>NC_054537.1:79334839-79650672 GCF_017654505.1 Polyodon spathula
CAGTAGCCGATTCATGTTCGTTCAGTCCAGCTGCCACCTCAGCTCTCAGTTCCAGCTCTCCTTCTGCCTCTACTTTCGGTATCCAAGTTCAGTCAGTTGGTCCCATTTGCTTTCACAATCTCCATCCAGAATCCTCAGCTTCTCCAAATGCTATTTGACTGAATCCTACTCTCAGAAACCTCCTTCAATCTGCTCAGCATTACATGTCTGCAGCCATCCACCTTGTTCAAGAGCTCCTATTCTACAGCCTGCTCAGTGTCTTCAATCCTCTGCCCCCAGATTCGAATAATCATAGCCCTTCAATCAAAACCTGGCTCTCATGGTCCGTCCTAGGGATTCTCTCCAACTCCCTCCAGTCTCTCCATATCAGCATTCTGCCTGACCCTCTGTGGGATTCTTAAGAGCTTTCCCCCTGCCTCACCTTCCTGTCTGTCAATATCAACATATATTCTCCATTTGCTAATTTCCACTCTTCAGAAAAGCCGCTTCTCCCCCTACAATGATTTACCCATGGAGATCAGCTGCCTCTCGGCCACCTTCCATGCTTACTCCATCACTTGGCTGCATACCTCACGACGGATCAATTCATCGCGGTCGGTCCACTCACCCGTCAAGTATCAAGTCCCCTACCTCCCTCCATTCCTCCACCCTCTCCTCCAGAGCAGGCCTCCCTCCTCGCCTCCTTGCATGGCTCCCTCCTCTCCACTCTCGCCTCCAGAGCAGGCCTCCCTCCTCGCCTCCTTTCATGGCTCCCTCCTCTCCACCCTCGCCATCCTCGCAGGCCTCCCTCCTCTCCACCCTCGCCTCCAGAGCAGGTCTCCCTCCTCGACTCTCAAACCCCCCTCCCCTTCCCCCCCAGCCTGATCACGAATGTGGGGGAGCTGGTCCTCCTCCGCAGTGGATTCCTACATTCATTCATCCTTCCATGATATAGTTGCTGTTCCTTCTAAAAATGCTAGCATGCCCGGAGTGCGGGCTACCTGTCTGCCGGGGCCACTAGAGGTTTTCCCCTAATCAGCCTCAAGGGGTTTTTTCCTCTCCACTGAGCAGCAGGTATACACGTTGTCATATCCCACTAAATTACTAACCATCCTCCTGTTTGTCTGTTTGTCCTTCTAGTCTTTTGTTTGTTATGCACTGGCATGTGCTGTCTTTTGTTTGTCTCATGGTGTGGGAGATTTGGTGAGGAGCCGGGGGTCCATCCTTCCTCGACCTCAGGGCAGGCTTCACCCTCCCTTGACCTTCAGGGGGGTTCTCACCATGTGAGTCAGAGCGGACCCCAGGCCACACTCTGTTCTTTCACAGCTCCTGCGCTTATCTTGCCTCACTCAAGGCTCTGTTCTATACTCTGTCTCAGTTCGGGTCATGGCTACTCATGCTCGAGTCCCATACTAACCTCTTGTTCTTATCTTAGGTCCCAGGCAGCAAGAAGTCTCGGCCAATTGGGGGTCTAACGAGCGCCCCGTTACAGAAGTCTCAGATGCTGGGTACCTCTCCCTCTCTATCTCCTTTCGTGTCCCGGTCTTCCGGAACCATCTTCATCTGAGGGGCGGCTCCCTGAGTCATAACCCTCATATGTGTTTTTGGTTGCTGGGTCCTTTGGCCCTGGGTCATGTCGGCATCGCTGCCCTCAGTCAGTGACCACTTTCAGTTATCCTGTCTTCGGTTGCTGGGTCCTTCGCCCCTGGGCTCGTGTCGGCATCACCACCCTCAGTCAGTGACCACCTTCTATCCTAGCTTCCATGTCCAGCTTCGCTGGTCTGCTACTAGAGTGGGCCTCGCCTGCTCTTCTATCCTAGGTGCGGTCCTTTCTAGCCGGCACTCTGTCCTACTTACCGCTCCCTTCTGCTTCTTCTGCCCTATCCCTATCCTCCAGCTCATGCCCCGTGAATTTACTGTTAAGTAGTAAAAAACAATAGTAATCGACAACCTGTAGAGGTGCTAGACCGTGCATACTGAGTGGGTGTATCGAGGTCGCCCAGAGTCCTTGAGTCAACAGCAGTTGAAGAGCGAGGCTGGACTCGCTGTAGGGTCATGTTCTCCCTTCTCTTTTTTTTCTTTTACAGTGGCAAAAAGCAGAGGAAAATTAAGAAAGGAACATACATCAAGCTGCAGAGGTTAAAAAGCAGACTACAATTGTCGAGCGATGTAAGCTTTTGAAGAATTTTTAAAAAATGTTTTAAACGAAATACAGTTGCATAACGTTAACTCAGCCTTCAGTTGCCAAGTTTTTGAGTTTCTAAAAGAGTCAATCATAACTGGAAAAGATTAGTTATACTCACTTACCTTACCTACCTGTCTGTGAAAGGCAAAAGAGACTAACATGTCCGTGCAGTGACTATTTATTACCTCGGTGAGGTGGGAACGAGGACGTCGCTCTGCGGAGAGGACTTTGATATAAAATGCTCAGAAATTATCTGACAAGCAGGCATATCTCAAAAGTATCATTGGCGGTCATTTTCGAATTGAAAGGGAATGGCCACTGTTTGTATTGGCATGGTTCTGTTAGCTATGTTTTGGAGTGAAGAGCAGCCCCTCAGGACTAAAAAGTTGTTAAAGTGTTGATAGATCAGTGCTGCACTCGAATCCCTTTCACACAGTTTGCAACTGAACATACAGTGCAATGGAATGGTTAAGTTTATATAACCCAGAGAATATTAGTCATCTTTTTTACTTCGTGATTTCTGTCATCCCAATGATGTTTTTGCTTCTGGCTGTTTGTCCAATCCCATCACTGTTCTCGACTACTAAAACATCACATTCAAGTGCCAGAGAGCTAGCACCAGAGGACTGGTGCAGATCACCCCTCGAAGGAAATCTATTCATAATACTGCACACAGTTTTACCAAAGAAAAGAGCCTATTTAATAGAAATATTCAGAAATTGTATATTGCATCGTGGCTGGATTCAAAGATCCATAACCTACCAGTGAGGATTTGTGCTGAAAGATATTTCTACTGATATCACAAGAGGCAAGTTTGCATTTTAACTATGGTCTATCTTAATATGTTTAGGGGTCATTGAGTAGTAATAATAATAATAATAATAATAATATAATAATAATAATAATAATATTATTATTATTATTATTATTATTATTATTATTATTATTAGTAGTAGTAGTAGTAGTAGTAGTAGTAGTAGTATGTGTTATGTGTTATATAACATTATTTGATACTGTTTAAGCAATATTATATAATTGTACACCAAGATTGTATTTGGTTTTATTGCTATTCCATATATAGTTTAATGATATTTATTTAATGGCATACAGCATTTGTAAAATTTAATTGAGTAATAATCATACAGGAACAAACATATACCTGCATACAGACTGAACCTTACATAATGAATCCATTGTTTTGTCATTTTAGCTGGGCTAGTTGTAATGTGATGTTGTTGTTGTTTCTTTTGCATTATTTATTGATAAGAATATTACAACAGTTTTTGGCATATCCATTTTGAGCAGGTGCATAACTCTGGAAATCATGTTAGCAGGCATGACATCATGGCACAAATTGCATGTGTGGTAAGGGGGGAGTACAGCACTGCCTTAAAAAAAAAGCCAACATATGAGGCATGTCTTGGAATAACTTACTGTATTATACCACAATTAAAGATTCATGGAAAAACAGACTTTTCAGCTTTTAAACATTTTAGGTTTATAATATAAGAATATGCTATTTTAAGATAATGGAATGTGAATCTGGTTCTGAGAAATAATTAAAAATGTGTCTTACCGTGATATTTTATGTAAATAAACACATAGTAAAATCTATATTCATGGTTCTAATGATCAAACCAGCAGCAAACATTATGTATAGAATACCATTGTTAAGAGCAGATTTCAGGGCAATGGTATCAGTTCAGGAAAATCCAAGAAGTATTCCAAAAAAAGTTCCAGATTTAGAAAATAATGAAAGTACAAGTTGAGGGAACTGAAAAGATCATTTTTTACCAACTCAAAAACAGTAATCCTTTTTCATGTGTTTTGTTTTTATCAATAAACAAATAGCTATATAACAGACTTCAATGACTTTAAATCACACTCTGGAACACCCGAGTTAATGGACTGTTACTGACACAACTGCTTTATGTGTTACTGTATTTAAATAATGTGTAGGGAATGTTTTTAAAAACACAGGCTTGTACACCACTTATTAAAAAAAAAAAAAAAAAAAGCAGTGGTTGATCATTAAACTGCAGCCTTGCAGCCCTCTATAGAACAACTGAGGATTTAGTGCTGCAAATTTAGATTTTTGAAAACATGCTTTGTAAAGTATTTTGTAGATTCGGGCACTTAAAATGGCGAATGCCTCATAATCTTAACAGAAAGAAGATACAGGCAAAGCAACTCCAGCATATGTATTTATCATCAGTGCTTGTGATGCAGTGCCTTTTTCCTGTTGCTAAGTCAGTTGCTAAGCATGATGCTCTGCGACTGCACACTGCTGAATCAAATCTAAATCATGGATCACACACTCACTGTTTTATTGTCTGAGTGCATCTTTTTGTGAATTGGTTGAAAGTCTACATAATGTGAAATTTTCTAATGGATTTAGTAGGTGCTTTTTAAAATGTCACATACAGCATTTCAGTGGTTTATATGTGTTTTACAAGGCTATATAAGTAGCCCCTTTAAAAGGCAATCTTGGAGAGATCTTGATGGCCTGGATAATAAAGATTATAGGAAATATATATTTTGCCCCTTTGTTAACTTCAGAAAATGTCTGTCTTAAAAGGCTGTCCAAACATTGTGTACATCCCAGGTCAAGATTCGAGAGGCATCGTACTACATGTTTCCATGTGCATCACATTTGCTAGTTTCTAGTCTTTGCTTGATTACTTGCTGTCTGTGCTCAAGACCAGATGTTTGTCTGTCCTCTTTCATTGTTTACAATGTGACTACATTTTCTCAGATTTCACGAAAACATCCATTGGTATAAGAATGTTGGAGCAATGAAAAACACAACATTGTCAGACTAGTTGAGTGTTTCTTAGTCAAACAGAAAAGAGACAACAAATTATATCAATTATCTACCTTTACAGCATTGCTGTACCGGTTTAGAATTATCTACTGTAATTACATTATTCACAGAATAGTTAATGAATTTCAGTGAAGATGCTAGAATCTATTGCACTATCCTGCAACCAAGTAGGTAATGCTAGTTTGATACTGGTATATGTTGTATTTCTGCTTGTGTTATGTTTCAAATTAAATTGATATTTCAGTCACTTAGTGAAATAAAACTAATGTGTAAGCAAAAGTGATCTTTTTTTTTAGTGTTGGGACAATTGTTTCAACATTTAGACGAATATTTGAATAATCTTACATTGAAACAAGTAGGACTATATTTTAAAACTGTATTGCATTAGAGAAATACCACAGTAGGAACATTAAAATCTGAACAACACCACATTATAGGACATCAGGAAAAACATCCTGGTTACTGACAACATTTCTGACATAAGAAGGAATCCAGCCATTTCTTATGAAATGACGACTGTTGGTGTTGTGGAAAAAAATAAAAATAAAAAATTGTAAATATACATAAAAATGTGCAGGATGCAAAATGGAAGATAATGAAATGAAATGGATTCATGGATTCATGTGTTGCTGGGCATGATGCTCATGGAAGGCAACCTAGCCTCAGCATTGATACAGTCCTGTTACTGGGGAAATTATATTGCCTCCTAATACAAGGCTGAGCTGCCTGGTGGATTTTAAGGATTGATTTTAACAAGAAAAAGAAGCACTGGTTTGAGTAGATCTGATGACACAGAAACTGAGATCTTTGTTGCAGTCTTTATTATACCGTATTATTCAAACTACTATTATCAATAATATAACGATTATACAGTATTACTGTATTTCTTATGGGTATTTTTTTATTATTTAATAACCATGGACCCTGTATCCCCAACATTCAGGGTCCTATTCACAAATGTTTTAAGACATGTTTTTAGTTTTACGTTATACCATTCTAAATAGAATACAGAGATCAATCACTTCTTGAATAAAGTTTGATTTAATTGATCAAAATAGACCGTAAAAAACAGTACCTAACATGCAGCCTTTCTTCTCTGTGCTTCTAAACGTTTAAAATAAATAAATACATACAATTACATACTGTACATATTACCAGTGCATTCACATGTTAAACAACTGTTGTTGTCTGTCAGCTGCGTTGGGTGAGCTTATCCGTTATCATTAAACTCGCCCTGCAGTCTACAAATCAACAGGTAAGCATATGGCGAATTGACAACTCAATGAGAGAATTCTAAATTAGCATACACATTATGCAAGACTAAATGCATTTACAAATACAGAAGAAGTGTTGTTATTGAGTATGTTAGGATGGGTTAAATATTACTGTAAAATGCGTTTTCACTATATACTACGGCGTAACCTTAGAGAAGGCTGTTGTTAGATGCCACGTGTCTGCTCAATGCCGCATACGTCTGACTGAGGTCTCATTTTCCTTCCATGACAGATTCCCGTGAAAGAAGTGCTGTTTCAAGCGGAATGGGACCCTTTCAAGAATACGAGGTACCACTAGGCTTTGATACTTAAGGAAAATATTAACAATAATGGTGCACCTTTTTTTTTTTTTAAATTAAATGTAACACGATGGGTATTTCTATTTGGAATATTTTGTTAGAATATAGTCGTGCAGGTACATAAATCAAATGTTTCTGTATGACTGCGTTTATTTCAAACAATTGATACCTGAAATGCTGTTATTAAATAATTCAGTCGTTTATTATCAGTGATCTGGAAATAGAATACAATGTAAATTCAGTAGGATTTTCTGCTACATAAACATTGAATGCAAGCAGCAACGCAGGTTTGCTGCATAATGTCATGCTTTGCTGATACTTATGTCATGATACAGATACTGCACGTTTAAATATATGTTTTGCAATAAGTAGACAAAAAAAAAAAAAAAGGATTATAACAGATCAAACTGTATTTACTTTTGAACCACTTTCAGACATTTTAAGCTTGTTTAGTTCGTGTTTGAGTCTGTCATAACGCAAAACATATGCCTGCTGTGCTGGTCTAAAGGAACAGAAGGTGCAAGAGAAGGAAAACTCCCGCAGTCGCATCCCTCGCCTTGTCCTCCGCCCTTACCGCAGTAAACAGAAAGGATCGCCGGTGCCAGAGTCACCATTTTCAGAAGAGGAGAGCAAAGACTGTGATCTGAGTTCTGGGCATTCTGGAAGAACCATTAGCAGCAATAGTTTTTGTTCAGGTAAACTGTTTATTTGTAATAGTATGTTGTGTGAGGAACGTAAAAAAAAAAAAAAAAAAAAAATCTAATGGTGTTATTTCAGCGGTGTAGATAAGATGCTGTGCAGCATTAAAGTTAACCTTGTACTTCAGAACATTTTGAGATTAAAAAAAAAAAAAAAAAAAAAATAGGGTGGAACATGTAGCTAAGTATTATTATTGGTCGTTAAGTAACATCAGCCAAAGTGCAGCCTATAAACTGCTGTCAAAGCAAAAGCTTGTGAAATATTTTCTGTAGCTACACCCATGATCCAGTACCTTAGTTTATGCTATGCTGTAATACTTCCTTTATAATAATGTTACTTTTATCTTAACTGTTTTGTTACACTTGTTTTCAGGCTCATCTTAAATTGTAGTTGAATAATTCTAAAAAAATAAATAAATAAATAAAATGAACTACTATAACTGATCATAACTGAAACATTTATCTTCAGATTAAATATTGCAGTCTGATCCCAGTCAAATTAACTATGTTAAACACCCTTAGCTGCTGCTATTGGTAATATCTCATAAATCATATCACCCTGCAATTTCATATTCTCAGTGATTTTTGAGTGTGACTGTAGAATTTATATAATAGGACAGCCATTTTGTAGTCTTATGACTTTCTAAGTTTCTGCTGTACAGAGTCAGTACTGTCTGAGTTATTGTCTTAATATTTGGTACACAGCAGTAGTCTATGATTCTCTCAATAAAGTTCCTCTAGAAATTAACTGTTTCACTGCCACATTGTCTTAAACTGTAAGCAGTGATTTTCCACATTCTGTATCCATTTACTTCATGTTTACAAGTCATTAATCTTGCCCTTAAATCGCATTTCTAGTTTTATTTTATTTTTATGTCTTGCATATTTGACAACAATGTAAAATATCTTCACATTTTATAAATACAGTTACAGACAAAAGTATTGGCACCCTACATTTAATATAGCCAGTAATTAATATGACAAGACCAAAATACACAATTTATTTAGTTTAACAAACACTCTTTATAAAAAAGCACTGAAGTAATTTCAAATATTTATTCGTGACAAAAGTATTGGCACGTTTACATTAAAAGTCTTAACAAATGTAATATAACTAATTAAGCATTATATCAAAATCCACACTCAGAGCAATAATCAAGAAGTACCACAGAACAAATTCCCGAAACGTTTGAAAGAAGTGGAGGGGTACAGGAAGGACTTAAAGAAATAGTTAGAAGCATCAGACATAATAGAGCATGAAAGAACTGTACAAAGGCACCTGAACACAAAGGAGTTGTAATATGCACATAGACCTCACTTCAAACCATTTTTAAAGAAAAATCATAAAAAAAACTACATTTTGCCAAGAAATATGAACAGGAACCTGGCATTCTTCAACAAAATGATTTGATCCAATGAGTCTAAAATATCTTTCCCCCAAAATTGGACCACTGTTTGGAAAAAAAGGGAAAGCCTTCAATGAAGAAAACCTTGTATGTACAGTTAAACGTGAAGGTGGTTCAATCATGAGATGGGGGTGTTTTAGCAGTTATGCTATTGGAGACGTTCTTGTGATTGAAGATTGAATAAAAGCAGCCATGTATCAAAACATTCGACAACATTCAACAAGTGATCTGCTTGTAGACTGATTGTCAGACAGTTTGTCTTCCAACACAACAGCCACCCAAACCATACCGCTCAGTCAACTCTGGAATTCTTGAAGAAAACTGAGATTAAAGCTCTGCAGTGGTCTTTGCAATCACCAGATCTCAATCCAATAGAAATGCTTTGGACCGATCTGAAAAAAGCTTCAGCCAAGCATTGTGTATCCAGTCTGTCTGAGCTGAAGGAAACATGCAAGAGTGGGCCTGGATTTGACCCACAAGATGTAACATAGTGGTTAAGAATTATCATAAATGCCTGAGAGCAGTAATAAAAGCAAAAGGAGGGCACACAAAATACTAAAGCAGGGGTGCCAATACTTTTGTCATGAATAAATACTTTAAATTAAATAAGTTAGTTTTTTGATAAAGATTATTTGTTAAATTACTAGAAATTGTGTAGTGTTTATTGCATAAGTGCTTAATGTTTACTAAATGCTTGTCCTTAATCTGTTACCTTGGATTATGGTATAATACATGTAGAGAGCCAATACTTTTGTCTGCGACTGTAAGTTTGTAAGTCGACTTTCTGGGACCCAATGACAGTACTTTATAAAGTTTTATAACCAACCTTCGATTTACTGTATGTGTTTCACACATATTATTACATGTATTATTATTAAAAAAGATATTATCTTTGGGTTTAAAAAAAAGACTTAAAAATACATTTTCTTACCTTTCAATAATAGCATACATATATTGTAAGTCCCATATCATTCTTATTTTGAGCGTTTAGTTTTCCAAACTTTATTTTTGTAATTAAGGCAGTAGATTGATTCCTTCTGCACCAGATATTAAGACCCCACTTTAAGCGGACGCTCCCTTTAATGTAAATAAGTGGTGCTGTGGCAGGATAAACGAACTTCACCAGAGTCAAAGTGATAACTAAACAAAAAAAGCTAAACAAAAGGTTCCTTTATGATTAGCTATGTATTAGATTGTTGCTAATTTTATAACACGCAGCTTTAAAATCTTTGTCTTTTGGTGTCTGTTTTTTTAAAACATTTAGCTCTAAGAAAGAAAATAATGGGTTTGCCGTTCTACTTTGTTAATTATGCATTTCTCACTTGTACACACCAGCAGGGCTTTAAATGAGACTTTAAATGCATGTCAGCTGTAGATATCACTGACTATGCATGACTAATAGTAGGAGCTTTTTTGGTTTTTGGCCATGTGATCACCTGTGTCTACAGAAGTCGTACAGGAGGTTGCTTGGAAAGTAGAGCCCGGCTCTACTTTAAGCAACTGGTTGCGCATCTGTTCGCAACTGGTTGCAGGGACATCCATGTATAAGCGATTTGGTTGCATGCAAGTAAGTTGTGCAACTGATCGCTCAGGTGTGGACCCAGCTTTAAAGTGAATATGAGCTATTTTCCATCTTTGAAGTAAATAGAGACTATATTTATTGAGCATTGATCAACTATTCCTCCACGACAATTTGGAGACTTCTTAATTTAATCTGTGCTATCCTTGCTCTAAACAATATTAGGGAGTATTATGAAAGACGTTTTTAAAAATCTTTTGTCCCTTGTATAATATCTTGGGACTAAGGTCATTTCTGTACCAAACGACAGATTTTATTGAATACTTTATCTGTTTATGTTGCCCAGATGACACCGGATGCCCAAGCAGCCAATCAGTGTCCCCTTCTAAGACACCCTCAGATACAGAAATCAGCCCAATAGGGTTTTCTTCTCCTGATAAAGAAAACGAAAATGTAAAGAAAACAAAAACCGATGCCATGGCTGAATGGAATGCCCCTCCTGGACGCTACAAGAGGGAACAAAGGCCATGCCCCTTACCAAGAGGTAGGAGTGATGATATCTGTGATATGTTTCACCCTGAACCCCCAGACACACTGTTTTTTAAAATGCTGGTAATACTTAGAGTGTCTGATGCAATTGGGGAGAGGGTAAGCAGCAGGCCTTGTTATAGCAGATAAGAGCCTTTTGCTGACATATTTTAGCACAAAAAGCTTATGTATACAAAAGCAAGGAATATTTCTGGCTGTTATATTTTTAAAGAACTGCATAATACAATGCTACTGTTAAAATAATAACACAAAATATACACAAAGACTGTTGTCTAAATGCATGTCAAATTTTAGAACTAGGTTTACTTTTAATACTTCTATGCACCAGGCATAATCTTGTTTTGCAAGTGCTTCTTCTGCTGGTCCCCAATGTTCTTTGTGCTCCATTTGGCACATGATCAGTCTTGACCTAAAAAGTTTTTTTTTTTTTTGTGTGTGTGTATTTCTGTGTAGTAGAGATCTAACAGTTATGATTTTTCCAAACCGTAAATAAAATAAAATTCTAAAATGAAAGGTTATGACAAGACCTACCTAATTGATTGTGGCAGCCCTCAGTACAGTTTGTTGATGAAAGGTACTGGTGCTACTAGCACTGCAGGCATACACAAACACTTGAGTTAAGTGTGTTAACTTACTCTGTCTGGACCTAATAAAAAAATGTAATAATGATGCTAACTGACTAAAACAGCCAAGTGCAAAGGTATTATTGAAATTAGTTTTGTTTGTCTGATAACTTTGTTGCTGCATCAACTTATTGATTGAATTTAAGTGGAAAGGCATGTGGACATTTATATGACATGAGCTGGAGTTAAACTGGTACGTGATTTGCCACTTACAGCCGACCACGGCAACAGTGTCTGTGTATATTAATACATTAATGTATTATTTCTACTGTAATGGTACAGTACATTGGTATGGTTGATGCTGTAAAACTATATTTAGCTTATTTGTCACAGTTAATAAAACAACATGTGTGTAATAATGATGTGTCCAGTTCCCTTTGGCTACACAAATGCAGCTCGATTTTTCGGTTTTAAACTTTAATTTCGGTTTTACCGAAAACCAATTGGATGGCAAAATCAGCTGAAATTGATCAAAAACCAAACTGATCATAACTGACTTGTATCCTTTCTGTGTAGTATTTGTAAAAGTCTGTAAATAGCCTTGTGACTTAAAATTTGGTTAAACAAAATGTTAGCTTACATAGTTATTATATCTATGGAGAACAAAAGCTTGGTTACAAATTAAAGTACTTAAAATAAATACTATTTACCCACAAAGACACATATTTTACTGAAAGCTAACTCTTTATGATAATACAAATGTATCATACACACAGTTGTAAGTAGGTAAAAAGCTTTTGACTGCATTGCAACTTGTTTTTATTTTGCAAATTAAGACAAAATGTTGAGATCAGGCGAGTTACTCCATTTTAAATACAAAATATCTTAGTCTTATTTCCTTAATTGTGTCTCATATGCATATTGGCATGTGTGCAGAGGATTAATTAAAATATATGTTACCCAGGCTATATATTTTATGCTGTGTGAACTGATTATGATTATGAAAATGTGGTCAGATAACTATTTTGGTGTGGCAAGGGTGCTCAGTGCAATTTAAAATGCAGAAAATAGATGTGAGGAGGTTTCTAATTGAAAAAGCTGACAACAGGTTGCCAATTAAGAAGTGCTATTGATAACAGGTGAGTAATTTTAGCAAAGGCTAATTATTGCTTCACGGTTTAAATAACTGTTTATTCTTAGAACATAGGTATAGCAAAATGTACTGCTCTGAATTGGTTTTATATGCATCATTTTATATTATGGTAAATGCACATCAGACATATATTTTCACATCAGATATATGAGAATATATGTTCTTTCATACTGGGATGTATAAATACATAAACAAAAACTGCTTTGTATAGATACAAACATTTTCAATTATCTTTAAGCATACTAATTGGGGTAGCTTATTAATTGCACTGGGAGTTTGGTCTCGTGATTAAAACCAGATGCATCTAGATAGAAAGAATGAGTTTTTTTTTTTTTTTTTAGTAGCGTGTTTAATTTATTTTGTACAAACCGAAATGGTTTTGGCAAACACATTCAATTTTTTCCACTGGTAAGTCTTAATGCTTGCATAACATATTGGTTCTTTACAATTACAGAAAAAAAGCTGTATTTGTTGCTGGAGTGTTATGCTTGCTGTGTTCCTAGAATAACTGAGATTAATTATATTTCAATTTGTTATTATGTTGCATTGTAGCAGCCTTTTGTTTTTGTCATCAAATGCAAATGTGGGTGGGTGTTTTTTTCCGGTTGGAATGCATTCAAAGGTTATGCAACGTCTTCTGCTGTGAATGTGCTGTTCATGACATCTGTCTACAGAATCTATTTGTTTTTGTATGCCAGCAGAGTTGGCATTGAACACCATTATTGAAATAAAGTTCACACATTAAATTTGTTTAAATATATTTGCATCTATTGTAATTCCGAACAGTTGTCCCCACTGGATTTCTTGAAATTTAAGTGTAGTGCTTGCTGGAAGATGTTTTTTTTCTTTCGATTGGCATGTAGCCAATGTCAGCCATTTACTAACCCTGATGGTATACTCGCTCTTGTATTCACAAGATCTACTGCAGTATATTAGCTCTTGTATGCAGTTCCAGCAGACCTTCACAGGCAACTACTAACCTTGTCTGCATGGAAATGGAAATCCACTTAGTAATTATTCCCCCATGAGGTTTTCAATCATAAATATTTAATGTGCATTTTTTAAAGGGATCAAAGATACTTGTTATAGTTGGCAAAGCTAGAACTGCTTTCAGCACACATGTAGCTAACGTGCACAGTAAGTATCATAAGAACATAAGAACATAAGAATGTTTACAAACGAGAGGAGGCCATTCGGCCCATCTTGCTCGTTTGGTTGTTAGTAGCTTATTGATCCCAAAATCTCATCAAGCAGCTTCTTGAAGGATCCCAGGGTGTCAGCTTCAACAACATTACTGGGGAGTTGATTCCAGACCCTCACAATTCTCTGTGTAAAAAAGTGCATTTTCTGTTCTGAATGCCCCTTTTTCTAAACTCCATTTGTGACCCCTGGTCCTTGTTTCTTTTTTCAACGTGCACAATACCTTTTAGAATTTTGAATGCTTGAATTAGGTCGCCACGTAGTCTTCTTTGTTCAATATCCTGAACTGTTCCTGTAAACTGATAACGCCGTCACTATTAAAGATGATATAAATGTCAAAAATGATTTTTGTATACCAAAAGCCATTGGTAATTACTTGATCAAAAACAAGACTAAAAGGCGAATCGGGAAGATTGATTTGGTGGAAAATGTAACTTTATTTACTTTAGAATCAGAATGTTGAAGTATTTACTGCAAATATTTCAAGAATATTTGATGAAAGGGTGAAGAATAAAAGCTCTTTTTTACCGATATGACAAGCTTGAGCTAAGCAGGAATCGTGCTGCACCCTGATGTGATGACAAGCTGACACTGCCACGGCATATCTTAAGAAGATCTCCTGCAGTGTTGTAGGAGCTGTGTTAAGTCATGGATAGTCTGTAATCGGATGATAGCATGGCTTGACAGAGAAGCTGCTTAGATCGAGTTGGTGAAATTAGATTATACATCTGCCATAGTTTAATTATATGAGGAGGAGGGGTGATTTTGTATAGCAGCTTTTAGTGATTTTTAGCCATGTTGTCTTGAGGAAATGCCAGTGCTCTGTAAAGGTTTTATATTTTAACACATACAAGCATCTGTTTAGTTTATTTCTACGAAATGTAAAAAGTGACTTTGCTTATTTGTGCTATTTACTGCAAACCACAATGTGAACGGGTACCACCGGGGGACATCCATACAGTACCAGTTACTTAAGAACTATTAACAAATTAATACAATTGCATTTAAATACAATCCTGAATGTGCTGTATTTTGTGTTTGTCTGGTGTAGGCAGTGAAGCTGACTTTAGTTCCTCGAGCAGTACAGGCAGCATTTCAGCACGGGAAGCTTCTATGGCTGCGCCAGGAGTCAAGAAGTCCTCTCTTACCCGCAGGTACCCCTCATCTTGGATTAAGTTGTGAGATTGCCTTGAATATTCATCTAAGCATGTAAGATGTTCCATATAATCCTGGTAACAAATGTGTGAATTGTTGAATATTCAGCGGTTAGTAAGTCTATACATTAAGCAACGACAATGATCTAATTTAATAAAAATTTTGGTTTATTGACTTATAGCAAATCTGTCCCTCCAGTATTGGAAGTGCTTCATTGGGTTTCTGTAAGGTTTAGAATTCCCTTACACAAGGGAGTGGCTCTACATTACCTTCCTCCTAATATAGTGTCTGACTCCAGACCTTCCTGCATTCTACATACTACAGTCACAGGTTTATTGCCCAATTTTTATTTTTGATAAAGCTTAGACTTTTTTGAGTGTGTCTGTGTTTATGGAGTAGAGGGTGGGGTCTCCCCTGAATGAGCTTCCACAGAATAAGCTGTATGTCTGTATTGTATTGTTTTGAAGCAGTGTAGGGCTCTGATCGCACAATGCTTTCTGCACTCTAGAATTTCAATTTTTTGTGTTAATGTCAAATGTACAATACATATAATAAGTTTTCATTTTGGTAGCCGTGGTCCTCATGGAAGGACCAACCCCTCAACAAACAAGTCTGCTGTCAGCCCAGCTACAGCACGTGACAAGGAACTGTTATCTACATTGTACAGAAGCCAGCCACATACAGCGTCATCGCACAGCAGCAGCAGTAATTCTGGTTCTTACAAAGGAAGTGACACCAGTCCCACTATAAGGTGTTTTCTTTTTTCCCCAATATATCATTGTGGTATACAGTATGTATAATACCTAAAGAACATGCTTTTTAAAATGGGTGGCACGCACTACAGTCAAATGCGCATCCCCAACAAAGCTGTAACTTTCAGAATCAAAACTTTCATAACTGATTTTGAAAAATAACTTCAGAATCCTTCATAGGCTCTAAATCAACCTACAGAAAAGGTACGACTGTGTAAACCTTGCCAAAGGGCTACGTTCGTTAGTTAACCTGTTGGATACATAAGGGAAGTGACCCAGAAGCTGTAAGAAATGACAAGCTTGTAAATCATTTTAAAATGCCTGTCATGGTTGCTTAGAGAAAGCATGTTTTAAAAAAAAAAAAAAAAAAAATGACAAATCCTGTTCTGCTTCATTAGACCTGTGGTTCATTCTCAAGTCTCATTGGCTGCCCACTCATATTCAAAGGCTGTGGGATGCACTGTAGCTAGGATATTATGCCCAGGTTTGCAAGGTTTTACTTCTCAGTAGGTATAAACCTAGTACAACAGTAAATGCGTCCCTGACATTTTATTTTTTCAAAGCCAGAAGGATAGAGAATAAAATAACTTATGATTTGTAGTTTTAGGATACAGTAAAAGTAGTTCAGTTTATTCCACAAAGATAATACAACAGCAGCAGACAATTCAAAGTTGATGTAATGTCTGGAAAATAATTTGGTATAAAGGTTTTTCCTCAGTAGCTCAGGACAGTTAAGTAAACATGTTGGATGTATTCTTATCCAAGTTTGTGTTCCCCAGCCAGTGAAAATTACTGGTCTATCATCAGGACAGAGACAACGGCAAGCGAAACAAGACTTCTAATTATGCTGTTACATGTATACATAAGAAAATCTGTTAGTCTCCACCTTCGGGGGGGATACAGTAGTCAGTTGGGGATAATGAGAGATCTTCAAGTGTCTCAAGCGTAACTGCAGTCCCTCATTAGTAGAAAAACAGAGCATGTCTGTAACTGAAACCCAGTGCAGACATTGCTGGGCTACCTACTCCAACCCAGGGTCTAGCATTTCTCTAATGACGTGACATGCCAGCGTTTTAAACTGTGTGTTTTATTTTATAGCTACAAAAGAACAAGCACGGGTAGATATGCTTCCTGTGGTGACCACCATGGCATTAAAACACCAGCACCTGAGCAGTACTTGACTCCTCTGCAACAAAAAGAGGTTGCCATTAGACACCTTAAAACTAAACTGAAGGACTCTGAGACCAGGCTTCATGAAAAGTAATTATGTTTCATCTCCAAATTAAATACTTCATGTTGTTTGTCAGTTGTTTTTTTTTTTTTTTTTTCTATTCAGCTTTCTTACACCTCTATTAAAGAATAAATCATTAGCTACAAAGGGTCCCCGAGTGGCTCATCCAGTTAAAACGCTGCCGCTGGGAGCGCAGGATGAGTCGCACAGCTTAGACGGCGCAAGTTTGCTTCCAGGCTGTGCAAAGAGGCTGAACTTTGCAGGGGACCCTGAGAGGGGTGTCACGTTGGGGTGCTCCAGGGGTGGGGGATGGGAAACCGGCAGGGATTGTGTCTCATCGCTCATTTGCTTAGTGTAAAAGCAATTCTGGCTTTAGGCTTGGTCAGAGGACACTCGCATGCCCTCAGAACGTCTGCTGCGTGGGGACTCACTGTGGTGAGGAGAAAAACATCATTGGACATTCCAAATTTGGGGGGGGGGGGGTAAAAACTAATTTAAAAAAAAGAAAAAGTCACTAGCCAAGTGCTGTAACCTGATTAATTTATTATTTTGGATACCTGTTGACTTTAAGTTGCCATAGAAAAAAAATTAAGTTGGGAGCAAGGTCCTTTCCGTGATACCCTTATGTAGTGGAATACGTGTATTGCACTCTAACAATTTATAATTTTGTGAAGTTTATTTTTCAAAGATCAACTTTGGTGACTGTTAATCCTGCTGTTGTTCACCACCAGGGTTTATTTATTGGCCTCTATCCCATGTTAAATATGAATTGCATCTCAAGTATACGGTATCCTTTTGTTACAGTAGTGGTAGTAAATGATTTCTGTTTAAATTAATTCTTTTAAGGGAAACTGAAATTGAAGAACTTAAGTCGCAACTGGGCCGCATGAGAGATGACTGGATTGAGGAGGAATGCCATAGAGTTGAAGCTCAGTTAGCCCTTAAAGAAGCAAGAAAGGAAATAAAGCAACTGAGACTTGTGGTTGAAACTATGAAGAACAGCCTTGTGGAAAAGGACAAAGGGATTCAGAAATATTTCATTGACATTAACATTCAGAATAAGAAGCTGGAGTCTCTGCTGCACAGTATGGAGTTGGCTCAGAGCGGATCTTTGGCAGACGAGCCGACTCTTGACTACATTTGTACTTCGCCAGACAAATCCTTAGCTGGCAGTTCAACTTCAAAGATGGAAGACGGCATGGCTCTGGAGGACCAAGCAGCTGAGGAGATGGCAGATAGTGGCTTGCTTGTGAACGATGAGATGGCAAACAGGATGGATTTCTTTGAGCATCTCATGATGTCTTCTACAATTGAACCACTCGATAACTCCCAGATAAAGCTCAGTGTGGTTCAGTCCAAGATGGTTAAAAGCACAACTTCTAAGAAGATACCTGCCCTGCCTTGTGGTAATGGCTCCATGACTGAAGGTAAAACGGTAGTGACTGAAAAAGCCATTCAGACCGATGTCATCCCCTGTACTCCTGATATGCAAAACCTTCTCCTGCATCTGATGAAATCGCAATATATCGCCACATTTCCTCCAGATGCAGCTCATTCTTTCCCTGAAAACCACAAAGCAGTACTAGACTTAACTCCCAGTGATCCCAATTCTGCTATTTTGGTGTCCCCTGAGAAATCTGAGGATTCGGGCATCTGTTCAGAGTCCATTGAAAGTCACATTATGAAGGAACTTGATTTTGATTCACTGCATAAGGTATCGGTTGGTAGTAATCAGCAGACCACAGCAGTTGTGGAAAGGCAATACTGGAGCAGAAGTTTCTTGCTGGATTTTCTGGCAGTAGCTGTTCCAGTTGTGCCGACAGTGGCATGGCTATTTGCAACCCAAAGAGGAGGAACTGATCCAGTTTATAACATTGGGGTGCTGCTGCGTGGATGCTGTATTTTGGGCTTGCACACTCTTCGTCGTGCACCTTCCACCATGTATCATCGCAACATTCAAACCCCTAACACCCACTAAATGCATGAGTCTAATCAAAAGCACTTCAATATTAAAATGGTTTTATATAATGCATATAATGCAAATTTTTTTTTTTGGGGGGGGGGGGGGGGGTCACCTTGTAAAGTTTTTGCACTGTTTCATTTATATAAAGTAACTGCTATGGAAAGAAATTGAGTTATATGTGCATAACTTGCACTCAGTCCAATTGTGGTGTGTGTTGATATCAAATACTGCATAAATGACTTCAATGACTATTTCCCAGGAAATTCATCTGCTTTGTAATGCAGTGTGGGGGTGGGGGTGGAAGCGACAGTGAATCAGAAAGCAGCGTACTTGGATGTTTACAAATAGTTATGTTTTAGTTATAGCTGTTATGGATGCAAAGTAATGTAAATGCTGATATCCATGTGTACAAATGTCCAAACCCTGCAGCCAAAGCTTCATGTTGCTTGTTGTTTGCATTTTTGGTGATGAGTTCGATTTCCATTATTCCTTGTGCTAGTGTATTTCAACTGTTTGTATTTGTGTATACTAATGTCTCATGTAAATGCTAAGATGCTTAAAGCACAAATGAAACCAGTTAATGTGCCTGAGCCATGTGCAATATTTTATTTATATTGAATGTATGAATATTTATTAAAGCATGCTAAAACCATGTACAGTGTCATTCTTTTGAAATAAATGCAAACATGGGCTTACTGCAGCACTGGGGTTACTACAATGGTTCTATGACAATTCATCACCAACAATTTATCACCAAAAATTCATCACAAGCAGTTCATCGCCAGCGTCAGTACATCACAGAGTGTACATTATCATATCACAGCTGTTTAAAACGCTACAGGTGAAAGTGACCGGTGCGGTGCTTGTAGGTAGTTCGAAATTTAGGCGCTTCTAGTGTTAAACTTACTTGGGTGGTCATGAACTAGTAAAAGTTAGTACATTATGGGTTGTATTTATGTAATTTGTAAGTGAATACGTACTGTATCTGTTATCTATGATTTATTATAGCTCTATTTGTTTTTAGCGTAGCTTTTATGATATATTGTGGCCTTAATTGTGAGTTATTGTCCGTGATGAATTGTTGGTGATGAAAAGTGTGTGACAAATTGACGGGATACCTACTAGGATACGTTTGTGATTGTTTATGAAGCTACAGTGCATAATAGTGTCAGTGACACATGCTTTATTTTTATTCTTTTATTTAAAATTAGGTTTCAGGGTAATTGGCAAAAGCTCAGTAAAAATAATTTCAACACTTTTTTGAACAACTTTTAGTGATGGAGGATGAAATGGGATTTAAGTGCTCATCTTCGCCCCTTCCGTTTTCAGCCCAGGGATGGTGGGGGTGAGCTGAGCTTAAAAATAATTGGACATTCTAAATGGGAAGAAAATAATAAAAATAATTGGCAACGACTAAATGTAAAAAACAAAACAAAAAAAGCAGCAAGGCAGGAACAGGTCATGTACAAGTTAACAAGTGGAGCCCACTCATGATGACTTCATTTTTATGCGAGTTCCCAGTAGTCATTTCAGATTCATCAACACATGCTTTAGGACTGATTGCTAGAAAAAAGTTGCGCCTTCCAAATCACTGATCTGGCCTAACAAGGACATTTCAATAGACGCTTCAACACCTGTGCCTGATATTTAGCGGCTAACTGATCTTTAGGTAGTAGATTCTTAGTGTAAAAGTTTAATGTATAACTGAATGTTATCTGGCAATTAGTGGTACATACAGTTTTTAGAATTGTTGGATTGAAATTGGTCATTATATTAATAACTGAAGACCTTATTTATTACAAGCTAGTCTAATGGTATACTGGGCAAACACTAGTACATAAAAAACAAGCACAGTGCATAAAATTTGGCCAAGAACAGTATTTAGTTAGTGATAGTGAAACCTTTTGGCAGGAAGTATAATCAGTGACCAACATAAAACATGTCTGACCAATTAACAAATAGTAATTTTCATGGCTGTAATGTGATGTCATAAATACTCTGCATTTAAGAAAATCAATGGCTCACTATCCCTTCACCCATACAGCATGTGGAAGTTTGTGATGTGGAAATACTTAATGGGTTTCAAATTGGAGGCCTTCAGGAATTGAGTTTCCCCTTACAAGACTAATTTGTGCTCCACTGGTGTAGGCTTATTTAAGCAACGTAACTACTGTGTAAGGTGAAAATATTTCTCATTCATTTCCTAGGCATGTGTAAGTTTCAGTCATAATGTACCATATGCTCTTTATATCACTGCAGTAATAATGGTACAATTTCCACTAACAGTTTATCAATATTGTATCCATGTGGTAACAGATTAACCTATCAGAATGCTAATATTAATAATGAATGCAGTCATTAATAGTGGTTAAACAACTACATGAAAACGAATACATTATCTACATTAACTGTTTTCATTTTGGTGTGGGAGATTTTGTTTTAGTATTATCTTTATAATAAAACAACATATTACACAACATGTTTAATAAATGTCTCACTCCAATACAGTGAACACGTTGTTCTTTTTATTAAAAAAAAATGCACAAAACAATATGGGATGTTTATGTAGGTGACATTTTATTCAAATGAAAAATTATGGTACAGTATTTTAAAGCACAAAGCAGGTATAAACCACATAGCCTTCTACATATTTGTGAAATCCCTTTTTATTTACCAAAATCAGAACATTATTTCTGATCATTCTATAGGTAAAGTAATCTTAAGTTTGACAGTTAGTATTTGATGATTATTTAGATTAAAACTATTTGATATTTACACACATACATATCTATATACATATATACCTCTCGGTTCCCAACAAAAATACGTCATTAACTGAAAGTTGCCAATAAGCAAAAAGCCTGTTTTCAAGTGTATTTATATGGAACAACGACATATACTGTAGTTGTACAAGTATGGCACTGAAATACATGTGTTTTAAATGTTAGTGTTAAAAAATGAACAAGAGAAACACAAAATACCCAAACATAGAACTGTTTACTTCATGCGTGTGTAAAACAAAACAAAAAAAGGGGTAGGCTTAAATACTACTACACAACGATGTGCTACAATTGTCATTACATGAATAAAGCAAACATAAAAATGTGTTACACTTACAAACAATTCTAAAGAACCAAATTTTAAAATAAGAAATTGTTCAACATTGTCTGCTTTTTACAGTGTACAACCTCCCGCTGTAAATCCATGTCAATTTTGTGTGCAGTTTCATAGCCAGTTTCAAAGCCACGATTCCGCCCGAGTGCGCCAGAAATACGCAGTTGCGAAGTCAGTGTGTTATAAAAGTTGCATGAAGTGCACTGGCAACCAGTAATAAAGTTGTCAATAAACGTAGTGGTGTTGCTAATATCAGAATTCCATTAACATTAAAGTCTATGGGACGGGTTTGGTTCCTGGGAAAATGTTAATAACCAGAAGTTGTCTTTATCAGGGTTGATAATGAGCGGCATCTACTGTGTGTCTGTGTCTATGAGGCATGAGACATGTTCCTTCTTCTGGCACAGAACAGCAATAAAAAAAAAAAAAAGTAACAGGTTCAATGAGCCTATGTTTTCAATAGTTCCTTCACAATTTATAATGTTTATCCTACATTTTGGGTCAAGGAAATAAAACTAAGGCCATGGATGTGTGAAAAGAATAATAATCCAAACATTTGTATATTCCTTTACTGTCGTTTCCCATGACAATCATACGGACTACTGAAGCTTGTGCATGTGCTTAAAAAGTCAACCTTTTGTGTGAAAGTTTTTCATGCAATAGTGTGATTATATGCCATTGGTAGAGCTGAATTCAAGGTTAAAAGCTCACAGGAAAAAAAAGCTTGTAGGTGGCTTGATATGAGTAAAATCTGACCAGCACGTGCACCAACTGTTTACATGCATAAACAACATCAAAGATTTTTGTGATGAAAATGTAAGCAATGATTAGTAATCCTCTTGTTCTGAACCGCAGTTTGCAGATGAATAGCACGGGCACAAATTATGGCAACAACAAACGATTTGCAGCAAGTGTAGGGGTGGGGCTTGTACTGCCCATTTTTTTCTCACTCAGACTCTTTACTCATTAAAATATTTAGCATATTTTTCAAGAGGAGACGAGTGAGGAAAAATAGGCAATAAAATCCAGACCCTTTGTCTTGCTGTAAATCATTTCTAGTGGCCATAATTTGTGCCGGTACTGTAGATTTCATGTGCTCTATTTGTAACTGTATGCTCTTTTGGAAGTTGGCAGTCACATGCCACTCCTGACAACATAAAAAAATGATCATTTATTATACAAACCTCAATGGATAATCCTGCTATACATTCCATATCCAATACCTGCAGGGTGACATTGATCATTTATTGCTTTTTTCAAGACAGATAATCAATGAATACAGAACACAAATGCAAAAATAAAAGCATCAATACAGGTTTATGATCAGCATGCACCTGTTCTTCCCAATCAAATCATTTTAGCTATTTAGTATTTATTTATTTATTTATTTTTTAAATTATTTTTAACATGGTGAGATACGGTTTTCAATCATTTGCATAACCATTGTAAATCCATTGAAGTTATTCTACATGGCCCTGTTTAACAATAAATGCACTTAATAAATAATGTATTCTTCTAGGTTACGGGTTTGTACAAAGTTACCAGGTAAATATTTTCCTTACGGACACAATCCTGAGCGAACAGTATTAAAGCCAAAGAAAATCACATTAACATTGCCAACCCCATTATACAAAGGAAATAGGAGGGGAAAAAACAGAACAAAACACATACATGACTAAATACTAATCCTTGTCTAATGACAGCAGATTTCAGAGATGAAAGTGAGAAGTTAAAAAAAACAAAAACAAATAACCACCCTGAAAATTGGCAGGAATCTGGGATCCACTGCCATATTGGATGTTTTGCACAGGAACCCAAATTGAATGAAGTTATGATTCAGATTACAGCAGAATACCAAATAATAAGTGAACTTTAACTGCTGGTTTCACAAGCCCAGAGATGACAATACTTGACAGTGAGCAAAACAGCACCTACCAAGCAAATGAGGTGAACGTTTTTTTTTTTTTTTTGTTTGTTTTGTTTTTTGACAGGACAGCAAAAAATAGGGTCTGTGAAACTTGATGCAAGTATCCAGTCAAATAAAGTTAAGGTAAAAAATATATTTAGTTTCAAGTGAAATCTATTTTTTCTTATCTGTGCACTACTGCTGAAATAAATATTGTAAAACTTTAAATGTCCTTGCTGTTTTGGATCTCAAATGCAACTTTTACATCAGAAAGTCGCAAAGAAAATGCAGACGGCAGGATATAGTTACTGTGATGAGTATTTATTAGGTCTACATGTTTTCTGATGAGAATATGGCTTTCCGACGCTTTGTATCCTTTAACGTATTAAGTTCGAACAAAATGTGCATAGCACTCTTCCCGGTACATGAACTTTCTGAATACATTCTCCTGTGGGCCGTCTACTTTTTCTTGCTTCTTTCCATTAACACTGTTACTTTTCTTTCTTACCAATTGCACCTAAATTAGTTTTTTTCATTTCTTTCTCAAGTTCTCTGACAACTATAGCAATGTACCCTAACTGTATGTCATTTTCTGAAACTATAGCACTGCACCCTTACTGTTTATTTCACAGTACTTGTTTGTGGACCAATGAAATAGCAACTTGCAAAGACAGACGTCTGCAAGCACCAACAGGGTATGTAATGTAAAAACAACCACCTTAATGAAATTGTGCCTTATTTTTTTTCTTTTTGTTTTACATAAAAAAAATACAAACCTTTAAAAAATAAATAAATAAAAAAAAAAAAATCAGGACCACCACCCCCCACCCCCTTTCACACCAATATCCCCAGGGGACCGAGTAACAGTGGGGAAAATGCCAATCAGCGGCCATTTTTCATCTCTCAGATTTGTATTTAAGTTTGTTTTCTATAAAAGAGTTCACTTCCACTTTTTAAGAAAACCTTCATAATTTGACATGTTTTGGTATAATGCAGTCCTGCATTAAACCTTTTACCATTTCTGCAAGCCTAATTTCATAGCAGGTGAGTTTATACATTTGTATGAAATAGGCTATCGCACCAAAATCCAGTCAAACGTACAAATTCAAAGTGCTTAAGTTCTTGCTGATGATGTGATGTGCACATCAGAACTAAAAGGAAAAGGGTCACAATAGGTTTAAAGAATGACATAAGCTGATAGCATCATCAGTCTTTGAGGTTATGTTAAAACATTTTGTACATTTAGAAATATTGTTTTGTATTACTAAGGCATATGCTGAAAATCAAATTTTAAAAGAATGTTGAATTCTTAACATTCAATTTTAATTTCGTTTCAGTTAAATTAACTGAAGAACATGTAATATAGCATCATGGTAAAATTGGGTTTATACAGAAATGTCTTGCAAGATCAGTAACAGGGAAAGGTATCTCCCCAAAATAATTAACTGCCATGTTCCAAACATTATAAACTTCAAGTAAACCAAGCTATTTCTACTGACCTTCGAATTAAATAATGTTGGTTGCTGAACTGCAGGTTGCAAGGAACATCAGGTTATTAACAGCAACTACTGTAAAAACTATTTATCACCTACAGAAATATAACTGTTCATATTGGGGAAGCATGTACTTTTCCAGTTTACAGTACACCATGTCTTTTGGATCCTTAAATGTTATGAAAGCTTTACAGCAATTTTTTGTTCCTTTTTAGTTAGTCTTTGGGCTTCTTTCTCCATCTTCTTCCTTTGCTGTTCCAAAGCTCTTTTCTCCCTCTCAGCCATTTTCTGCTGCCTGTAAAAAAGTATTAAAAATAAGTCAAAAATAAAAACTAGAATGGGGTGTTTTTGCATAATATAGGTGTGTACCAAATATGAAGACATCAATGAGATTTTGCACCATGTCTCACAAACCACAACCGGTTGAAATGTGATGTTTATCTTTAAGCATGAAGATGCTCTGGTATTTTCTGTGTCTGTGTTTACAACATTACAAGGCCAGTACCTCAAAAAAGAAAAATTAAACCATTCCAACAAATCAACTACAATGTTTCCAACGCCAAAAACATGAATCTCAACATAAAACTATAACAATGATAAACCTTTTATTAATTCCAACATAAAAATGATCCAAAGGGACTCTGTATAACTGTTTTCTTCCTTCGTTTTTCTTTTGCAAGTTAGAAATGTACGCATTTGTGACTCGAGAAAAAATACAAAAGATACACAAGCCGCTATTGCAGTTACAAAAAAGAATAATAACATACATAAATACAAATAGATGGATCTAATGACTTCCCATGTATAATTACATGGCAACGGACAGTTTGCTTTTAATGTTAGGTTGTGACAAAAGCAAAAATAAAACAAAACAATCCTGTCTATTTTTATAGCTGCACCCTTGTTTAGGGTTGTGTCTCCCAACAGCAGTCAATGGAAGACCACAGCAACCCCTGCAGTTATTTTAATGTTTTTTCCACCCTTTTTCTACTGCCACCTGGTCGCAGGAACAATGAAGTGCTGCAGATTCAGAGTTTTTCAGAGACCTGTGGTTTAATGCTATACCTGCCTGCAGCATTGAAAGTGTTAAACTATTTTAAATTACTGTGTCTAGTTTCATGAATCACAGACAATTTATTTTAAATTTGCTCTAGCATGTGATGACCTGTTTGAGGGAGAAAAACCGACTGCAGCTGGTGCACTGGATCCCCAGAACATAACAATTCCGGCTGACGCATAGCTTCCCTGGCTAAAAGTGCTGCTTCAAGTGGTTTCTATGGCAACTCTAAAATCTCCCTAAGAAAAGCACACAGCAGCATATCGTATTTTTTTGTAGACGCTCATAAAGACCATCATAGTAGTTTAATAGAAGACACATAAACTTGTACTTATATGCAAATAACCGCCCATCCATTTGTGATTAAATTTGGGTGTGTTATTTTTTTTAAAAACATTTTACGAAGAGTATTCTAGCCTGTCTTATGTGACGAACATAATATATCAAATCAAGTGAACCAAAAGGGGTTGCATGATCCCCTTATGCCACTGACTTCCATATTTTTTTTTAGTTCAAAAGCCTGTAAAACAAGTTTTAAAATTATACAAATGTTATTTGTCAAGGTCGCCCCTTACATGAAGAAAAAGTAGGTCAACAGTCAGCCCAACTGGCATTATTATCATGTGCAGATGTATTTACACCACGTGGAGCATGGGTTACATATGTCTTTTTACATGCACACGGCACCAACCCTGGAAACCTTTTCTCCATCATGTGTTTCAAGTATCCACCACAAATGGAAAGAACACCATGCTAGAATAATGGTCCATATACTAATTGCTTTACTTTCTTAGTGGACTTCTGGTCTGTTGCACAAATGAATATGCTCAATGAATAATTAAAACAATGACTACAGTAAGGTCAAAGCAATTTTCATTCAAAGGCCTACATCTTTCAATTCATAACTCTTGACCATCAACATTTAGTTACCTAAAAATATCACCTTATTACTACCCTTCAGACCATCGTGCAGCAAAATAAATGGCAAATTAAGTTTTAGTGAAGCGCATAAGAAAAAGGTACTTCAAAAAGAGAATTCTTCAAATTAAATCAACTGGAAGGGAAATAGGTCCCCAGGGTGAATTTAGAGTATGCTGATACCACAGCTACAACAATCTATTGAACCAACTACAAAAAAGCAAGTAACTGGTAAAAAGCCCATTTATGTTTGTTTGCACCATCTTTACTTCCGGCAACATCATTTTATAATGATAGGATAATTTACACATGCACTTTTTTTTTTCTTAGCCTCTAATATGTATTGACAAAATTAAGCTATGCAATATTACCCCAGGCAAACAACGCATAGAACCAAAACATTGCAGGGGAGTCCTGCAGCATTACAGTTTGAAGTGGATTCAAGGAACAAATGCAAGCCAATAAGTGGATGAAATAGAAAAATACATTTATATTTATTTAACTTTAAACAATGTAACATTTTCTTATAAATGACTGATCAAATTATGAAACTTCACTATCCTGACAGCATCCTTGGAGGCAAATTGTCCATCAGCCATAATTCTTTGAACAGGACAGTTCAGAAAAACACCCTGCATTATGATGGCAACTATAAGAAGTAAAATTATGTGATATGTTCAAGCAAAAACTTATTCCTACTATACCCAATTGTTTTTTAATCAAGTAGAAAATATATTAAGAGGGCTGAGTACACAGAACCAACTCCACTGCTGATGAATAAACAAATGATCACCATGCTCACATACTTGCTTGTCTTTTACTAACACTTCAATGCCATCTACTGACCATTTTATGTCACTACATCTTAAAGGTTGCAATAGTGTCGAAATCTAGCATTAAACTTGGATTGAAAAACTAGTAAAATGAGAAATTCAAGCAAGTATGTCAGTGACAAACATCCGCTGCTAAGGCTGTAAATTAGAACACAAAATTAGCTGCAGAAAAGCAAACAGCCATGGTCAGACACAAAGACAGGTACAGATGTCTCTAAACAACCCGATCAACCAATAAAATACGACCCACCCCCTTCCTCGACACAAAAAAATGAAATTGGTGTATAGCCAATAAACACCAGAAAACACTGGAAGAACAGTGGAAATGATTAATCAATTCACATTGACCACCCCTTTCCACACAAAATAAAAATCACATTTCCCAGTGTAGCTGGGCAATGTCCCTTATTCCTGACTAATATCTATCATTGATTCGTTCTGAATACTTTAAACCCACCACAACTACTGAGCAGCACATTCCTACATTTCTATTGGAGACTCTGCTTGTGAGATTTAAAACGAAATTACAAAAGGAATGGAAGCTTGTTCACAGGATTTAAAACTCTATTAGTTAAGATATGGAAGATTTAAAACAGAATTGCAAATTGTGGCGAAACATAAAAAAAATGCCTACACACAAAAACCCCAGAAGAATGTGCCCATGACCATAAGGATTTTGTTGTGGAAGATAGAAAAGGAAAGAAGGCACAATGTAAGTATTTAAATACTGTTGAGTTGCTGCTATACATATTTTGCAAACATTTTGGAAAGTAACCGAAAACACAAATTTCATACAGCAGGGTTAGAAACACACGCTCACCCGATGCAAATTAAATCTGATGAGGACTAGTTGATGTCTGTGTCTCAGCAGTCCTCTGGGTGAGTACTTAAAACAAACGTACACCTATACTCTCACATTCACATTCTTGCGTTAAAAAAATTCAAGAAAAAAGTCTAAAAGATCAAAAAATAATAAATTGGCCACGTTTTACTAAAACTTTAACTAATAAACAATTACCATAATGAACATTATCGTAATATATTCCTTAAACATAACAACACAATATATTCATAATAAAGTTGAGTGCTTACATATACACAGCATGCGCTCTAATGCCTTTTCTTGGCATTCCAGGGGCCCCCTTGGCCCCTTGCCTTACCTCGCATGTGTCATCCTAATTATGGTTCTTTTTCTTTTCACGTTTAACTAGCCTGAAAAAACAGCACAGATCAGCCACTGTAGGTCAGTTACGGTCAATGCTGGACCAAACCTTTTTATAGAAAATAAGTTATTTTACCGTAGAGATATTTGTGTGTGTCTAATCCTTGTGTGCGATTTATAATAAGTTAAAACGTCGTGTAAAGGGTGTCTCTTCTTGTAGGGAGACATCAGCAGCCAGAACAGGTTCGCTTTGTGGTCCTCTCGACCAAACTGCCCGAGATAACATTATACAATAAGAGACACCCTTCACATGACATATTTTTTCATTCTACTATATCCAAAATGAACACCATCTCATTTTTGTTAAGAGGTTAAACGTTTCGGTCCTCATCAGCTGACTGATCTTGTCATTACCCAAACGGCTTTTACCAGGGAGAACATAAGAAAGTTTACAAACGAGAGGAGGCCATTCGGCCCATCTTGCTCGTTTGGTTGTTAGTAGCTTATTGATCCCAGAATCTCATCAGGCAGCTTCTTGAAGGATCCCAGGGTGTCAGCTTCAACAACAATACTGTTGTGTAAAAAAGTGCCTCCTATTTTCTGTTCTGAATGCCCCTTTGTCTAATCTTCATTTGTGACCCCTGGTCCTTATTTCTTTTTTCAGGTCGAAAAAGTACCTTGGGTCGACATTGTCAATACCTTTTAGAATTTTGAATGCTTGAATCAGAACGCTGCATAGTGTTCTTTGTTCAAGACTGAATGGATGCAATTATTTTAGCCTGTCTGCATATTACATGCCTTTTAAACACAGAATAATTCTGGTCGCTCTTCTTTGCACTCTATCTAGAGCAGCAATATCCTTTTTTCAGTGAGGTACCAGAACTGAACACAATATTCAAGATGAGGTCTTTCTAATGCATTGTACCGTTTTAACATTACTTCCCTTGATTTAAATTCAACACTTTTCACAATGTATCCAAGCATCTGGTTGGCCTTTTTTATAGCTTCCCCACATTGTCTAGGTGAAGACATTTGAGTCAACAAAACTCCTAGGTCTTTTCATAGATTCCTTCTTTAATTTCAGTATCTCCCATATGATATTTATAATGCACATTTTAATTTCCTGTGTGCAGTATCTTATATTTGTCTCTATTAAATGTCATTTGCCATGTGTCTGCCCAGTTCTGAATCTTGGCTAGATCATTTTGAATGACCTTTGCTGCTGCAACAGTGTTTGCCACTCCTCCTATTTTTGTGTCGTCTGAGAATTTAACAAGTTTGCTTACGATACCAGAATCTAAATCATTAATGTAGATTAGGAATAAAGAATAGTGGTTCAATAAGAAAAGGAGAGGGGGCTTACCTTTAGTTTAGGGCTTACCCAAAAATGTTTAGGGCTTACCTTTAGTTTAACCTTTGTATGATTAGCAGGCTCACCCGGACTACTTTTGCGGACAACCACGAAAGGAAAATGTAAATACCTTAATATTTCTTCAGCTTCCCAAGTAGCATCAGACTCATCTTCCCAGGCATTTGAATTTTCTTGCCAATTATCTAAATCCCCCAGCTCTGCCTACAGAGCAAAAAAACACAAACCAATAATCCAATTAGCATCATCCCACACTCAGAAAGCAGTCTTCCTTTATTGTAATATTCTATTAAACAAATAACTGACCACAATTGAATAGTACCAAAAAAAAAAAAAAAAAAAAAAAAAAAAAAAAAAAAAAAAAAGAACATATTCGAAAGCTAAGTGTTCCTGTTAGAAACATATCAAGTGTAAATTACGGGGCTGTATTTTGAATGTAATAACAATGCTTAAAACTCTTTAAAGTTCAGTGTTGTACAGTTATTCTTTAACTCCTTTTTTTTGCTTTAAGTAGACAATTTCACATATTACACATTAAATTATGTATTAAATTGTTTAGATTTATCTTTTCCACTATTTTTATGTATTAACTGACAGCTGAATAATTTGGTGGGATATGGTGTTGAAGAATGCTAGCTGGTCACTGTCCGATTCCTTCATTTGAGAAAGTTATGTCATAAAAATAGCCTAAACAACTCCAGCTACTGTAAGAAAGTTATTAGCTATAAATTCTCTGCAATTAATTTTTTCTCTGCAATAAATCCTCAACAGGAGGATTTGTTAGTAAGTGTTCTTTAAAATTGTGGTCTTATGTTGTGAACACATAAAAACAAGTCAATTCTCCTATACAGTAATTCTGTTTCTATAAAATAGCTTCCAATAGAAACAACTTTAAAACCATACTAACTTTGGCTGGTTTGACAAAAGGTAAAGTCCCTTATTACCCTGTTTACATTAGCCACTTTTAAGTTGACTCAGAGAAAATAAGCTATTGTTTACATTTACACAGAAGAGTTGTTTTGCTGATGTGTAAATGTATACAATACCTATTTCTTTATATGTCCGATACTCAAGTTTTCAATGCTTCGCTGCATTTCTGATGGCAAAATGTAATTTTTAATTAGCACGGAACATCCACCTTGATGTAGAAACACACAAGCGCCACAGACTTCTTGTTGATTTAAACACTTCCTCAATTCAGGTGCGAGTTGTTACTATAAAACACACTATACATAACTAACTAATGAAGCCAGTATCAGACTGGTGCTACAACAGGTTCCTCTGCAGTCTTCAATCCAATTTGCAACCTGACTTCACACAAAGGCCAAAGATTGCCGATATGTTTCAAACTGGCATTAATAAAGTAATTAATTTATACGCAATATTTCCCTTACAGTTTAATTTGGTGTATAGTGTCATAGAAATATTTATCATTATTCGGCTGGTTAGCAATCATTTTCAACTACTTTAAAATAAGGTGGTGTAATTAGGGTCTGTGAAACCAGACCTTAGTTAATAAGTTTACAGAAAAGAAAATTGGTAGTACTTTACATTCAGTTAAGGAAAAATAGATTTATATATATATATCACTATGTTAGATTTGTTTACTGGTCTTCTGTTTTGAGTGTAACTATCTTAATTACAGAGTGATCTGGAGTTTTGAGTTAGAAATAAAAAGCATCTTTCAACATACTAGTTTTTGTAGATGAATTCTGAGGTACTTACAGATGGCGCATTAAAAGGAATGTCCTGTGCAGCAGCGAGCCTGCTAGAGAACCCTGTATTGCCATCTGGTAAAGTGAAATTTAATGGTTCCCTCTTCTTGAGGACAATCTGGAAGAAAACAAAAGTAATAGAATATACTCATCCCAGAAAAGAGCAAACAATTTAAAGTAAAATGTACAAATTTAGCAAAATTATCTAAAAATGTAATCAAATTTGCAAAGGATTTAACCAATCCACGACAAGAGAGTAAGCAGTATACTTGCAGAATGTCTATCCATCTCTCTTCTATCAGGGAATGCCCTTTAATGCACTTTTAGAACTGGGTAGTGTGATCACTCTTCAGTTTTCCGGGAACGAACTATGACTACAGAGAAGATTCTGTCAGAATCTCTCATGAACAAAGCCAACAGGACCACAATTCTTGAAATCCGCAGGATCCTCCAAATGGAGTTACTGCATCAAAGTATGGTATATTCCATGTCCATTTCTGTGTTGCAATTACTTTCTAGCCTACATTAGATTTTTTATATCTACGTCTTTAAATAAATGCAATTACAATAACTGCTGAAAATGTTTACAGCAAACAGACAGTGTTGGTGTGGTGTGGCATGTTTAGCAAAATTAATTTAAAATTGTCTGGGTATCTCTGGATAGTGTTTCATAGTACTCAATAACAACCACTACTAACATTTCAACAAACTTACTTTTTGTGTTTTTCTGATTGTTGGTGCCATGTCTTTGAAATAATCAGGCTCATCTGATTCTGCATCATTTTGCTCAGAGACTACACTGCCATTCCCTCCTTCAATCTTAATACTTGTGGGCGCTTCTTCATCCCATGAACTCCATTCTTCCACCTCTGGCTACAAATATAGGAAAAAAAGAGATGAGAAAATGTTTATTTAATTATTTATTTATTTTAAAATGGCAATGGCAACTTCACTGACCTGTTTGGGAACTGAGGAATAATCCACTGTAGTTGGAAGGGTTATCTGATCTCCACTTAGCTTTCTCTGTCTTCCTGACCTGAAAATAACAGGGAAATGTATTAACACATGCTACACAAATTGGGAAGAAAAACTCAAAAGCACACACATTTTATATATATATATATATATATATATATATATATATATATATATATATATATATATATATATATATATATATATATACACACATACACACACACACACACACAATGTAAGTACACAAATTTGAATAATTGATCAAATAAAATACCAATTAAATCCGGATGTTTCAGGTTTCAGACAACAAAGCCTTCTTCAGCTGGATGGAAAAATCTAAATAAATCCAACTACACTTTTACTTACCTGCATATCAATCTTTTAAAGAAAGAGATCACTGTTGCAAGGCAAGTGCAAATTTTGAATAAACGGAACCGGGTGATGGCCATAGTGGATCATATACCTGTGGTAAAGACAAAAATATAAATGTCAAAAAGATCTTTACTCATCCATAAAACCATTATGGGTCTTTTGTAATACAGGAAAATGTGGATACTTATGCAGAATATTGTTCCAGGGATGCCCCAAAGATGGATGCCCCAAAAATTTTAGAAAGGGCACCAGAGAGAAATGGACCAGGCCATAATATTTAATAACTACTAGAATTTGGCCAAGGCACTGATGCAAACAATACAGTAGCTCCTTGGAGATCCTGCCCATTATACACTCATCCATAACCTAAAGAAATTAAATAAAATACTGCTCATCCAGTAGGCCAGTGGTCCTCAAAGCTGTGCCTGCTGCAGCTGAACTCATACTATATTAGCTCAAAGAGCCATGTTGTACATATCTCTCAAGGGAGCATGTGTTTGAATCAAAACATTGGAGGTATGTATAGGTTTTTGATGGTGTGACGTGTTATTGTTTATACTCAAATCCATGATTTATTCTTACACGATGTAATGGTGTTCTACGTATAGTGACATCATTTTTACTTATACCTTTAAATCTGTATTAATTCTAATTAACATTAGTTCATATAAACTTTATGTATATGTAATATTTATATTATCATGCAATGATGGCTCTGAGGATCAACCTTTACTTGGCCTCCCCCAGCGCATCGAAACTTTTGAATTAATTTTGTGTATTTATTTAAATGTTATATATTTATTGGAATCAATTAGTTCGTTTTTTTCTGTTAAAGTCCCGCTGGCATAATCGTGTTCACAAGAGTGCTCAGCACCACTGGAAAAAAAATTGTTGCATTTACCCAGGCAGGCAAGCACACATTTTTACCACAGTGGGAACATGACTATTTGCAATTGTGAGTGAAGGTAGGAAAAACTGTGTGTATAATTTGTTTGAAAGTCTTCCCTAACAAAAGCTACAACTTAAACAGTCATCACAGCACAAACCATCCAGAATACAACGATGTGCACCAGTTGGACAGCAGGGCCAGAAACAAAAAAAATAGCAGATCTAAAAGCCTGTTTCAGTTTTCAACAAAGCAAAAGTAAGATTTTTTTTAAAGAAGATTTTATTTTTATTTTTTTTAAAGGCGGCCAGAAACAGTTTTCCAACATGACGTTCTGCGGTAGAACAGTGGAGGGCAGTCTCCTCTGTAGTAAACCATTACAATGCCTGTATTTACTGACACATTTATCGTTATTGCACAAAACATCGCTCTGAAAGCGATCGAAAAGATAGCTATCGTTTACAATGACTGTTATCGTTGTGGTGCGACCACCTCCATTCATGTGAACTGGAACGATTTTTAAAAATCGTTCTCCTTCCAGGTGTGACTGGGGCTGAAGTTCAGAGGTGCTGTATTTGTACCATCTGAATATAATAACCCCAGGATCATGCGACAATTTAGTTTTGAAAATAAGGATGACACTAAAATGTTATAATTTCTTTCAGTCAGTATTGACATTAGTTAAGAAGTAAAAAATGTATTCACATTTACATGTTAACTGTTGTGGTAAATGCCAAATCCCCTATTTTTAGTGTCATGTGGGCATCATCTTGTTGATTTCACATAATGCCACATTTTGACAACTTTTTAAAATAACTGTTACTGTTAAGGAGTGCTTCCACATACTTGGACTGACTTAATTTGAATATTTGTGGAGCGATTTTGACCTTGAAAATGTGTTCCTCACTATACTGTGGCAAAACCTTCACATTTAAGACCCTTCATTGGCTTTTTATTTTGCAATTAGGCTCCTAATGTATACAGTACCTTACTGCACATTCTGTAGTACTTGAAAAATACAAAGACCTTGATAACTAGGAAATATCACTCTTACCAACTGTGCATACTTGGGGGGGGGGGGGGGGGGGGTATTTGTGTACTTTTCTTACTTTTTGACTCTTACCAATCTTACTGTGGGTTTACCAAAAAAAAAAAAACTGCAAAATACACGGCGTTAAGTAATGTCACCCTGAAGAGCAACTTACTAACTGCATTCTACTGTACATATTATTTTTCATTTTCAATTAGAAATGTCATATTTTATAACAGACTACAAACAAGTTGAAGATGAGTTTATGCTTAAAATGTCACCAAACTGTAATGTCAGCGCGTAGTGGTAATGTTATTTTGTCCTCTGGAAGGGATGTATTGTGACACCTATTCTATTCAACTAGTATTAGTTGGCTGTGTTTACCATAAATACGCAAATCTGCAACAATTATTTTTTAAATAATACATTATAATGATGGGTCCAAAGACGAAAGCACTACACTTACAAATGCAGACATGATTGCGAGCAAATTAGTGTTTTCCTAATCAGCTGACATATTGTTGAATTAAATAACTTCCTTTTCATTGAGCAATGAATTTCGAAAAGTTTCCTAGCACTCATTACAGTAACATCGCTTTTTATAATGAAACACAAGATATATTCTCGCATGCAATATATTATATATATTTTCTTTGAATTGTATAACATATCTATACGACATTGACAGTTTTAATGTTACATGGATACTCACCATTAATATCGCACTTAGTACACTGTCCTAGATATATTTATTTACCCACCAGACGTGGCTCTCTGAATTCAAATCACAGCTGGCAGCAAAGCGAACTTATTTCCACGCTTTGTCCGTTTCCAGCCAGTTTCATGTCTGTGACGTGAGAAATCTGCATCCATGCATTTATAATTCAACTACATTGTTTTTATTTACCATTGTTTTCACTGAAAAACCAGTCCTCTGCCTATTTGCTGCAATCTTTACGCTTTCAGGAAGTGGAAACGCGAATAAGCGTAGGGCCCTCTCTTTTTTAGCACTAGTCGTGTGCCTGAAATTTGGTACTCGACAAATACGGCCACATGCAGTATATAGATAGATATATATTTTTAAACAATATATTTATGAATTACAGGAGTATGTACAAATATTTTTAAAAGTTCTATATGTTCGCTACAAAACAGTTTAACGTCTTAATTGAATAATTAAATAAATGCCTACATGCAAGACGACTTCGGAAAGGACCCCATTTGAAGCTTAAACAATGGAACACCTGCCCAAAAGTTGTACCGGGAGCTGTTGCATTTGCAGAACGACGGGTATGGGAGTAAGGTTTTTAGGTTCGCTGCAGGGTGAACATACACTTTGACACTCTGTTTATTTAAATGATGTTCCCCTGATGGCATAGGTGGAGAATAAAGGGACAAAGCATTTGAGGTTGGTTGCTGCTTTCTTCGAGCAACACCGTTCAAAAAAAAAAAAAAAAAAGAAGTTTAATGTAAGATCGCGGCCAGGTGTTGATTTTCTTGGCCCCGATGATCTCCACATATGCCATTGCCCCAATGAGATCCATGCGTGTACTAGTGCTGGTTTTGTAATTCCTTAAATTAGAAATTTCCAATCAATATTATTTTTAAAATGGATATACAAAACAATATCAGCATAGGCAGCAAGGTATCATAAGATACTGCCATACTGTACTTTGTTTACTGTCAAAATACAGCATAAACATAATTCCAGAATGTGCTGGTTTTGGAACTAGAATTAGGATTAAGTAATATAATGTAATAGTCCTGGGTGATTTAGGTATATCGCCTTTAAGAATATCTTTAGAAAAATAATTCTCTCCCAAAATGTAGATATTTTAGGGCCGTCCCAAATGTGATGTATGTAATCCCCATTTTGGTTACAGCCTCCCCAACATTGGTGAGTAATTTATATTTATCTTATTTAACTGGGATAATAAAATATTATTAAACTCCTTCAATCTGCTGTAAATGAAACCTGGAAGTCCTTATTTCCGGGTTTACTTCTGCATCTCATCTGTAGTATACACCTCAGACCCCAATATGTAAGACCATTGTTGTGTGACTGGAAATGTACATGGTCATTTGATTATTATTATCATTAGGCTTCCAAGAAAGGCTGGGAAGTCCATTGTTATTGTTAAAGTTTTACTGTTTTTATTATTATTAGTATTATTTTTTTTTTTTATTACTTATTTTTTATTTTTTTTTACTTTAAACTGCTGCTGCTTGGAAGCTGTGTGACTGATCAGGTTCTGACTTTGAAATTAACAAGCTGAATACATTGGCTGTCAGATGCTGCAAAAATTGTACTGCTGCATCCCTGCAATTGGCACGCTGCTGGATTTTTTGATAAAACTTTTCAAAATCTTCTTCTTGGGAACCGGTGAATCGATTGATCTGACACTTGGCATATCATCAGCATCCAAAACCGCATCAAGTTTACGAAGCAGAAGTTGCTGTGATAAATTTTAATGTGAAAATTAATGTCATTTAATTCTGTATATCCCCTGGTAGATTACGATTCCAAGGTATGGAAATCTTTTAACTGCAAATGACTTCTATTTACAGTGGCTGGATGTGTTGCAAATGTCTGTTGTGTACAACTTGGCAACAGTTGAGAAGCTGGAAGCTTTAATCAGTTCATAAGCCAGGAAATGGTTGGGAGATTCTGGCTGGAGATCTCAAGCACAATAGAAAGAAAGCAACGCTGATGTACCGGTAAGTAAGCTGGGCTGAGTTGAGTGGGGGACGGAGGGGGGTGATGCTGGGACGCCAGAGTCATTGTCGAGCCCTCTTGAGGTGATTTGGGCTAGTCGACGAAACACAGAGTATGGAGGGTGCCTACTTGAGGACCCCAGAGATGTACCCTACTTAGCTCAATCCAGACGATTGTCATGCTGATGCGCTGGGGAGACCGCACTGTGGTTGATCCCCGGAGCCAGCATCGCAACCATTGCCACAAAGATTAATTAAAAAAAAAAATATGGCTTGTGTTTTCATTGAGATTTAGAGTAATGTTTTGGTCCAATCTTGATAAAACAAATTTTAACTATATTAATATTAACTGCTTGTATATTTAAATTTAAAATGCAAGTCTGCTTGAAGAGAGGGATCAGCCAACATCTAAATAGTAATGTGTATAAAAAAAAAAGCACACACACACTAAAAAACTAAAAACTTAATGTTTGTGTGTCAACAAAATGGCCACATGACGCTTCTTTGAAAAAAAAAAAAAAAAAAACACTTCTGGGGAACTAGAGGTTGCTGATTTCAAACTTGGCAAATTGAGAACTCAACTCGCTTCTACTGGTATGGTTACAGGGGCTTGGAAGCCATAAAACTGGCTGGCAGTTCTAGTTATTATTATTATTATTATTATTATTATTATTATTATTATTATTATTATTATTATTATTAACTGCCTGGCAGTTCTAATTATTATTATTATTATTATTATTATTATTATTATATAATTCATATTTTTTAATGTGTCATTGAATAAGAACAAGGAGTTCTGAAGACTGAAAAAACATTTATTAAATTTAACGCTAGGGAAATGCTACAGTACAATATGAAATCACATGCTACATATACTATTACAATATATTACACTAGCATCTATATAGTCAACTTAAAGATATATTTTAAACAATTGTTAACATATGTGAAATACAATAGAAATTGCACACATATTACTGTATCTATTTTCTGGTAACTAGTCAATAACTATATATAATAATTCCCTTAACTTAACCTTAATATAGTGATTTTATTTTCTGGATAGTAGTGTGGATTTCTGATTCAAATTGTATAAACTGTAATCTTTCAGTCAGTGCTAAAGTTCAAGTTCAGTTGCCCAGACTTTTGCATATCTCCCAAAAGTTAACCCAAATAACACTCAAGTTTTTGGAATATTCCAAATATTCCAGGAGTGCTATGTTTGTAGAACATTTAGTAACATCTTTGTGCAACATTAATGTTTATATACTTAAGGTATTGTTATACAGTGGAGAAAAAAAACAAAGTCAGAAGGGTGAAGTAATAATATACACAGTATTAGCTTTAAAGAATAAATAATGGAAATTACATAAAGAGCCTCTGTTTTGAAAGCATTGCTGGATCCAAATGCTCCAGTATTAGCTGTTGGTGTTGCTGTTGGAGCTGTATTGGCTTTTACAGAGAATGACTTAGATTGTGCTTTGACGTTGTTCAGTGTGAATGCAAGCATCAGGTCTGTCCCTATAAGAAAAAAAAAATTATTAGTCTGCATCTTTTTAAGCATAGGGTGGCTGTGATTTCAATTGGTCATTTTGCACTATTGAAGCTAATAACATAGTACCAAAAGTCAGAAGACAAAGCTATATATATATATATGTGTGTGTGTGTGTGTGTGTGTGTGTGTGTGTGTGTGTGTGTGTGTGTATATGTGTGTGTGTGTGTGTGTGTGTGTGTGTGTGTGTGTGTGTGTGTGTGTGTGTGTGTGTGTGTGTTTTAAAGTGTGTTTTGATGATCCAGTAAGAATACAGCTTCATGTTTAGGTAGATGTTGTCTGTTCTTTTAACACCAGTTTTATGAATATCAAACTTTATATATTTAATAAAAATAGAACAATGATCTTTCAATAATTTGTGAAGAGGGCCCATCATGCCATACAATTGCACATACACTTGATGTGGTGGGCTGATGGTTAGTCATGAAACCAGTTTGTATTTGAAAACAACTATAGTGTACTTACCACTGATACTAAGGGACAGGTCTGTGTAATTAGCCCAGCAGCCATTGAAGGGGATAGTGGTTGTTCCATTTAGTCCGGAAATATCCTGGTTTTCTGGGTTTGTAAGTTTTGCTGTAAGTGTGAGTTTAGTAATGCCTACACACACACAATTGTCCTATAGATGAGGAAATGGCATGATGGGTAAATAAATGGGTAAAACAAGTTAAGCCTTTAGTGAGTCTTGCAAATCAAACCCTGTTATGATTAGTTATTTGTTTGGCATACTGACTGTAACTTCTACCATACTAAAAGTCTCTTGTCATGCCTTTGTTTTATGTTTTTGATATTTATTATTCGTCCAAAATCTGGAGACTCTCACTAGATTACAACGTCTTCTGGTCTCCCTCTAGTGGAATCAGTTTGAAAATGTACACATTTCTGAACCCTATTAACAGTTTTATAAAGCAAACTGTTTTCATTCTCACAAACAGTATTCAATCCATGTTTTAAATAAAGGTACAAAAGATCATAGATACATCATGCATCACAAATCATAGGGATGTACAGTACAACTTACATTAGCATCCACAGCCATTATGGATGGCTGTTGGGTAAAATTCTGTCCTTTCTGCCCAGCTACCGGCTCTGTGACAACTACCAGGCGTGTAAGAGTTGAAACATACTCTCCAGCTTCATCGGTTCTTTGAGAAGGCTGTGCAGCCATCTGGAAAAAAAAACAAAAAACATATACAGTACAATATTTGTATACAGTAAATCTAATAGTTATACAGTATGGGTATACAACTCCTCCCCCTACTCCAAACCAATTGGTGTAATTTGGATAAGCTTCACACCTGGCTCCATTGTGGGTCACTCGTTGAAAGTACTGGCTTGGAAATTGCTACAGATGAAACATTGAACCCAATGGCACTGCTAAGTTTTCCAGTAAGAGCCATTTGCCCAATGTTATTAGAAATTTCTTGCAGGTTCTTGAAATCAAGTTGGCCTGTGGAATAAAAGCATAAATAACATAGTTGTCTTCATGTACAATTAATCTTTTAATTTTGTCTACCTAATAATTTGTGCTTTCCCCATTCCATCCCAAAGCCATGAAGAATATGTTAAGGCGAAGGTCGTATTAACAAGCCAGAACAGTACGTTGTCTCTCCCCATGCACTATGTTGCCCGCATTTAATGTTTTTATTAAAAGCCATAAGTGGGTTTCCTTGCCATTTTGGATTCATAAACAGCATACTGTATCATTCACTTTGTCATTATTTTAGGAACAACTTGAAATATTCTTCATGAAATAAATCTCATTCCAAAATCCTAGACTTGAGGTACTTGATAAGGTGATTTAATTAATATACGTTTTTTCCAAAGAATTACTGCTTCTACTGTAGATATTACAAGGGACAGGCTTTCAATGAACAATGTGCAGAACATTGTTATGGTCATTATCTGCTAATCTAGTGTCACAAATGATGTTGCCAGGTATTTCATGTTTTAAAAATAGGAATTATAATGTGTGTAGAGTTGTAGCAATGAGTGGTAAAGATTAATTTTTTAAAAATCTGCAATGCCTGCATTTGCCCCAAATGATCTTACCTGCAACCTTCCTCCATATTTGATTTATAGGAAGGATTTTGTGTATTCATAAAAGACAACAGGTGGTACCGTGTTGCAAACCTGTAGTCAACAGTTAAATTCCAACCTCGCTCTGTTTTTCATTATATATATGTTTTATATAAAAATATTTTGAACACAGGCAGTGCAAGCTTGAATCTTATCTATTAGTAAAATAATTATTTAGAACATCTGATGCTGATCTTTTTATCTTATTTATTAAAATGTATTGCCATTCCTCCTTTCTGGAAATCATTGTATTCTCCTATTGAAATGTGTAAAGGGTGGCATTAGTTCTTGACTCTTTTGCCAATACAGCGTTGTGTTTGGGGGTTGTCCTTTTATGACTGGAAACTGGATTAAATATTGCTACAGGAATTGTGACTGAATATATCCCACGTACTGTACTACGTGAGCTGGAGTTGCTTTCACTAGAACCAGGAAGGAATAAATTAAAACCAATTCACTATAATGAAGGACCCCTTACCTGGACTGGTGCTGTTGCTTAACTGCTGAGCTGGTGGCTCAGCAATCTGTACTTTAACGGTAAGACCAGTGGCACGTTTTCTGCGCCTGTTTTCCCGTACAATCTTAGTGATGCGAATCTTGTTTGCAGGTATCTTAAGGAAGATTGCAAGGTTCTTGATAAGGCTATCTCCGTAGAATTTGTCAATGGTCATGGCAGGCATTTGAAAGGAAATGAAAAGAAGTGGAGATGTGCGGATTTCAACTGGAGTTGAGCCTCTAACTAAAATATTGAGCATTTTATAGGTATTGTCAAAGTAGTTTGATCCGTAGACTTCAGACTTCATTTGTGGAATGTATTGATCTGTGGAGACAAAAAGAAAATAAAAGTCTGGACACGTATATAAAATGGAAAGAGACAGCTCTTTGTGTTAAACAGAAGAACTATTGAAACACAAAGATTGTTTCTGAAATCAAATTTCACTGTATATCAAATTTGAAACATTCATAACTCGCAGAATAATATTGTATTCACTTCTTGGACTGATGAGCTAGCTTGTGAAACTGATTCACCTGTTTTGTTTGGGTTACTTACCAGGTGAAGTAGGCTCCTTTAATGTGTAGTCAGTGTTGTCACTGTTCCAATCAGCATTTGTCGGAGCAACCAATTTGTTTTCAACATAGACATCTAAACGCTGAGGACTGGAATAAAAAACTGCAACACGAACAACCTGGGTAAGATAAATAAGATAATTGAAAATAATTGAAGATACAGGGGCAAATATTCAAAGGTCTTTGACGCAAATCTGCTTGCGTTTTGAATGTTTTGCATAAAATCACAAATGAGTGAAACCTAAAAGCTTGACTAAAAGCAATTTAAAAAATCACAGAAAAAAAAAAAATCTAGATTCCACGTCTGTCATGAGAGCAGCGCGATCATGCTATTGGTATGTTGGAGGCTGGACTAGGGCAGAGTACTGTGGCTTGCCGTCTTAGGTGTTCACAACCAGCAATTTCAAACCTGGCGAGACGGTATAACCAGACACACTCTGTAAATGACAGGCCACAAACTGGGAGACCAAGAGTCAGAACACCTGCCTAAGAGCGACATATCATTTTGCAGCATCTTCGTGATGTCAATTGTTAATCAGCACAATAAAAAAATCACTGTACCTGCTCTAAAACAGAACATTGGTAAATTTTATCCAAATATAAGTGACAGATTTCTTTTGATGTTCAAATATAAGTGATGACTTTCTTTTGATGCTCAGTGTGTGTGTATATATATATATATATATATATATATATATATATATATATATATATATATATATATTATATATATACACACACACACACACACACACACACACACACACAGAGTATATATATATATATATATATATATATATATATATATATATATATATATATATATATATATATATATATATATATATATATATAAATGTGTATATTTGTGTTTCTGTCCAGTGTTTTGCCTGTGTTCCGAGTGCCTGTTCATGTGAGTAGAATACGTGTTTATAAAATCTAAACTAGTAAGTACAATACTCTTTGAAATAAACTTGTTATGATTCTGAATGTGCGCTTCTTAAGGATGGTATTATTGCCATTGCTTGTGCCCCGGCACCTGTTTCTTTACAAATTAAGCATTAGTATTATTTAAAATTCAATTTTAAAATAAATTAAATGTTTGAGTTGGAAATAAACCCAAATGTTATTATTTTTTATCAAAGTATAAAACGATTAAGGACTTTTTCAGTAGGCAAGTCAAGGAATGTTATTTGTTGTCTGAATATTCTGATCGCGCAAAATTTCCTCTTTTTCTTTTGCTCTGCTAGCATTTGCAAATATAGCTGTCTGAAAGCCATATTCACTCTATAACTGGAAATACAGATTGTCCTGAAATACCTCTTGTAACCAGTCTTAAGCGATTTCCATGCAACATAGTGATTTGCGAGCAAATTAACATTTCAATTTATCTTGTGGTAGTGAACTTGCTAGATTATTTATGAAACCTCCCCCAAATTTGAGAGAAAAGCACTTGCGATAGTAGAACAACTTGCCAACCCATGTTTTTCAATGCAGCATCTATTTTGAATCGCACTCAAAAGAGCAACTTTTTTTCTGAAAAAGGACTTGTGGGAAAAAATCTCTACAACTCCCCTTGTGACACACGCAATGCATTTGAATATTTGGCCCACAACCTTAAGTTTTTTTTTTTTTTTTTTTTTTTTTTTTTTTTTTTAAAGGAGAAAAACACAAGTTAATTTTACAAAGAATAGAACCAAATAATGAATCATAAGCTTCAAGGGCCCAATTTTGGTCACAGGGCAAGGCACTAACACAGTTGATAATGGTCTAAATTCACACATTTTTGCTGCTGCCCAGCATGTACTCTGAGGATATGGCACAATGCAACACAATTGCCTTCATTGATTGCTTCATGTTTTGCATTTGTCAAAATTTTGCGCAATTAAGCACTATCAAGTTATTCGTTACCAACTGTATTACATTTCTCAGAAGTACCAAAATCCATGAAAATATGAGCTCTGTAGGTGTCAAATGCTTTTTTGAAAAACAAAACAGCAGGAGACACAGAACACAAACATACAACAATATACAAATCATAAATCTATTACAGTAACAAACATAATGCACAATGGATGGATTCTAAGGCACCTGGCATATTGACAAGGTAACAGGTTGCATTAACTTGTAACTTACCTTGCTGCTATCAGCACTGAGTAACATTAAGCGAAGGTTCTGGGGGCTGGTACTAGTAAAGTAAATGTCATAAGACTTATTTGTTGCCACAATGCTATGGAACAAAGAGACTCTTTTCTGACAGGTATATCCAGCACACCAACCATGGTCTTGAGGACCTGTAATTAAACAAAAACAAACAAACAAAAAAAACATAGTAGTAAGCAATTCTACTTAATAGGCAAATGCACTTAACAATATCATTTAAAGTTTGCCTCTTGTCAATGAGTTTCCATGCTGTAAAACTGTGTAATCCAACATCTGTATTTCAACTTACATTTGTGGAAGAATAATGTCTTTAGCAGTAAGTTAATGAGAGTTAATGTTGTATCATGTTAAGGCAGTGTACAACATTTAATTCACTTTATAATATGGATCAGGCCCTGTAATAATAATAATAATAATAATAATAACTAGAACTGCCAGGCAGTTTTACAGCTTCCAAGCCCCAATGCCAGTACCAAACACTTAAGCAATTAGTGGAAGAAGCAAGTTTATTTAAAAAAAATGCATCAAACAGCCACTTTGGATTCAGGTCAACACCATTTTGTTAAAAAGTCAGTTGAATTGCTACAATGTCAAGGATGATGCTTGTGAAGTTTGGAGTTAGTAAAGTAAATAGTTTGACATCTGACACATGTTTAAATTTCAAATTTAAACGTATAACGGGTGGCCATCTTGTTTTATAAAACATCACCATTTTCACATATTTGTATCCCATTGTTACTGGGACAAGTTTGAAACTAAGTTTGAACTAGTTTGGAGTTTGCTAGACAAACAGTTTTCAAACAGCAGCAGTTTGTTGTTAGGGGCGCGTTTCGATAAGATTTGTGACGTTAAAATTTATCACAGCAACTTCTGCTTCGCAAACTTGATGCAGGTTTGGATGCTGATGAGATATGCCGAGTTTCAGATCAATCGCTTCACCATTTCCCAGGAAGAAGATTTCGAAAGGTTTTATCAAAAAATGAGTCATGGCGCCAATTGCAAGGATGCAGCTGCAAAAAGTTTTCAGCATCAGACAGCCAATGTATCCAGCTTATTACTTACCAAGTCAGAACCTGATCAGTCACACAGCTTCAAAGCAGCGGTAGTTTAAAGTTTTGAGAAGAAAAAAAAAAAGAAAAAGTCTAATAATGCTTCACCATTTATAAGATCTATGTACCCATCACCAAGCACTGCCACTGGAGATAGGCGTCTGGTCTCCGTGTCAGAATCCATACTCTCTATAACCAACATCTCATAGTCAAGAGATAGGCACTTGTAGCTCTGCCAGCTTGGCACGTATGTACATTTGGAGTCCCTGATTATCCCTGTAGTTATGAAAAAAAGTGAGGAAACATTGTGAATGATTCAGCTATTAGGTGAATTTCCACATCCAAGAACACTTCATCAACTTAATGAAAGTGTTTTTTTTTTTTTTCTTTTAAATGGAAATTACTCATATTCAACAATGACATTTTACATAATAGCTATATTAAAACATGTCATATTTATTAAATGTGCATTTTATTTTTATTTTTTTTGCAGATCTTTCAAATCAAAATGTACCAACCTTTGTTTGGTGCAATTTGTTTAACAGGAATACGTCCTCCATTGAGATCAGTGAGCATTACAGAAGGAATTCTGTAATCCCCAAGACCATGCCGTTTGTCTCCATTCCACTCAAACTCAGACTGGGGAACAACAGCCCCTATCCCACCCAGGAAGGAGCCATCCAGATCTTTGAGCATCGTTTTCTTTTTAGCATCACAATCCATATCAACACAGTCCGAAGGGTTCACCATGCTGTGTGGGGAAAAATAGCCAGTACTGCATGTTCAGAATGTTTATGAACAACATACTTTAAATATAGTATGCATTCTTACTGGTTAACATTTTACTTGTTTTTTTTTTTTTTTTTTTTTTTTTTATGCAAATCTAAGATTTGCAAATATTTGAAATACAACTCTATCCTGGTACTTATGAAGTTCACATTGGTCAGAATTCAGCAAAACTATTGGAGTAAATTTGAAGTAGAGCACTTCAAATCATTAGGCTGTAACCAGGAAGCAGCAGCAGCTTTTCATCTATGACATTTTCTTTTCAGATATCTGCATATTCCAATTTCAAAGTGCAAACAAGCAAAGAAACATCAACAGAAGAATTGTGATTTTTTAAAAATTATTATCATCTTGACTTGCATTCATTTCAGGGGTAATTAAGAAATTGGATATTAAGAAAATAAATAAATACTTACTTAACATCTGGTCTATGTATGAAAACCATAGCATTTTCGCTTCCATTAACCATTGTTATTCCCTTTACATGTACTGGGTGCTGTAAATCTTCATTGCTAGGATTGGTAATAAACATCACATTAATCTGTCCTGAGCAGACGCTCTTAAATCCAACAAATGTGGAATCTTAAACAGAAAAACAAAATGAAAACACAAACATTAATATTGTTTAACCTTTCTCTCATGGATATCTATACAATTTTCCTGTGTCTTCTGAGCACTACCTGATAAAGAAACACATATTACAAATTGATAGTGACTGGAAACTGTGATGGCAACAATTTGAGGCCACATTACAGCATTTTCATGCAGCTTTATTTATTTTATTCCATTTCTTAATAAAAAAAAAGAAAATGTTTCAGATAAAAGCAAAAGTGCTCAAATAGAACACATATTTAAATGACCTGTTACGGTCATAAGTCCACTGATGGCATTGTAGCTCATCAATCCAGCATGAGGTGTTTCTGGTGCATGATTGTGTGCCGAGGAAAAGGTGGGCCAACAAATTCCAGTTCTGCCTCCTGTGAAGGAAACACACAGCAAGGTTGTAGTGGTTAAACAGGAGAGAGGTAAGGATAAGATTTTAGTGTAGTAAATTAAAGGGTTAAAACTCTGTTCTGGAACGCATCAGATGATTTGCACTAGTCAAGTGATCTGTGAATAAGTACCAGGTGCATAAAAATCAGTTCAGTGAGCTTCAAACCAAGCTACGGCATGCATGTTGCAATATGAATGATTCATTTAGCTTTCACTACACTGAAGATTATAATCTTACCACTCTAATGTAAATCCTTCCAATCAAAAGACATACCATTTGTAGTATATTCATGTATTCACTGAGATCAGATTTGTATTTAAAATGTTGGGTTTCGTTAGATTGAGTTTTGCTAAGACTTTGGAGCTTAAAGCCCAAGCTTTTTAAAAACAAGTAACCCCCCTTTTTATTTGTATAGAAGATGTAGTTTTTTTTTTAAAAAAAGTACAGCGGGTGTTTTGCGCACAATCATTGTTTATAAACTTTTTCATTCACTCACCATTATTCAAAAACCAGTGTTATTGTATCGAACTTGTGGTATAGTAACAAGAGCTTTAGTAGCAAGTGACTCTCAAACTAAATGTGTTAATTAAATCAATCTGTTCATGCTTTGAAATTGAGTTAATGAGGTCGTTAATGAACGCAATTCTTGTTTAAATCTTAATTATTGCAGGTCACTTCCTGTCTCAACAACTAGCTAAGGGGAACCAGCGAGCAACAGCCAAATGGAAACAAAAAACTAATGGGAATATCTACGTTGTATATTATTTCTTACTTCCTTTAAAATTGTATATTTTGTCATCCAGAATGTACATTTATGTAGAACAATTCACATATAAAATGCTGATTTACGATTATCTGGCACGCAGGTAAAGATTGTACAGCACGGATAAAAAATATATACAAATAAATAATAAATAAACACCATTAGTCATTTATCCTCTTTTGGCGAGATATTTTGCCTCAGCTTACTATATAAAACTCTTTTAATGTGCATTTTGCAATCTTTTTTTGGTTAAAAGGAAAACAAAATACTGTAAGCCATCTGTGTATATTGGTTGGAATTTTTTTTTTGTGAATTGTTGGAATTTATTTTACTTTTGTCTGTATTTTAGTATGTACGATTGTAGGCTACAAATAATTACATTTTTTAAGCTTTTAAAATTACAATAGAACTCCCTACCCAATACACAATTTGTTTATAATTAATTGTTCAGTAAATCTTTTAATCATGCATTTTCTGTGGTACTCTTTGCTCGCCTCCACAATAAATAAACTCAACATGATTAGAAGTAGCCAATGTACACTTGCAATACATTTACAAAACATTTTATATGCATACAAACGTGTGAACGTGAAAGTGTACATTGTAAATAAAGTGTGGTAACACTACAAATATGTTAAAGCAAATTCCATGTCAATGATCTCGATCACATTCCTAGTGGATTGGTGTGGCCTTGCATGCAGTTCTTCATTCTTGTGTGGATAAGACATATGTGTATAAAGCCAAGGACGCATTGCAAATCCGCAATCACCTAAGGAAACTTTATAGTAATATGCCATTTTCTATAGCAAGATTTTAGTTGCATAATTCAAATAAAATCTACAGTAGAGGTCAGCTGTCATATAATGTACTTATGCAGATTTCAAACAGGCTACAGTTGCATTGATAATTTCTTGTGAAATTACACTTCGTACAAATAATGGTATATAATTTTGCAATACAACAAATGTTCCGTAAGGTTACAAATGATTAAAACAAGTGAATAAATCTCCTTCATAACCGCAGGTATAGAAAAGGCTAAAACATTTTCATAACTACAAATATTGAATTATCTAGGTTGTCTGTAAGAAATTAACTCTGGTCCTGTACACTCTCACTCTTTCTGTATCAGCTGTGGTCTGTTAAATTTGGTTCAAGATGAGTTATATAATGTTTTGTTAATTAAAACCCTCCTTTTTCAAGTGCAAATTAACTCCTGATAAATTCTGACAATTAACAAGGATTTGCTTTCAAAGTCTCACAGAAACAAAATAAATAGTCCCAAGAAGCTTGTTAAGATATTAACATTATTTTGTAAATCAACATAATTTTGGAATCACATTAGGACGATTATTTAATATCAAAATAGGCACAGCGACGCTTGAAAATGTCAAAATCAATGATACATACAGATTTCTTTATTAACTGTGGAGTTATCATTTACAACCTTTTGAAAATCCTGTCAAGTGTTTCATACAGATTTTCAGAGCAATTCAATAAGAAATTAAAAAATATCGGTAAGAGTTACAATCTTTCAAAGAAAGAAACACCCAAATATCCTTAAAAGAACATGTAGGACAATACCTGTAGGAGGCCTGGGGCTCCTATGCGAAGAACTTAATTTGATGTTTGGATCCTCATTCTTTACTACATCTGAACAATCAAAGTTTGGGCTATTTCCTACAATCAGGGATTTCTACAGAAAAAAGGGAGAAGAGCACAGACTTTAAACTTACCAAACAAATAAATAAAATCTTGTACATTCAGGACATTCCCAAATCATTATATTATTTTATTTTATTTTTTTAACTGAGCTTCGGACAGGTCTTAGATTCAAAGAAATATATTTCTTACCTCAATCTGAACAGTTTTGTTGGAGTACATGTGTGATAAAGAAGGAGGTTCATAGATAAATGGTATAATTCCCATTCCATTGTCTACTAGTGTGACATTCGAGATGTGCACACTAGTGTATGTCTGAAAATCAAGAGTAATGGAATAACTTCAGTACATACACACGACTCTACTATTTGCTGCTTCACTGGAAGTAAATGTTAGAAAATCAAATTAGAAGAGTGTGTAATCTAATACCCATTATAATTCAAAACAAAAGTATTACCTGGAAATAGATTCCATAATCCCAGCATTTCCAAATGGTAAATCCCTGAAGATAGGAGCAATCAGCAATGCCATCTTTATTCATGTACACCCCAAACAGACCCCCGTGGGCCTCATTGTTGTGCCAAGCTTCAGCTGGATTTGATGTACCTGTAAACAGATCAGAATTAGTCATTTGTGCATTTGTGTAACAAATACATTTCCAGCTCTAAAAAAAGCTACCAACAACTTTTTTGTGTTCTTTAGTATTTGTCCGTAAAGGCAGATGGAAAGAAAGTCCCTCGACTGCAGACCATTTATAAGAATAGTCCTTACATATCAAAATCCTTCCTTGAAAACTATAACACGTGTTACATTAAGTCAATTGTGATAAAAAAAAAATAAAAAAAAAAGTATGAGATCTTTGTGGTTAATTACCTGGGCATGGTTCACCATCAATGTGGTATCCAACTCTCTCAAACCCAGCTACAATATTATCCTGAAGTACATTGTTTTGACCTTCATTGATCTGGGGGAAAAGAATGAGACATTGTTTATCTGCTTTAATAAATTTGAAAGAAACAAACTGAATGCAACAGAAAATAATGATGTAAAATAGTGAAATCACAAGAAACCTTTCTGCTGTACAAATAATTTTCCATGCAGACCTTTTCCAGCCTGAACCAGGTTGATAGTTTAGTCTATTCTGTTTGTTGAGAGAGCTCATAGCTGGCACCCAGAAAGACAAATCACAACTACAATAATAGCTCCACATTCAAAACTAAAGCACATTTAATTAATTCAATTATGAAGTATGAAGGTTATATTATTAAAAAAATCAATGTATTTTTACGAATTTTTTTTTTTTGTGAAGTCATGCAATTTAAAAAAAAAAACTTCAAAGTTACAGAAAACGCAAGCACAGGCACAATGCTGTTTACAAATAAGGTTGTTAGTTACTTCTGCTTATTAGCCCTCTCTGTGTCCCACATTCCATCAATTGTCAAGTGCTAATCAATTTGTGTCAGGCCGAGCACAGTCTTTGAATCACAACACTTGGGGGACAATATAATAAAATGTTAAGCAGTAACACTGAGCCTTGTGCTTGCGTTTTACTGTGTTTATTCAAAATTGGCACTTTACATCAGGAATAAACAGGGGTTAGTTTACCAACGTCAACATATCATTTAAAAAAAAAAAAAAGAAAAAAATCTTAAATTTGAAAATAAACCAAAATCTAATTATCAAATAACTTTTATCATGCCACAGTGGTATATACTATTACTTTTTTTGTTAATTTAGTTTACTTCATGTTTTAGACAACAAAAACAATTATCTATACTGTCTTTGAATCAGAAGAATAATTTAAAAAGACCTGACCAATATATTGACATCTGAGTTTAAAATAGCCAGTTTCGTAAAAGCAGATCCATCTATGAATGCACATTTTGAGTCAGTGTCAGACAGCCACCTTAATTGCAGCATGCCATTCGATGTTGTTAGATTCCTCTCTCCCATGCCAGGCACCGGGCCAAACAGTCAAAGCTACCAAATTCCTCCTAATCTTGTTCCTGTTTCCCCCGACCCGAATACCTATGAATATTATTTATAAAACAAGGTGTTTATCGTGGAAATGTACTATCAAAATGAGATATTAAATATCTTCAAATGAGTTGAAATAAACACTGGCAAAAAGAAAGCTTAAGATATATGAATAATTAACACACAGTGATAAGCATTACAATCTGTCTCCACAAATGTGGAGTAAATAAAGAGACTATAACAAGAAAAATGTACTTGAAAAAATGTATATCTCTCTCTTTTTTTCTTTACCATCACCAGCAGTAAAATATATAATATTGTCTTCAATATTGAGTCCATGAGTTCCAAAGACACCTATAGCAGGTGAGAAGCCATGATGGAAAGCACAGCCTTTTACATAGGACAAATCATCATTCTCTGGAATCTGGAAAAAAGGTATGACAAGTGTTTCTATTTTGTAAGATTCCACTGACAACTTTGAGCTTTTAACCATTAGCTCTCAGATATGTTTTATCTGCATTTGTTAAATATAAAAATGTGACATACAAGAAGCTGCATATTACAAATTAACATCTTTAGATTTAACATTTGACAAACAACCGTTATATTATACAAAATGAATTACAGTTGTTCTCAATTGTGAAGCACCTTTTTCAAAACATTTAACACAAACCCAGATTTAAAATGTAAGGGGAAGGTTCTTTGAAGGTTTATATGGAGAATGTAGTATGATCTTGAGATGGTTATTTTACACCTGATTTGGTACCCTCTGTAGGTAGTTAATGGAATTTAATCTGTAAATTAGCTAATTAATCACTTACAATTTTCCCAGATATTCCTACTTGCTTGAACAACCTAGCTTAATAACTAATAAAGATGTATTTAGTAAGTCAGATTTAATATTTAACTAAATTAGTAATTTACCAAAAATATGTCTATAAATACCTATTTGTTACAAGAAATACAACATTTTCTGAGAATGTGTGAACTTGCATTGTTTGTGATAATGTTTTTAAATAGGGTCTGGAATAATCAGTAATTGTGGTTTTGCAATTGAGAACAACTGTAATACAATGTTTGTGAAGTAGACTTTGTTAAAGGCGTTGCACAAACCTCTCCCACATTTGTGAAAGCCACCGAATATCTTGGATCACTGTAATCACTATAGCCAAATTGGCCGCTATGATAGAATTCAACATCCTTGATTCTGGCAATTCCTTTGAGGGGGGGGGGGGGGGTGCAAAAAAAGGAATTTAATTAGTTATACTTTGTTGTTGTTAATTTGATCTTGCAAGTAGATACAAATAAAAAAATAAAAAAAAAAAAACAGTATTCCAAAATGAGAAAAGCATGAAAAGCATGTTGTCCTGAATAGTCCTAATGGAGAATGAACTGCAGTTGAACAACATGAGTAGAGATTGCTAAATTAATAAAACAGATGCCATTAAAGGTATGTGTTAACCCTCCCTTACCATTTTATGATGTTTGAAATCATTCACATTTTGTTGCTTTAATAATAAAAAAAAAAAATAGTACTTCAATTTTTATATTTATTTTTTTGTATCTACTCAGGTCTTGAAATATAATGTGCTATTGTGACCTTTCAATGTTTAAGTGGCATTTAGAACCAAAACGTATGTCCTTTAATCCCAATGTACAAAATGTTTTAAATATACATGGATCACTAGAACAAGACAGATTCAAATATGATGCATAGTGCTAAGTAAGCCTAATTAAAATGTGCCTGATAGACAGTGCTATTAATAGTAAGGTGAGGTTTATATGGAGCTCAGAATTTACAGTAAGAAAAAAATATAATTTTATCATCTTTTTTAACATACAGATTTGCAATGCTGAAAGAGTTCAACACACCTCTGTACTCAGTGTCATCATTTGCCCAGATTGAGCCAACCAGAACTCGGGCTCCAAAAGACTCTGTATACCAGCCTGGATAATCTTCACCAATTATCTTGATATTCCTATTCAGAAGACCCACATCACTGGCCAGTGTGTAACTGTGGTCTGTACCAGGTACACCATAACTCTCACCTGAAAAATATATTAAGAATGTGTACTGCATTCCTGTTACTGTAGTGTGCCCGATACATTAGAATATGTTTAATCTCTTCAATATTCATTGGGTATTGCTTATAGCAGTATTGATTATATACGTTTAGTTAATAAAAACTGTAACGCAAATTGCTAACATGAAATTAAATACATAACAAAAAAATAACCAAAAAAAACCCAAAATTGCAGCAATGTTCATGCTATAAATCCAATGTCTCCTCAGCATCATTACTACTTGTTGGTTTTTGTATGTTTTAACTCTCTCACCAATGTGTGAATAGGTTAGAGATGCATTCAGGGTCAAGATTAATCCATCTTTTGAAATCATTCTGATCTTTCTTGTTTCTGCCTGCCAGGAGTCATAGCTGGTTGTAGTTATCACAATATCATCTCCCTCCTAATGATAGAATATGAAACACCGTTTTATTTTTTACTCTTGTTAACATGGTTTCAATTGAATTCACCTTGTAGTCATCATTTAGCGAGTAAATTCATTAAGCATTAACCTATGGTTTAGCAGTCATTCCCTGCTAGATGATTGAGCGCACAGGCAGTTAGTTGTCGCCAGCTAGCATGGCCAATGTCGCTAGCATGGCCAATGCGGAAGGGTATTGGGCATCTACATGTGGCATAATGACAACTTTGCTGAACCGGATTGCCTGAGTTGACCACTTTACTAAGAAACACCATCATGGCACAAGTAGGTTTATAACTGATGTTTAGGTACAAGCAAAAGTTTTTTCGCGTACATCTTTTTTTAACTTTTTTGTATTGTTGATAAAATAACAGTTGGTGTATAAAGTCAACATTAATGTAGAACCCATATTTCTGTTATGATTAGTTATTAGCAGTACTCATTTATTTAAAATAAACATATTTTAAAGTACAGAGAACTAACATAAATTGTGTATTAATATACATGGGTGAAAGTGGCCAATAATCATTTTGCCTGAAACTCCTGGGGCAAAACAAATCCTTTGGCTGGGACTCTTATGCCCCCTGCAGCTCTAGGGTTGTACATGCTCTCAGATGCATTCTGAGCCATGTTGGTCCACTTTCAGATGCAAATTTGAACTTGACTTAGTAGAAATAGACATTCAGAAATTACTTCACTTACAACTTGGCTCAACCTGACAAATCGCACATACAAAAAGTTAACAAAAATAGTTTTTGAAATGTTACTCAAACCTTTTACATGTATGCATAATTCACATAACACACATTTTATAAAACCTCAGCTGCAAAATTCATATACAGTCTCTGCTTAACTCAATCAGATGTCGTAAATACAGGGTTCATGCAGTTTCTCTGATACAAATTTCAAGGACTTTTCAAGGACCTTCAAGGACCATGTCGACAATTTTCAAATACCTAATTTCATTTTCAATGTTGATAACTAATCAAGCTTTTGGATTAACAGTTTATTGAACTGTATAATAACACAAATCTAACTTATACTCACTTTGAGTATAGATAATCTCTAGATCAGTAAACTTTCTTATTCAGTAACACCAATATAGTACCTATAGGTGAGTGTTTCATCCTAAAAGCAGCACAACAAGTCAGTGTTTTAATCAATGTCAGAAACACTTGTCCAAGAATGTTGTGTCTCAATCATAGGCACCTAACTTTGTTAAAAAGTGGGGTCAAACTGAAGGACTAACTGCAAGCATAGAGACGCCATTTTTTTCTACAGTTAAGAAGCTCTAAGAAATCAAGCAAACCTTGCTGTTGTGAAGTTATGGTTTTAGTAATTGCAAGCCAATAAAATTGGGCAGGTGTTTCAGCATAAAATGTTCAATATGTACTTATTCAGCAAGCATTAATTACAAATACAGTATATGCAAGTAACACCAAATGGCACAACCAGTACCAATGGCATCTCTGCACAGTGCTACACTTAGAATCCCCACCTGTCATTTATTAAAGGAAAGTGTTAAACAAAAAAAAGAAAAGCAAGCACTGTTCTTTTGAAGGTAAGTATTCCCTAATCTTCGGCACATCGCTGCTAATGTTAGCTGTTGTAAATAATGCATTGCGGACTATGGGTCAAACCAATGTTCATGTAGGGTGCGTTTTATTGTGTGTTTTGTTTTTTTTAAATCAATGTCGGACCTCTGGCGTCTTCTGAATGATTTTTTGTTTGTTGGTTTGTTTGTTTTTTTGTTATACATTTTAAACCATTTAAATGCAAAACCATAACAAAACATAGAGTAATAATGTGTATATACACAGAGCAAAAAAAGGGGCAAAAATATATATAGTTTGCCTCCATTGTGTGCCCCATGGGTTAGGCGTCTATGGTCTCATTAAAGTTACTGGAGGAAAAAAACTCGAAAATATTTTATAGTTTAACAGTTAAGTTTTTTTTTTTTTTTTTTGCCATTTCTACATGAATCATAGGAATGAACCTGGGAGCGGTCATTTGACGGAATGCCACCTATAGACGGAAAACTTTCACCCATGAATATAGAACATCCATACAACAGCTTAAATCAGAACAAATCAAATAATGCTTCATTTTCATTACTGAAAAAGTACTTAAATCAAATAAAGACACGAGTACCTTCCAGTCAACCGCATCAACTAGAGATAAGTTGGTAGACCCCACTGAGGCTGTTGAAGCTAGTTTAGTCCGATATATAGAGTGAGGCATCCCATGAAGTTCCAAAGTTCCAAAGACACCTAGATTACCCAGAAAAATTAATGTCTTCTAAAATATTGTTTTGCAATGCTGATGCTTGTACAGTATTAGGATTTTCCTCAGTTTAGATTATTTATTTATTTATTTTTTAGACACCCTTACCCAGAGTGACTTACAGTTGTATACAAAAAATACATATCAAGAATTACAGTACAATTAAGAGCAAGATACAAAACACAGTACGATTTGATATCGGGGCAGTTCAAGAGCAGATAACAGTGTTGATAGTTACATCAGGGTTAGATATGAGTGCAGGTGAAATACAAAATACTACGGATTGGGTTAAGTGCAGGATTAAATAGATTAATAGAATTTGAACACTAAGAGAAGGTCACTTACCTAAAACCTTTGCTCCCTGGTTAGGTTGATCGAGCAAAGGCCACTCTATTGTTTTATGAGTCCCCCTCAAAACAATGTCTAGTTCACCTTTAAAGGGACTGTCAGGCTGTCCTGCGATTAGTTTACCACCCTATATTGGCATATAAACCATGGTCTTCATTAGTAAGTAGTTCAACTGGAATGATTAAAACAGGTCATCCACTGGGTGGCTAGTTACACGTGTTATAAATTAATTTATGAATCTAATAGTTTGGTACAGCCAGAATACATTCCAGAAGTTGTATAGATTTACTTTACAAAATGCACAGCAATGAAAAAGTCAGTACAGAGTGTCCAGTCACCACAGAGTACAAACATCAAGGAACAGCTCACTTGTCATCTAATGTTATCCTTTTTGTTGTTAAATAGTATAATACCTCATATGATTTGTGCACTCATTTCAGATTTATTGCAATTCTCAAAGAACACAATTTAAAATGAAGTATATCAAATATGTGCTGTAAATGACGTGAGAGAAGTGACATCAATGCAGTATACACACCTGGCAAACATGTATCTTTCTATTCATTTATTATACCAGTATGCACAACACTATTTATCCTCAGTGGAATGAATATAATGCTCACCAGAATATCAAAGTACTTTCTTTACCTGTATTGATATGTAGGTAGCTTTCATTACTATCTTCCCAGATGCATTGCTTGCAGCAAATGACTTGTTGTAGATTTCGCTGTCCACTTCCAATACTCCATGAATAGTAAGTTTATTCAAAGGAGGGGTGTCTATGTCCAGAACTACCCAATATTCTGTAGATAAATAACAGTTTGGTTATATCTACCTCGTAAAGAACATTTTACATGTGCTTTTAGGAGGATAATGATCTGCAATTTTTTTTTATAAATTCATATTATTCTGTGCTTTATCTGTATACTGTTTTTGGCTGAATTGTATACAGCTAAAGTTAAACCAGCATATCCAAAAAAGTGTTGCTGGTTGAGCCCCACCTGTCTTAACAAGTTTGAATGGACCCAACGTTATTCGAATCTCTTATGATTCAATGTATAATTAACAAGCTTTACCTGTTTTATACTCTCTAGAGTAGCTTCCATGGTAATCAGATAGTTATTATTACCTGCTGGAATAACCACATCAGATTCTTTTGTTGGGACAGTGTAACTGTTTTCTGCAGAAGATTTCCAGAAAGAGTCATTGGACCACAGACTAAAGAAAACAAAGAGGGAACATGTTTTTTTTTTTTTTTTTTTTTTATAAAATTGCTATTTTTGAATAGTAAAAAATTTAGTTTTGTAAAGTATGTGCCCGTTTAGTTTACTTTTTAATAAAAATAATAATATAAAAGTAAATCTTGACTTATCTTGTTATTGTTAACTTTTGTTAATTAAAAAACAGTATAACTCATTTTATCGGAACAGGTTGATGGGCATTTCGATAAAGGGGGCTTTATGGCCATTAGAGTTGATATTGGTGGAACATCTTGGGGGGAACTCCACCAGGTCTATTTGGATAAAGGGTGTTGGTATATCAGGTGTTTACTGTATGACATACACAAAATGTGCAGGTTTCTTGTTTGGTGGTAATGGGATGGTTGGTGGTAATGGGATGTCTGATGGAACTGACGGGTTACAGTTAAAGAAGCAGGTGTAAACTTGAAACTCCACATTCTCATCAGACATGGAAGGATCCACGCTCGCTTCCCTGTGTCTGCTCATGCTGGTCTTTCCAGACACTGTAACACAAAATGCAAATACAGTCTCAAGTATTCCTCATTACATTTCAAGAGATAAGAAAAGCAAACTTGCATCAGGATTGGGCAGTCATGATAGGGGTGTTAGATTGTGTTTATATGTGGGTATAATTAATAGGGTTATTAAGATATTCATAGGTTTTCACATACCTATGTAACTCAAGGTTGTTGTATTGGCCTGCACATACCAGTCACCGTTCACATTTTTATCCCAGCTCAAAGGCTCTGTGGACTTGTTACGTATGTCAGTTATTCTGAACATCTCTGCATGTTGAGTGAAATTGTGCGAAATAATGACATAATCTTCTTGCTGTAACACAAAAAAATACATAAATCAAATAACTTTTTACATCATGCATAATGTGCTATTAAAACAATCCATAAACATTCAATCAGCAAACTATACACAATACAACCTACAGTTTTACAATCCAAGTTTTACAATCCTAGTTTTAGAATACAATTGTTCTTCACACAAAAAGGTTATTCTAAGTATGATCTTGCTGATGTGTCATAAATTTTTCATCACTCAGTATCAGATTACCTTAAATCCATAGAATGTGGCACTGTAAGCAATATTGGTAATTTGATCAGCATTCTCAAAATACCAGTTAAACATATTTGCATCTGGAATCAGCGCCATCCAACCAGGGGCGTGGGTCAGCCTTTTATTTAAGTAAGGAATGACACTGGTACCTACATTGTAAAAACAAAGATAAAAGTCTTGGAGTACCGTCCAATTTGTGTTGCACACTTACTTTCATAAGCCTAAAACATTTTTTTTAAACTTAAGAACAGTAATGCTAAAGATAGAACTCTTAAAAATGAGAAGAGTTAGCTTTACATCACAGTCAAAGACATTCAAAGATCAAGGCACAGCATTGAATGATGTAGTATAAAATGTAATATGAAATGATTAGACTGTTTGGCCCAGGATCTCACCTTCAGGACCAGCAGGAGCCATCCTTAATTGAAATTATCCAAATTCAAGTAACTACCTACCACCAGCAGGGAGATATATTGGGGAGGCAGTAGAGAAAGACGTCAGAACATTATGCATGGTCTTTGTAGGATTGGTTAGCCAATCATATTAGCATAACCTTGCCCCTAGAATTACGAAAATCCTCTAATGAGAAGTCATGCTATCTCATGTACTATACTGCTATAGCTGATCTGGACTAAAGGTAAAATAATATTATCTTACCATGTAAGTCTGTCAGAATGACATTCTTTGCTTCAAGAGAGGCAGGTGAAGGATTGTTGAAAGCAAGGCGGTGGAACTTGACTGTGGGGTCACAAATTGAACCTGGGAACCCCACACTCCAGTCAGCTTCTTGGGAGCAGTGGGACGGGTCCAGTAGGGAGCTTTTAGGAACCACCTTATAGTTAGCAATACCTAAGGACCAGTATAATTGAGAACAGTATTTAATTTGATGCCTAAAAACAAGACAGATATCAAAGAATAACCTTCATAAGTATCAATAAATGAATGAAGCCCCCAGGTTCTAACCTTGACCATTTAGTGCCTGTGGAAAAATCTTAAATATAGTTTGTATAATTATTTTTCTATCAATGAACTCTACCACTTAACTGTCAAAAATGTCAATAAATGACAATATAGACAAATACAGTAACTACCAACCATGTTTATATATTGTAAATACTGGAGATAAAAAGGAAATGTTTCCGTTTTATGAGTGTACAATACACTTTTATCTTCATATACAGTGTCAATTGAATTTCTCTATCTGTTTTCTTACCCACATAACTACTGATGTAAATCTCCGATCACAAATGTTAGCTATTACATTTATAAATTCTGTCTATATACTCAAAAGTTAAAAAAAAACAAAAAAAACACACACACACCTTTTGTCGTCAGAGACCCATCAGAGTCAATCAAAACAACTTCATGCTCCCATCGAAAGGCAGCCTTACTGGGTGTGTTGAAATATTCTACTTTACTGAACTTGGCACCCCAGCCTCCACATCTGTCTATACATCTTCCAGCAATCGATGTCACACCAATGGCAGCACATGAGGAATGATTAAAATTCATAAATTTAACAGATGTGACAGTCAGTCCTTCATTAAAGGGGAGAATGATACCCTTAGAATTACAGTCAGAACTGAGTTCACCCACGTAACCTGCTACGGTGGCATTTTTAATCATGGCCCCGTTCGCTCCCCAGCCGTCAATGAATGAATTAAAAACACGTTTCATTTCAATGCCAGCCTTTTCATTGTTGACCATTAGGAAATTGTTAAAGTGGATTGCCCCCACATTTACCCACTCTGCTCCTTTCTCACAATTCCAGGTGGTCAGGAAGTTGAATTGTGCTGGCTCTGGCACTGTGGAGCCACAAGATCCCTTTTTCACAGGAAAGTACTCGTGAAAAATCCAGAGCCCAAACCAGCCTTGAGAATGAACAGTGTTGTTAAAGAACTCTCCCAGAGGAACATGTTGTTGGCAGATGTTCAGATCGAAGGATGGTCCATCTGGATGATCATGCATTCTGTACCAAAACCCAAAGTGGGTTCCTCCAGCAGCTACATTGTGACGGATTATGTTGTTGGGATTGGTCACCCAGTATGCTGCAGGTGTGACATCATCATTCAAGAGACTGGTACTCTGGCGCACAAAGACAGCCAGGTTGTATTGAAGAATGTTGCCTGTCTCAATCCCATCCTCAATGAAAAAGGCCCCACCCATGATGTCATAGATAACATTTTTCTCCACCAAAAGATTGTGAGTGTTATGGATAGTGACAGCTCTATTATAGGTTTGATGGATTCCACAACCTCTGACATAAGATTTAAACTTCAAATCTCCCATAAGATGCCAATGTATTGGATATCGTCCCAATCTAAAGGCCTGTCCAGCATGGACTACCTACAGATAAGGAAACAAAAAAAAAAACAATCAAGGTTTCAACTTTTGCTATTTTTCTCTCAGAATAACCAAATATTGAATTACATACCTCAACGTATTCAATTCTTCCAATTGCTAAGCTTTCACTTGGCCGTGGGGTATGGAACATAATACAACCACCAAATTGGTCACTGCCAATTTCTTCACCAAATTTTCCTTGGGAACAAGTCTGGGTAGCAAATTCACCTAAAAAAAATGTATTAGTGCATGCAGCTTTATAAAAGTATTACTATTTTGATACTTATATAGAGTAGTCAATATTATGAATAATGCAGTGGGCACTTTGTTACACAATTCAATCTACCTGTGTTAAATTCATCAGGGCAGGCCTCTATTTTGTCATTCCATTCAATATTGGTTGACCCTCTGACAACAATATTCCGAGTAAGAAGTCCAACTTCAGCTCTTGCTTCAAATACTGTCCCGTCGGACAAGGTGATAGAAACTCCTAAATGTTGGTATTTCAGCGGTTCTGCTAAGGTCAGGGTTTTTCCATCAACTGATACGAACTCAATTTTCATTAATTCATTTTCCTTTTGGCTATGCCTAAAAAACAACAAATACTGTACTGTATTCACATGAATAATTATGATACACACACACACACACACACACACACACGTATATATATATATATATATATATATATATATATATATATATATATATATATATATATATATATAAATATATTTATATAAATAAACGAAACAGAAACACTTTACAGTTTCAAGAAACTAACATTGTGTTGTAGTGAACTCAAATGTTGAAAAAGCTTTCTTTTCTTTAAAATGAAAGAAATACACAGATCACATACCTGTCTCCAGTTGATGCTATAACAATTTCATCTCTTGCTTTCCATGTCACAGCTTGCTGTAAAACCAGTGTGGAAGAACCTTTGTCTGCTGTCTTAGCCAAACGGGTCCACGTTACAGGAACAGGCATGCCTGCAAGACAAATATAAAACTAAGCATGCCTCGATATGTTTTATATAATGTCAAAAAAAAACAAAAAAACAACAACAACAAAAAAACTTTGTTCATTTAACTAGGATAAGAACTGTTTAAGGGATACTTGATGCCACTGAATTTGACTCATATTTAATTTCTATTACATGTGTTCTATTTGACACTCCATTGTTGTTTACAATTATACAATTATTTGCTAATTATTCTAGCATAGACTGTTTCTGAAAAGACTCCTCAAAAGCATACCGTGAGTTATCATGTGCGGAAGCACTAGGCTTCAGTGAACAGTGCAACCCTGATATTCTTCCTCACTTCCACACAACAGAGAATAATACAGAACTCAAGTGATAGGATTGTAAACAGATAAGAAATTAAGTTTTACGATCGGTGGTATTGAAATCATAATCATTCAAAATGTTTACTTTCAAAGCTGCTGTAATACATACATCAGCCATATGTTAATTCTGAACTAATGATCAGTTTTTACTAAAGCTCTTTGGCTTTACATTGTTAAAATCTTTTTAAAGCTTTATACAATTATTCATAACACTTTTCCAGGACTTTACCATGGAGATCTAGGATTCCTTCTCGAACTGCCAGAGTCTTAGCCCCATACACTGGAAGTTCAATTGAACGAAGATGCCCATGTAGTGTAATAATTGCTTTGTGCTGGAATGGTGCATCTTCAGTTCCAATCTGCAGGGGAACCAGTATGTATGTTATCAACATTCTCTAACTGTTTATATTCGCTTTACAAAGTTTATCTCTTGACTTATCTATTTTTATAAGATACAGTATTCTGGGGATAATGTACTTAACTGTTTATTTTTACATTCACAGTTAACATCTGATGTGCTCTTCTGTCAGCTACCCCAGATATACTGATGGTTAAACTTGGCAAGGCCAGCTGAGATTTTGTAATGTGATAGACTGGTCTATATATCAGATGTTTTATTGGGGCTTTATTTGATTTCATATAGATTCCCAAAACCTGAAACGTAACACTCATCATGGCTAATACATCATTATAAGCTTCTATACATCAACTGTTCTTCTCAGACTGATCTCTACATTGATCCTAATTATGAGGCAACAATTATTTGTTTCTTTAATTATAATTGTTGGCACATCAGAAATGGACAATAGGTCTAAATTGCAGAAAGAAGCATCTTTGCTTGAATGGATTCAGAGAACTGAAAAAAAAAACAGTTATGTAAATATACCTGAAGAACTCCACCATCTGTGATCAGGATATTTTCTGATTGCAATTCAATGTCAGCTTCATCAAACACAAGGGTTCCACCTAAAAACCACAACTCAATCAAATGCCATAAATACTGGTATACCATTGAAAAAGTATAAACAAGTTGGTCCATAAAATGTACTTTTAATCATTAATTCATGGATCAAGGCAGAGCTTTGATGGATCTACAATATCTATATATAATACAATAACTAGAGTTTGACCCTTCGGTGATTATGATCTCCAACATCATTTAGCGGTCAGGAGGAGAGCTGAACAGAAAACACAGACAGTTGTTTAATTCCTGGTAGAATATTAACACAAGACTTAATATTCTAATGACTAATCAGAAAGTCACGAAACATTATTTCAGTGTAATATGTTCTCTCTACAACTAAGCTAACATATTTATGATTATATTTTAATTGTTCATCTTTCCAAATTGCTAAAACACGGGTAACATAAGGATAGTGTGATTTTTAATTTATTTGGGCTACCTTGAATGAGAAGCATCTTTAACACAGGGGTGCTTGTGTCTAGCAAGATTGTCTGCCCCTTGGTTACTACAACAAAGGATCCTTGCTCAGGAGGGAATTCCCCACCCCATGTGTATTTAGAGGACCAGACATCAATGTAAAAGAAATCAGCATTGTCCTGCACAACAAACCAACAAACACTGATTCAACTGATCTATAATTAACTCTGTATTAACTACATATTTCATATTATGACAAATATTTAGGAATTTCAGAAAACCAATGCACTCAGCAACAATTATATTTATCTATTGTATGTTATACTCTAGGGTCATGATGGTGTTATACCTATCACAGGGTATATCACAAAGATTATTCCGTACACATTTAATTCATGAAATGAAATTAAAAAAATAAATTAATAAATAAAAATTAAAAAAAAAACCCACTAAATCCTTACCAGTTTAGCAATGCCGTTTTTCCCAATATATACTTTAACTTTGGTCTGCTCTGAATGAAGATGCTGATCTGTGACACAGATTATTTGTGTGCTGCTTGCAGACTCAATTTCACACAGTGATCGTCCTATAGTGACCTTGATGTCATTCATGCTAGAACTGGTGGAAAAATTATTATATGTTATTAAAGGGATATCATAGCTTTAATTCCTTATCGTCAGAGTGAGAGAAGCAAATTGCTCTGGGATAGATTTTTTTTTTACATACTGTGTAAATTGAAATGCAGATTACATTGCATCCCTAACTAATGTGGAAGACATAAGTTGCATACAAATAACATTAAAGTAATCTTCAATTAGACTTTATGCATGTGCAAGTCTATTCCATCTGCCCTACATGTCTTTAAATAATTTACACAAACCATAATGCCATCCACATTGACTCAGATTTTTAAACCAGTGGTTTTCATATAGGGGTTGAGACAAGGGAACATCAGGAGACCTCAGAAACTTCTCCTCTCAACTAAGAAAGATATGCTCAAACAACATATTCTTTCTAACAGTAACAAAAAAAATCGATCAAGGAATTAAACAACAAAATCTATTTTACATAACTGAGAAAGATTACCTGAAACCAGATCCTGAAATTGTAAGTTTGGTGCCTCCTGCTGTGCCTCCTCTCCTTGGAGACACGTCAGTTATTACATGGGTCAGGGAAGACTTGTAGGAGAAGATATTAGATAGTGTCTTGTTTTCATTGCCATTGGAAACAAGAACATCACAATCCTGTTGTGGGCCTGTACCTATTATTCAGTAACAAATGTATTGTGAAATTGTTAGGTATTGCAAGTATAGCTTTTACATGGCATCTTATTTAGTTAACTGATGGTGTGATTGAATAACAGTGAAGATGACTTAAAACAACTTACCATTAGAATAACTTACAAATAAAACAACTTACCATTAGAAGATGGCACCTCACATATGAGGCTGATGGAGGTAGAATTATGTCGGTCTACTTTACATTCACTATCACACACAAACACTCTGGAGCTTTGCTGGTCAAATCCAGCTCCTTCTAGTATTAGAATGGCACCTCCGCCAAAGCTTCCTAAATACAAAAATATATATCTCAACAAATCAATAAGACTATGGAAGGGTGTGGGTGTTCACTGACACGGGAGACAGAAGTGTATTTGCAAACACTGCATAAGTGCCCAGTTTTATTTGTTTCTTTTTGTATTCTTTTTGCAATTATTTATTTCAGCCCATAGAGGTCGCTGTTGTTCGTGGCCTGAATACCACAGGTATAGTAGACAGGTCCATGGCAATACCAACACAGGTAGACAGTTTAGTGCTGGTACGCTCACAGGTGCTCAAAAAGAATAATGAAAACAAAATGCGAAAGAAAAAGGGAAAATAAAACACAGTAATAAAACTACAAAACAAAAGTGCTGCTTACACAGCACCCCCACTGCCACTATGCGGGTCAGCTTGGGTCTCCGTCCTATGCTTCGCTGTGCACTATACACGGGGGTGGCCACTACACACGTCCCCTTGTGTATGTAACCATATATTTTAATAGTCGGTTTATTTAATAGTCTTCCTCAGCTGTGCTTGCCTGGTTTTGGTCACTCGTTCCAACCACCGGCCTTCTCTGCAGGCTTCTGTGTGTATTCTCAATCAGGGCCACCTGAATGCACAACCAAGCGCAGTACTTATGGGCTGAGCAATCCCCCAAGGCTTGCCTCTCAGCCACTCAGAGAGAAGGAAAGCCAGCACACCCTCTTCCCCACCTCTCCGTGTCATCACCATGACTGACAGACGGATCTTACAGGGATGCCGCCCTCATCCTGCAGTACCACGCATGCGTCAGACAGTCAGTAGAAATCTCCCTGTTACAAAGACTAATAAATCTAATGATATAAACAAGCTTTACCTTGAATATCTAGCTGTTGGTAATAATTTACCTTCTTTTGGAGTGACAGCTACAAGTGACATCTCATATTTGAAAGAAGCATTTGAATCAGCATATCCCTTAACAGCATTGTGGAGCACTACGGGAAAGGTGCCTCCTGCATGGATTCCCACAGAACATACAATCTGTGTATTACTGACTGTTGTCAGTGTACATTTCACATTATCTATATCCACTGAGTTATCTTCTAAAACGGATCCAAATCCAGACCCAGTAATGGTAACATTTGTTCCACTTAAACCTGCAAGATGACAAAGTAATGAGACATTTAAATGAAAAAATCAGAAAACACAGAAACTACTCTAGCTAATTATTATCACAAGATGGCACAAAGAAAGCCACAAAACACTGTTGTTGGGTTAGAAAATAGGCTTCTGACCCATTTTCTTTATTGGAGCAAGTATTTTAATTAGGCAGTACAACCTAGACGTTTTAGTTCCCAGTTCTGAAGATAGGGATCCCACTGTATTCGTTTCTGTACAATATAAAGTAGTACCCTATTGGTGTTCCCAAATAAATGTTCCACGTCACAAACACAAGACAGTCAAGAAGAGTTTAATGTGTTTCAATGAGAAAATCAAATCAAAACATTCACAGTGCATCAGCTGGTAGTTTTGGCATAACTGCTAGTGCTAATAGGATAAGAGGCTAATAAATGGATTTCAAACAACAAATCAGTCAATAGTCAACTGAATGGTTTTGAAACCACTGTAATTTAACTTATCTTTTGAACACCTGATAACATCAATTCTGCTTATTGTCACAATGTATGCTAAATGGGATATTCAGTGGGTTAAACTGATATATATATATAATATATATATATATAATATATATATATAGAGAGAGAGAGAGAGAGAGAGAGAGAGAGATAGATAGAGATAGATAGATAGATAGATAGATAGATAGATAGATAGATAGATAGAGAGAGAGAGACACACATACCTGACGATGGGCTCATAGTAGTGATTTTTGGAGTGTCTTGGGTTGCATAGTTGAAATGTAATTCTGGGTAGGCAACTGACAGAGCCATGATCTTAACAGCAGCAGTTCCTGCATCATGGGGTGGTGTCAGACACATGATTTTGCTTGGTGTTTCAAAAATAATTGAGCAAGGAGAGTTCCCTACAGTGACTGTGGTATTGCCTGGAACAAATCCATTGCCTGTTATGTTCAAAGTTGTTCCTCCTTTGATGCTTCCAGAACTTGGTGTAAGAGAGGCTAGAGTCTGACTGGAAACCATGATGTTTCCTGATGCCAATCCTTTGCTCATCACAACAATTTTAAGATTATAACTACCAGCAGGCAATGTGCCTATGGGACAAGTAATTTGTGCATTTGTGACTGCACTTGGCTGAAATCTCAAACTTCCAATGAAAACCTCAATATCTTCAAGAAGGTCCCCAAACCCAGTTCCATTAATAGAAAGGATGGTTGAACTGCTGTTGATGCTGTTCGGTGAGACACTAGACACAGATGGATTAGATGAGGCATTATATTGAAAGTGACAGTCGGAATTACAACTAGCAAGGTAATTATTCACTGACACTCGAACCTCCCCCTCAGTGGCATCAGCTGGAGAGGTATCACAGGTGATACTTGTGTAATTAACAGAGACAACTGAACAGTCCACACCGGCCACAGCTACAGTTATACTGTCAGCCGGGGTTGAAAATCCAGAGCCCTGAATAGTCACCCTTGTTTTTCCAGTGGTGGCTCCAACACTAGGGTGGATAAAATCGACAGTTGGTAAGAGCACAAAGCGACGGCTAAACTCATTAGTGATGGTGGTGATGGCAGTCCCTAGATTGTTGACCCTAACAGACACCAGTTCTGCAAAGCCAATATTCATTACATTTTCTGGATTCAGAGCACAGGTAATTTCAGTAGTAGTGCTGTTGATCACTTTGCATGGATGTCCTCCAATAGTCACCTATAAAGTTAATAAATAATTAAACAATGAAGTAGAAAATGCTTCTCCCTGTCTTAGACAAGAAAGGTCATAAATGGAAGTTAAACTTATTCAGCACCTAAAATGTTATCTTCTTTAGAACATGACTATTATCTTTATTAACTGGGACCCTTTATACAGCACTGCCAAGTACCCTATACCCTCACAATTCAGTGCTTACTAGCATCAACACAATGAATTTACTCAAAAAGACAAGACATTATTTGAACTAGGGATCATCTAGGCACTAACCTCATCTGCACAGTTAGTGCTGCTGAATCCTGTTCCTTTGATGGATATTGCATCATAGATAGTTCCTTTAGATGGGCTGATGTTGGTGACAGTAGGAGAGTAACAGCTTGAAAACTGGAATAAAATGCCATCTCCAGTTGTAGTTTCATTGGAGGTCTGGTTGCAGAGTGGGACTGTTTCTGGGCAGTCAGCCACTGTTCTTTCTATGTGAGGAGGCACTATTAAAAAAGTGATGTTAGAGTATTATTACAATTGCTATGACACCATTTCCATAGGTACTATGACTACTATTAATACTAGTTAGAAGAAAAAGAAGAAACAAAAGAAAAAGAAAAAATAAAAGGAAAAAGAAGATGAATAATATAGCCATTACTTGAGTAAGATAAACTGTATATAAAGCTATTACTATATATTATATACCTTGGCAAGGTAGGGTACCTCAATGTATAACTAACAATAATTTGAAACCTGGTGTTTTTGTTTTGTTTTGTTTTTTGGAAATATAAGAACAAAATATGCCTATTCTGTTCAAGAATCCCAAATTACCCGTTCTTATTGTTAAACTACATCATCAAAGAAGAAGTCGATATTTGGACTGGTATACAATTAAATTGATATCTGACAAAATATTCTTGTTTAGACAAGCCACTAGAGTATTTTCCACTTTGCTATACATACAACTGTAAGCCAATAATTTAAACCTAGTCTGTGTTTGTCTAGGTATATTTAGTACATACTTCTTAGAACTGGTTGCAAAGTGATACATTACTGTGTAATGGTATCTAACTGCTAGATCTTTTCTTTCACAGACAATGCAACACAAAGCATGTTTAACTTCCTGAGGCATGGAACTGACATGTTCTGGATATCAGATTAATCCATGTTTAGCCACAGTCATACCATACAACATTTTATACTTGAGCCACATGCTTTAAAAAGTATTATACAATGTTAACACTTCAGTTCTGTATTTAACGGAAATGTAACTCACTTGGTTTGTATTTTGCTTCAATTCCTCCCACTGAAATATACAGTTTCTTTTTATTATCAGGTATTGGTTTAACAGTGATAGCTCCTTGCATAAATATATTGCTTTGTGTATTTATATAACCACTGCTGTAGTAGTAGGTTCCAGGAAGCATAAAGCTGTATCTGAAAGACCCTGAAAAAAACAAAAAAGATATTTAACGGTATTATAAATCAGAAATGACAAATCAACCAGTCACCTTTAAGGATAACAACATTCCAGTAAAACGGATCTTGTTTACAGCTGTCATGCTGTGCATAAAACACACAACACAGTTCTTACTAGTAGTTCCAGGGTAGATCATTTCTTTTTGTGATTTGTAATGTTAATATTTTGTGTGCAGGGTGTCTCTTATTATAACAGAAATCATTTTGCACAGTTTAATCAGCCAACCCTTTCTTCCAGATTAAACATGAGAAACCCTACGCACACAGTCATAACTCATTTTTTAAAATAACGTTTTTTGGATATTCAACAAAATACACATTCCCCAACAAATATGACACACATTTATTAACAGCAATCAAAACCCAACAGCCTTGTCTGTAATCAATGCCTTACCCAAAGCAGTATTGCTGTTTCCACTGGTAAATCCACTGCCATCATAGTTTGTATCACTGGGATTGGAGACTCTGAACACTCGGTAACCCATCCCTTTCACAAAGGACGGTGCCTGCCACTGCCATTGCACTGTGTCTCCTACAAACACCTCTAAAGATGATGGAGTCCAAGCATACCCAACCCCATAGTCTGCAACAAAACAGTTGACTAAGTGTTTAATTAAGTGTTCTCCGTCAAAGGATGAACATTAAAGACAAGAATCACATTTAGCATAAATTGTACTATTATAGCAAACCAATCGTCAGCTTTTTCCATTGAATAAGATGAAACAAGTTTGCTTATGTTATACTGTATGTTAAGGTATGTGACTCTCCCATAACAGTTTCTGACTTCAGCATGTCAGATATACAGTAATTGGTTGTGCAAAGGAGCACAGCTGTTTTTACAGCAGTTAGTTATCTGTGTGGTCTCTGGTTTATACCAGTCACAATATTGATAAAGAGCCTTTATCAATATTATCCAATAGGTCCCTTACATTGAAATACACTGTCATTTACAGTTACTATAATGTAATTAAGATAATGAGCAAAAAGATACCTGGGTGTATTCCAAGATTTGTGATGGTGTGGCTATTCCCAGTTGATTGCACCACACATTCCAGTTGGTTCTGTGCAGCTGATGTTACTTTGCAATCTGTATTCTCTGTAAAATAAATTTAATTAGCCCAATTAGATTAATACCAGTGACACCAAAAAAATCATCATAGACCTATGTTTAAATATTAAATGGCATGGCACATGTTTAAAATAATAATGAAAAAAAAAAAGACTCTTAATGATAATCTACCATTGCAATACTTTTTCTGAATCCTGGGTCTCAGTTATGTTTAACCCATAAAAAGCAGTCTTACCTAAAGTGATTTGGTTGTCTTCTGTATTTGTACTGAACCCTGAACCAGTTACAGTAATCTTTGTGCCGCCATACAGAGAGCCTTGAAGGGGGGAGACGTAGATGACTTGCAACACATATTCAATAGAAGCATTGACACCATTGCTGCGCAGAAGCAAACAAAAATACACCTTGTAACAACAAAAATGCAGTCATATCTCCAACTATAACAAGTTACCCTAGTATTTCTGAAAACCAAATCAATAGTTAATAGTAGTTAACAGCAACTAATAATTATACATTATTAATTAACATTAATAATCAAATAAGGTTACCATAAGATGTGTTGTTCATTTGCAAACATAACAAACATACAACAATTTTAGCCTGAATAACACTAACATAATTACATAGTTTGAAAAATAAAATGTAAAACTATAACTGTTCCTTATGATTTTAAGAACTCTGTAACTTACCTTAGGCTGGCGTAGCCCCTGTTTCCAACTTGTACCTGGATAGTGTACAACCCAGGTGGGAGTTTGGGAAGACAGCAGGTAATGCTACTGTCTGACCACTCAACTATTTTACATTCTGTATTACCAATAAGGACAGAGCCACTGGTGGAAAGGGCAGATCCTTCAATTGTAAGAGTATTGTTTCCTAAAAATAATATCAATAAATACATAAACAAACATCAACAGCAAAGTTGGTAAAATAACAAAAACTTTGACAGTATAATCAAGTAATGAGTCAAGTCATTCTCTGGTAACTATACCTGCGTGTTACTTCCAGTTACATTCAATAATGTTATTAATCACATGTAAACACTACTGTGCACATGCTGTAAGACTCCTTAAACTAGAATTTGTATTTGTCTGTAGAGCTGAGAAAAGTAATTGAACTACATTATATTTTAAACCATTGCTAATTGTTTTTGCTATAATTCTCTTTTGTGTGGCATTTTCTCATCCTGAAAAAAATTTAAGTAATGTGTTTAAAAGATCTACATGTAATTTAAGTCTTGTGGTTACTTACCTGTTAAACTATTTAGATGGCCATGCATTATGCTTAAGAAACAATGCATGGAAAAGTACAATTCAGATAAGATGATTGCCACACTCAGTAATGAACATTCTGCCTCAGAATAAATGGAAAAGTGCCACTAACAATGACAAAAGCATGTGCGAACCCCACGGAACTTGAGTGAGGGGTCACTGAATATCATAATAATCGAGTATTTGAAGATAATTATTTTTTTTGGCACAGTCCTAATGAGCATCATACATACAGCCTTTGTGACCAGATATGAAAATATCTCAATTGTATTTTTTTTTTATTTTGAATGCTACCTACACAGGCAAAGAAGAACACAAAGAAAGATGTACAGAATTTATGTTTACTTTCTGAATCCACAGAATCCAGTATTATAATGGAAAACAAGGTTCAGCTACTCAGTATTTTGTCAGTAGTTCTTAGTTAAGATACCTGAACAGGATGTATTATAAATCCTTCAAAGAAACCTCACAGAGCACACACCCACACCCAAAACAGTGCTTTCACATTACCTGTATAAAAGAACTTACCCATTACACTGGTATTTTGTGGGCTTATCAGTGTTATGACTGGTGTCATTGTGTCAGTATAGGTAAAGAGGCTGCTCTCAAGCACAGCTTCCATTTTCTTCATGTTTACAGTTACATTGACCGGGCCCAATGTTCCCTGTAATGATAAATTGGTTTGTTCTTTTTTAAACCATTCAAGTTTGTAGATATAACTAGATATCACAGTTTATGACTTTCATCTCAGTTTACCTACAATGAATTTTCACAAGTATGAATATATGAAGTACACAACATAGTAAAGATGAATTACATTCAGCAGTACATTTAGTCAATCAGGAGCTGATGGTTAAACTGTGTTTTGTAACCTTCCCCTTTCCAGCTGATACTTTGAGGTATATTTATTTATTTTACATGAAAGTCGCGCCAGGATACTGTGAATGTAAATATACACATGTGTCTAAAATTTCACTGACAAAAAGAGTCTAAATATAATAGTAGACAGGTAAAAAAGGACAAAGTGGATCATCTAAAACATTCGTGAATATTGAGGTCAAATAAACTGTTGAAAAAGAAAAGTCACTATAAAGCATTGTCAACATAAGCATCCCTACCATCACTGTACATTGTAAGTAAGGTGCTGCAAAATCTTTAAATAGATGTTTAAAAGTTGACAAACCAAACAACACATTTGAAAAAAACATTTATAAAAGGTAAATATAAAAATAAACAGCGTGGCTGTTAATGATACTGCAGGTGTGTTACTACATAGAATGTATTTGTTATTGATGGTAATTAGCTATCTTAATACCAAAAATAATTGAAATATTCTTCTTTAAATTACTGGCTTTTGTGGCAGGACTGACTGACATAGTATGTACTGGTGGTGCTTGGTAAAGAACATTTTGTTTGATTAGATATGGCAGGGCTGGGTGATTCCTCCCTGTCTAATTGAAAGTAATGTGTAGCAGATGGCCAGGTGTCAATTGAAGAATTGACAATCAATTAACCCTTATCGCCTGACTTTAAGAAGGGTCTGAAAAGATTCTTTGTTCTCCATTTGTTCTGTGCTTTGTTACAAACTGAAGACCTCACAGCTATGTACATATCCAGGGGGCGCAACCAAAAGAACCTGGGTCCTGGTGGATGGAGATCCCTTATGACTGTGTGTGCTACAGGTTATCAACGTGTGTACAGTGCTCCCTCTTCCCTATACTAGTGATTCATGCAATATTTCTACAGTAAATACAGTACTGATGTTGTTCAAACTGTAAACAACTTCTCTGTCTAACTTCCGTTTCTGTCTCTCCCTTTTGGTACAGTAGCTGAACTGAAGAAAATCTGCACTGGCACTTAACATAACACAGTCATCTTCTTCAACTTTTTTTTTTTTTTTTAATAATTAAATAAATATTAGGCCTATTACATGGTTATCTTTCCTAATGTATTTACTTTTTTGCTACAAGAGGAGCTGCAGCTTTCTCAGGGAGATGAGACACTTCAGCCCCGCTCCGGCATTTAGTTTGCTTGTCTGTCGTTTCAAACTGAACTCCCGATCACTGTTTAGCCAGGCTATTCATAGTTTAAAAAATGCTAATTAAAATGATCCACGATTTGTAATATTACCTTTTTTTTTTATATAAAAAATATAGCGTTGATTACACAGTGCATTATGCATGGTTAATTCATGGAAAGTTACATTTTTGCTTCAAGATATGTGCATTATAAAGAGGGAGTTATTTTGTATTTTAGTCAGATGTGTGTTGCTATATGTCCCGTGGCACCCCCCCACACCAGCTTATTACTCATATTGTGTGTGTCCCGCGTTCTAGCGAGGGAGCACTGTATACCGAGATAAATGCCACGTTTATGTAGGAATTAATTAAGGGGAATTTTAATCCCACCACAGTTTATTTAGTTTTAGGTTAGGAAGAAGGTTCCTGGTGTGGGACATCCCTGTGTAGCGGGAGTAGCGCACGACCCAAACTTGGCCACCATTCATTTCTTAGCTGTTTTTGAATGGTGTATTGTATTATTATGTACATTGTGTTTGTGAATATCCTTCCGTACTAGGGATACCATTGCTGGTACCCTAGTGGTGGCCACCAACCACTGCAACTACCTGTAAATAAATAAACCTGGACGCTGGACAGGCGTTTCAACTACAAACCCTGTGTGTCTCCCCCGTTCTCTCCGTTGATACCAACACAGTAACCATACACCCCTATTATAGTTTTACAAAGTGGCAGCTTGTTCTCATACAGTAGGTACATTATATAACAAGCACATTTACTTACAGCTGGTGTTTTGCATTTCAGTTCATCCAGGCTTACATCAATAACAACACAGGGATTATCATTAATCATAACCACTGCATCCTGGCCAAAACCATATCCAGACACGGTGAGCACAGTTCCTCCTAATAAGCAAAATAAAAAAAAGTATGCCAGTAAGTAACACATTAACACTGATTGTAAATGACTTTGTAAATTACGGAAGAAAAAAATCTGAACATGACCCCCTCTATGTGTGAAGGAATGCCCATTTCATCACGACTGGAACAGTAGTTCTCCAGTTCAAATGTAAACGTGACATGCAGCACATAGGGGTCCCACATTAGCCACTATAACCCTGACACTGGAGATACATTATTAATGTCTAAAACAAAAAATACGTATTATTAAAATACAGATATGCAAAAGGATGTTGAAACAGTACATATTTACAGTACCTGCTGTACTGCCTTCAGTAGGGGAGATTTGCGTGACTCCCATCTTGTAAGTGAAGTTGGTTAAATTGTTGACGTTGTGAGCAAGACCAAGCTCTGCAATATAGACAGAAACTGGGAAGGATCCGGCACTTGCATTCCCAACTTTACAGGTGATCCCATTGTCTGAAAAAACATTGAAAATTCAAGAATGCTCTTATTTTAAATCTTATTTTCATAATTTCTTACACTAACATAATTAAGTGCAATAAACAGCTCCCCCAGTATACATTTAAAGAAGTAAATACATATTACTTACCACTTAACTTTGTAACATTACATTCAACAGCCCCCACATAAACTTTAGCACTTGCATTGGGGGAATTATTGGAAAGTGAAGATCCTGTAACTGTCAAGATGGTTTGTTCATGAAATGATCCTAAAAAAAGAATTGCATATAAACTAACTTCTATGAAGACGATTACAATGAATATATCTAGCAAATGCCAGGAAGGATTTTTTAATACCTTAATGGTAGAATCAGCCATCTGCTTTAAACAGCCACAAAACTGGTACAGGGTCTGGCAAAGTCAGTGCCCCTGATAACCACTGAAACTGAACCAATTCAATTACCTTCAGTTGGGCTTAACCCTGAAACAACTGGAGTTTTTGTTGATTTCCACTGATATCCACAGTCACTGGAGCAGTATGATGGGATATCATTGATAAAAACCTGAACCTTTAAACAAGAAATAAAGTAGCAGTACCACGAAGAGCAACGTACACAAATATGAAAATGGTAATCGATGCAATATTAAAAGAAAAATAAACATAATAATATATAAAAACTATACTGTGACAATTTGCATACAGATACTACAATAGGTCAGAAACCATAATTAATGTACAGTCTACACGTATGTGTTTAACTCTGTATATCATTTAATTTAATTGTGTCTTATTTAACAGCTAGTTGTGAAGGTTGTACAGTTCTGCCTTTACATACCTGTGGTTTAGCGTGGGGAACACGCAACATGTCTCCCAAAATCTGCGGTATTAACAAACCTCCCTTTTCTACAACATAAGCTGATATGCTGATACTTAATCCATTGGTAGAAACATTATTAATCTGAATGGGAAAACAAATAGTGAATACATTTGAGATGTACATCTGTTTGTTTCACATGCAAACACCCTGAGTAGTTCCTCCTTGTAATAGTATACACATTATCTAAATCAGGTATGCTCTGCATTTTAGACACATTTTTACCATCAGGAGTGCTGAACCCTGCCATCGGGTTACATGCTACAGTTTATGCTAATGTACATGCATAGCAAAACCCATTTACTGCTTAGTGTGTTTAAAAATCAGATTGAAAGTGCATTGATTTTATGGATAAGGCATAAATTGGCTAGATAGTATCGCACAGCCTCTGCCAGATCAATGACACCGTATTTAAATACACAGCCATTAAGAACAGAATTACTCGTTATGAGTTGCACTTCAAATTGACTTGGTGAAATCACCTATTCCAGTTAATGGTCAGGGAGTTCTGGTCATTATTGCTAGCTTTTCCTGTAGCCACGACAGGGAAAAAAAAAAAATCTGATGAATGCAGGCTAATTTTTAGTCATTGCAATCCATTTTTTTCCTCCCGCAAAATAAATCCGTAACAGGGCAACATTTTAACCTGTATTAGGGGTTGGTGTCCAGTCTTGGTCATCCATGTGACAGTCCAAGCATATCCTTTACAGTCTCCGCTTCTGGTAACTTGTACCAGTCCCATTTCTGGAATCCCTTGCAGCGCATATTGCAAATCTGCTTCTGACACATTGACAGAGAGCCCTACAAGAGGAGAGAAGAACGCATAATACAGGAATCAGTACTAGACAATCAATCAAGTACTTTGTTTAGTAAAAAGGCTGGCCTAGGTTAAAATAATAATAATAACTAAAAATAAAAAAATAACTTTTAGAAGAATTTGAGAAACAGACAATGATCTAAGGCAGAAACAATTATTCAGAACATACTTAATAAGAAAACGTAGTTGAAATAAAATATCGCTTTAACATCTAGCACTTATCTTAATTAAACAATGCTACACAAAAGTACTTTGGTATGCACTATACTCTTAATCTGCTAAATTTTATGCACATTATAGCAAATCCCATTTAATGCTTAAAATGTCTTTAGAAATTTCATTCTGAAGCGCATTGATTTTATGGATAAAGCGTAGGTTGGCTTTGGAATGTACCAAGATTTACCATGTATTTGTTTTCCATAGATCTCTACATCAAATGTGCCTGAGACTGGAGGCGAAGCATACTGCAATCTCTTTACTCTAACACCAGCTCTGGCTTCCGGGTTAAATCCTTGGTACAGCACTTCATCTTCAGTAATATTTGACACATTCTGTCATGGATTAGAAAAGCCATTAATAGGAATTACATTGTAGTGTACAAAAAAAACTAGTTTATCAGGAATGGGGTTGAAAATGGATATATAATTGGCACTAGAGAAAAAGAGATGACATGCATACTTTTATATTTATACATCTATACATATGCATAGTTCTGCAGTCATAAAGTCAAACATTCAAATAATGAACACTCAAAAGGGTAATCAAAATGTATTCCTTGTTCATGTGCCATGATAAGAATGGTAGCTAGAGAGGTGGCGATTTAATTCAGGTGGACTTTAATATATGTTGGACTGTAACTGTTTCCTGAAAATATATCCAACTGACCTGTGCAAATCCAACACCCAGTAAAGGTAAGTCATGTCCACAGCTGTAGGGTTTCATAGAGACTTCATAGAGGTGTGATCCTGAAGACCCTGATAGAGGTGCCTTGTTGACCTTAATCTGCTCAACAAAAATCCCTCTGCTTGCTAATGCTGGAGCTCTCCTCGAAGTCAATACTACACAATCAGAAAAACATTTAATAGACCCTGGCTTCAAAACCACAAGACCCTGATGCACAAAATTGCATTTTCGATGGAGCAACATTTTGGAATAAAAAAAAAAAAAACAATAAATAATACCATTTAAAAGTTTAAGCATACTGGTACTTTAACTCCAGAAAATAATAAAAGTAATTTTACTTTTTTAATTTTTTTTTTATTTATAACATTTCTGTTCCAAACTGGAAACACCATTGTATGGTACAGTAAGGTCATGCCAAGAAAACAATGTGGCTATCTGGTGTGGTTTTAAGGTGTGTTTTGCCTCATCTTGCAGTGACAGACAAAAAAAAGTTCAACAATATTTTGTTATTTTCACCTTCCATTTTAGGCACTACAACATTCCACTGAACATCAATAGCTAGTTAGAAAATATTTCCCCAACTCTTTCAGCCTCATAACGACATACAGGAAGATACAAGAAAAGTCATAGACCCATATTCATAAAACTTACCATGCCAGTAATAATGTTTAACATGACTGTATTTCGTAAGGTGATGATTAAACACATTTACCATCAGAAAACTTCACACATTGTGACATTAGAATAACGTGCCCTTAGAGACCAATTTTCTCATTAGTATATTAATCGTCTGATTCATAAATCTGTATTGTGGCGTTAATTGAACCTTACCGGCATTATAATTTATACGTGCCTAACACCAGCCAGCGAATGAGACGTGTCTTAACAGTATAATTTCCTGCATTTAGGAATATGTATTTAAGCCAATAGTAATAAAAAAAGTATGTTTAATTATCCAATAATTACGTAATTTAAGTGTTTTGTTATTTGTAATGCATACATTAAATTGCATTGCTAAGTCATCTAAACAGGTGTAACCAAAGAAATAAAAAAATGATATTGCAAAAGTCTAATGGAAGCTATACTGGTAGTACAGGATTTCATGTGAGATTTTAAAATGTCTATTTGTTACAGTTTTCGTGAAGTATATGGAAAATAAAGACAAAGCGGTACATAATTCAATGTTAACGTAACATTATTCAGCACGCTTCATTCTACTTTATGAAGCAAAATATGATAATTCTACAAGGTGATGCAAAACTTTTGTCCATAGCTGTATATGCCTAATGTGCAGATCATATATTTTTACATAGGCTAATGCAATCTATATGGAGAATATTCTAATGTTATTTCAGCGCAATGATTTATGCATTTAAAATAAACCGAGCACTATAAATATGTGTGTGTGTAAAATGTATCTGTACTTTTTTTAATGTGACTTCTTGATATTTCGGACAACCTGTCTCCAGATATGTCCTGCAGGGACACAGCTCATTTACATACATTACCTCTGACAATTGGTTAGATACAATCTCTCTGTAATAACTTGTGACAGTAAGTGTTTGTTCACACTTCTGTCGCAGATGATTGTGATACATCAGGCTAACACAGTTATAAAAGCTGTGCAGCATATGTTGAAATTTCAATATTATCTGGTCGCAGATGCATGAGAAAAGGCTGTATGAATCAAAAAAGACACACGTTGCAAGAGTGTGGATGACATAATTTCAACCTGTCTCAGGGTCAGAGACCCTTGACTCCAACCACAAATTATGTGGGAGTATGAACCAACCTTAAATCTAATCTGAAACCATTACTGGCAAGCAAAATAACCAGGCAGTAGTTTTATAAATGATGTGTTAAATACTGCCCAGTAATTTATTCATTTATTGTTTTTATGGCAGGAAATTACCGCCATCTTTTATATATGGCCCATAGTCCCACGGTAAATAGCTCAGGGATTAATTTGAGAATTTGTTGAAGCACCATAGTTGTTTCTTGGTAGAGCAAACTGAGAAAGGTACTTTCTGAATTGAATATACAAGTTTCAGTTTCATTACACTATTAATCATTAAAACTATGAAAGAAGACCATGATTCCATAAAACTACCCACAAGAAACACACAGTTTACCAGAAGGAACATTATCAGTGTGTCTATTTTTAAGTCCTTCAAACTGTTTCAAATTAGTTGTATCTTGAGCACTTGTAGATTGAAACGTTAAATACATTACCATCTATACTTCCTGATTTCATTTTTTTCCCAATGTAAACTGTGTCCACGTAGAAGTCTGATGATGCCGTGAAAATATAAATGTTCTGAAGCAAATAATTGGTTCCAGAGTACATGTCTTGCAAAGGAAGGAGCAGATCAATGCAAGTGTACTGCCAACTAAAATGATAAAAAGTTATAACTGAGAACAAATATATGTATATACATATCATCATTCTTATTACATTCTGTGAATACATTATATTTTGTGAAAGAACATCAACAAATGTATGCATTTGCTTCTTAAATCAACCACAAATATTTCATTAGATCAAACAATAAACACTATAGAATAGTTTTTTTAAAAGTTGCTATGCTGATCAAAACAAAGGACCCCAATAAAATGATTTTAAAAATATTGTCACATGAAAAGTTTCTGCCCTATGAATGTCTGTCTGACTTAAAGTTGCAAAATATTTGTTCTAATTCTTTGTTTCTATTCACTACACGACTATTCTGAGTAACCCATGTTTATCTTTAAGTAATGTGTTGTACTAATTTTCAGCGCTTACTACTTTTCAAAATCTTGTCATGATACTGAATATAGAATTCAAATAATAATTTATATATATATATATATATATATATATATATATATATATATATATATATATATATATATATATATATATATATATGGTGATTATTAAATACGTTTTAAAAAATGTGTAGAGGAACTTATTTCTGTAGACCGTTCATTTTTTTTGAGACAAGACATAAGAGAAAAACAAAGCTATACATTCTCGTTGCGTCTTAAAAGGTCTCCCTAGGAAACATAATTTTCGTTTCGATTTATTTTTCCTTTGTATGCAAAGTAATTTCTAAATAATACGAAAATACATTTCATTAAAGGATTTATTATGCTTTATATATATATATATATATATATATATAATATACCCATATATATTATATTATATATATATATATATATATATATATATACATACTGTAATTACTTCACAATATGCTATATATGTTTATTAATTACAAAATATGTTCTAGGAGAAATTACTGTAACATTAGCTGCTTTATTTTTTATTTATTTTTTGGTAATTGATATTCAAGCAGAAATACAAAAAACTGTAGAAAACCTTACCGTATTATATTTTTCTAATCGGATATCTCCATAGGCTTGCCCAGACGGTGATATTTCTTCTGTATTATACAGTAAATATGGATTTTTCAGATAGAAACGTCCACAGAAAGCATCTGTTTTTGATTCAAGTATTCCCCAATGGTACCCCTAAACAGTGACACAAAAATGTGTTTCAGCAGCAGGTATTCAAAACAATAGAGTTCCCCTGAACACAGAGTTGTAGTTGAATTATGCAAATACTTATGAATACTGGGTTTATTTTTATTATTGCACATAATGTATGCTCTAATATAATACATACTGTATTAATATTTTTGAAAAATGTATTTAAGCGCTTACTCCAGTTTCATAATCCCTGAAGTATTTTACATCAAGACCTTCAGTGTGTTCAGTAAACTCGCTTGGACATTTTGCACCGACCATTTCTTCAAGGGCATTTTTGACCTGTAAAGAGACATGTAATCCATTTTAAGTTCTTCCATTCTTCTTATGAATATATAATCAGAATACAATAGTGACAAATGATAATAAGGCTTAAAGCTATCCAAAGGCAAGGAAACTGATTTTAAAATTATCACAGCTAACACTGGAAATATACAGCAGCCTATATGAAATGTTATTAAATGAAGAGTCTGTTAGACTCTTTTACATGTTTCACTGGGTGGTAACCAGTCACACTTGAAATCGTATTGCTATTTTTCTTAAAAAACGTAATTTTTGTAATGAATAGTATAGCCTTGACTGATGGGTTAACAGAGAATGGACATGGCCTGACATTGCTCTTGCCATTATGTCTATTATTGGCAAAGGCAGACATTGTTCTTTCCCTCTGACTTTCCATCTGCACTGGCAACTGCTTTCTAGCTCCTGGTGTGAATCCTTTTTTTTTCATAAAAAACGTACTTTAAAAAATCAGACACAAACCTCATCAGCAGATGCGTTATATCTGAGCGGTTCAGACCACACTCCATCCCACATCATTGTAAATGTTGTTAGACTGGGCTTTCCTTTGGTTACTTCCTCAACAGTTATGTTAATACTATCTACAGCCTTATACTGAAGATCTTCAAAATCACCTGTAAATAGATGTAAATACAAATAGTAATAGTTTCAATATGAATAATAATAATAACATTAACATTAACGTGACTGATAATTATAGAATGCATTTTGGTCACCAGACAACCAAATTATAGCACATACGGAACACTCTTATATTGAATACCCCAGGCATATTGTCCAAAAGTTATGATTAACGACTTGGGGTAAAAATGGCCTACATAGTAAAACAATACATTTGAATCAGAACAATAACATTAACTACAGTGTCACGCATAAAGTGCTTGTATTTACCTCTTTGTGATTGGAAGGTTATGGTGTAAACAGAACCTTGGCTGATGTCTGCCTTCGTCACCTGGACTGTATCTGGCTTAACTGACCAAAGAGTATTTAAAGCTCTCTGAACTTCTTCAGCTGAGGCAGTCACTGGAATTGGGACTGTAAATGTTTAAACAAGTTTAATTACATTCAACCCTTTGAATACTTGTGTACATTTCCCTAATAAAACTGTACACACAGATCTACAAAGGGCTGGGACATTTTTATGCTTGTTCTATCCCTTGTTCTTAATATTGTGATTCCCTAAATGAGTTTTTACTTCATTAAAAAATAATACCTATTAAACATGTACCACATAGCCTTGAAGGTATACAAAACAAGGCTTGGGTGGCTCACTGAATGTTAGCACTCTTGACAGCCACTATTGCAGACTTTGGTACTAAATGGATAATATCTGAGGTTCTGCTGCACTAATGGAAAGGACTATATGCACTGAGTTGATTAGGTTTTTAACAAATGAGAGGCGCCACCATGTTCTTATCACAGCTGTGTAAAAAACATCCTCAGTCTTTTATGTTTTAAAGTTTGTATAACAAGACCTGCATTTTAAACAAATTCATTCATACTATACCTGTTCTTTCAGAATTGTAGACAAGTTGATAATTTATGGACACACAATTGCCTACATCAAAACAGGAGCTTTTTACAGTGATTCTTTGAGTTTCGTTAACTGGGCTTCCTGTTGTCCAGTTCTCAAAGCACAGAACCTAAAAAAAAAAAAAAAAAAAAAAGAAAGAAATAAAAACATTCATAGAGAAATTAATCAAATCGTTCACAACTAATAAAAGGCTGTCATTTTACCACAGGTTTTTAGTGACAAGCTAGCACTCTATGTTATCAAAAACCCTTGAAGGAAACATTCCTATCATTTACATGCTGGCTGTACATTATCCTTAGTTATTTTCTTTTACAATAATTTGCCATTGAAAAGAAGAAAACATGCATGGGAGATATATACTATAGCTTTGCTACATTTTCAGAACCAAGATCCATCAGTAATAGATCTGCTTATGAGTGTACAAACTGCAAGGTTCCCTCTATTCATGCCAAAAACTACAGTGGTAATTTAGTATTGATAAGCTACTAACCTGCTTTTCCTCTGAAACAGTATACGTTGTATGGATGATCTGGACCTCTTTGATTGCATTAGATGTTTGCTCTGTCAAGAAGATGCTCTTTTCTTTAAACATACCCACATCTACAGAGGCAACACCACTATACTCCATTAGCAGTATTTCAATATAATACCTGTACAGAAAAAGTAGCACTTATTTTCAGCAGTAAGAAAAGACTATGTACAAGACCCTAAATTAAATATCTCAGTTGTTTCTAGTTTATATGACATGTTTTTCCTTTTTCTTAAATCCTATTGTACTCTTTGTGAAATATAACTTTACATTCAATTATTTTACAGCTGGTCCTTACATTTACAAAAAAATATTGTAATCTCATAGAGGTTTACAGAAAGTAATATCATGGATTTTTTTATTTTTTTTTGTTAACACTATACTTCAATTACGGTAAATAATGTCTATAAAACAATTCATCAAATTTATTTGATTCAGAAAATAAAAAACACATACACTTTGCCTTTCACAAGAGGAAGAATGTCTGATTGCTGAGAAGGATTTTTGTAATAACTGTTAGTGTCATAGTCCGCAATCTTTACCTGAAAACGATTAGATAACAAGAAGCATGAAGAGTCATCATCACACATATTTTTTTCCAGTAACAAAAGTAACAAAAGGATCAAATGTTTAAAATACACACTGATGCTTACAATATATATTAACAATCCTTTGTAATAACTCGGTAGTAGATATGAATTACATATATATAGTTTTTTGACGGTTAGGTTAAACAGTGTATTGATCCACAATAAAAAAAGGTTTCATGAATGGCAAATCTGATTTTATATGTCTCTACAGTCTACATATTAAAAAGAATTATCATTATATGAGTTTTCATATTTTTCAATATATTCAAATGCTTCTGGACCAAGTGCGAACTGCCTAGATGGGGCACTAAAACAATGACAAACTGTAGCACATGATTGCTCCGTCTCTATAGTCAATATGATTTGTGTGTGCATATGATTTTGTCAACTGCAAATAGTAATTCAAGAAAATATTCACGCAATAAACCACTTTAAGAAATAGGATAAATCTTTTTTTTTTTTTTCTAGCTTAAGGTGTAGGCTACATAAAATCATAAACCACAATGTAAACAAATGTTTTAGCTTGTATGGGAGGAACAAAAAACATTACAATCTAATGAAATAAAAATAAAATCTCCTTGCATGTCTAACTAATAATCTCCATAATAATGAAATAAAATGACATAATACTTGTTAAAAAAAACAATGGCTATTTCAAGGTGCTATTTAAAATAAAACAAATTATTCTACAACAGTGATATATCAGTGTTTGTATTTCTTGTCAAACTGGATGCATCATTGCAGAGCTCCGCACGTCAAACTGGATCCATCATTGCAGAGCTCCGCACGTCAAACTGGATCCATCATTGCAGAGCTCCGCACATCAAACTGGATGCATCATTGAAGAGCTCTGCATATCAAACTGGATGCATCGTTGCAGAGCTCTGCATATCAAACTGGATGCATCGTTGCAGAGCTCTGCATATCAAACTGGATCCATCATTGCAGAGCTCCGCACGTCAAACTGGATGCATTGTTGCAGAGCTCTGCACGTGAAACTGGATACATTGTTGCAGAGCTCTGCATATCAAACTGGATACATTGTTGCAGAGCTCCGCACTTCAAACTGGATGCATCGTTGCAGAGCTCTGCACGTCAAACTGGATACATTGTTGCAGAGCTCCGCATATCAAACTGGATGCATTGTTGCAGAGTTCCGCATGTCAAACTGGATACATTGTTGCAGAGCTCCGCACGTGAAACTAGATACATTGTTGCAGAGCTCCGCACGTCGAACTGGTCTGTGCAAAACACAGTTTCTTCAGGGGATCTTTTTTGGTGCATCAGGAAATTAGGTCAGTGGAAAAAAAACTGCAGTTTACTGTAAAGTTTGTTATGCATTGTAAAAAACGGGTGTGTGGATGCAAGGGAGATATATAATGATTTTAATGTTCAAAACGGCAAGTAAGAGACTAAACATTACATCCAAGAAAAGGTGAAACAAAGATAAGCAAAACAAAACTAAACTTTTATATCTGTCAATATTTTACTTTACTGCAAACTGCTATTGCTTATTACCTTGTCTTTGGGATGGCCAGTATTGCTGAAATATAGAGCATAGAAATCGTCCCCTTTGATGTTGAATCGGTATTTGTCAGTTTCTGTTGGGATCATGAAGCCACTGAATCGGGCCACAAAATTATCCCATTCTACTGGCCAGGTATATGACGCAGAATCTACCCAGGTGACATTATACCCAGGACTTGATGCAGTGTACGTCAGAATCTCATCCAATTTCTTGGGGCTACTGTTATTCCAGGTCTCAAGTTTCAGACCTCTACCACCTAAACAAAACAATGTAAAGGTTAAACACATCCAATCCAATGCCATTCTTGCTACTAATAGTCTTTCATTATAATCAGTTTATTCCGTTTTCAATGATATTTTCTATTGTATAAGGATATCAAAACCAGGTTAATAGTACTATAGTACTAGCTTCTCAGCTTGAGGCACAAATTCACAAGTATACATGAAACATGACACTGACCAATAGAGAGACCAGTAGACAAATATCAAGATAAATACCGATACTAATACTAAATATTTTATTGATTTTTAAACCCAAATTCATGCCGTTCTCCCCATTTCTCTGAATGTTCCCATTCATTGTTGAAGAGCAGGTCCCAAAATATAGGTGGTAAACTGTGCACCCATTCAACAAGCTGAAGCACTAAGGATGGTTAAACATAAGTCATGATCTTGAAATAAGTTTAAATAGTGTATCCAAGGCCAGGATTTTATTCAGCTAAACAAATATTTATTCTAAAAATGTGGGACAGGTGCAAAGATTAACCAAGACAAGAAATCATTTACCTGGAAACACAGTAATGTTACTTGTCAGGTATGCTGGGGCTCTGCAGGTGATTTTGTTATTGGATAAAGATAGAACCGGACAATTCTGACCTGTGGAAAAAAGGAAAACATCAACATAGTGCTCATTACAAACTATGGGCTAGATTTTCAAAGCATTTATCTCCAAATTATCATTTGTTCGGATAGTAAAACACATCTAATACAGATACCAAAGCATAAAGAGCAACTCAGACATTTAATTCAGTGGCTCAAACTCACTCCTATGGTGAAATAGTGTCAGGATTATTGTAGAAAAGGTGAGGAACCAAAACTTTCCATCAATACAAAAGGTCAATGTAAATGTATTGGTGGGCTTGTCTCAAGGTGGTTCATGTATGTTTTGAGTTTTGCACATTTTGATTTGGTTGTGTTTTTACTGAGCACTTTTATAGATTGATTTATTGGTATTCTTTTGTTTGTTGACTTTATTTAATCACTCATTGTTTCATTGTGTTATTTGCTTAGTCTGGGCTGACCTGATGGACTGGACGGATGTGCCCTGGGTGTTCCCTTCCTCAGTGCTCCACCCCTGACTTGTTTGTGTTTTCTTGTTAGGTGCTGCTGTATTAAAAAGGACTCCAAACAACTGATTCATTCTTTCTTTGTCCACTGCGTGCAGCGATCACTGTGTTGGTCATTGTAGCTTATCTGTGTTATGCCTTGTGTGTTATAATAAAATATCCTGCTCGTAATGAGCACTAAATTACCTTTTTGTCTCTGACTTTTCATTCAATTGAGAAAACTTGTGTAGGGAGGAAACTGAGTTCTGTCATAGAGGTCCCAGTTCTCTTAATATTATTTGTGTGGCATAGTCATAAGTCATGACGCAATGTGTAATCCTACATGTCACTTTTGGTGAAGTAGAACAGGACTAGCTCGAGAGGAGGTACACCATACACCACAAAACAACACTTTTATTTAATTATTTATTTGATTACTTGCTTACAATGGTGGCCACATGTATTGCATTATCCCATTATCTTTACGATTACTGCTTTCTGATCACCATATAGTTAGTTTATCTATAGACTTTTTTAAATATGTTTTATTTGTTATTCGTGGTTATACTGAATTCTATAACTTTTGTATATACATATGATACAAAATTATTGACTAAAAACAACTGCACTTTTTACTTGAGATTTGGCAGTGTACTTTGTGATGTTTTGCTTAGTCTGGACTACTTCCATAAAATAGCTGATAGTACTGAAAATAGGGCTGTTTTCAGACATTTTGTCATACAGACCACGGCTCGGACAAAATACTGTACCTCCTCAATGGTAGAAGATATTTGAAATTTGATTTTTTAAATTTAAAATCCCATAATTTTGCAACTGTACCATCCTATTTTTTATTTTTTTTTATATCTAACTTAGAAAGGGGTCAAAATGGGCAGTTTTTAAAACTATTATTTATTTTATACATTCAATTTTTTTTTTTTTTTTTTTTTTGGGGGGGGGGGGGGGGAGCTTATATAACAAAAAATGAAATACATTCCAAAACAAAAGACATTATATCATTGGTTTTAATTTCTGATTTAAAGAGCTAAAACAAAGTGCTCATATCCATGCCCATATATGGTCATATTTAGGCAGGAAAGGGTTAATAAATTAAACCTAGGTACAGTAACAGTCCCTTTATCAACACTAATGGGTAGAAACTCCCCATTAACACACACAACATTTATGTTTCTCCACATTTATTTATTTCTACTGTATATGTAAAACTCTGTAGTAACTTATGAAGGTGACTAAAATATTTGTGCATACCTCCGACTAGAACTTTAGCCGGGCTATCTGTCTGATCAAAGTACTGCCCATTTATAGTTAGTATGGTTCCTCCCTCCATGCTTCCTTCAGATGGAGAAATGCCACTGATCTCTGAAAAAAAAGGTTCACATTTTATTCCTGCCGTGATAACAAGTTAACAAAGCAATTACTATCAGTATCACTATTCAGCAGAAAAAACTGCAATATTTATCAAATTCACTTTTTTTAACAAAATGTGTGTGACTATTCTGACTTTCTTACCTGCGTAGCTCTGAAACATAGCAAGCTTATTTAAAGATGAAACAAAATATGCATTATCAGTTAAGCTCCTGAAAAAGACACAGAAAGGATACACTTAAAATGCGACAAGAAAATACTAGCAGATTGTCAAATGCATTGCAACTTTTTTTCTCATTTTAAATACACACACAGTTGAGACGGAATGACCTTTTCATGAATGTTTATACATTCTTTATAAAATAAGTTATCACATTCAGAACAAAAAAAACAGCTTTCCTATTTGACACCGGCAACAAAATACTGAGGACAGTGTCATTATTTTGTACTCAATTTCTGTATTTTCATCAGCTGTCTGGGAATATCAGACAACATTCAATCAATCAATCTTCATTTTATATAGTGCCTTTCATAGTGGACCACCATCACAAAGCTCTTTACAAGATGCAGTAACAAAAAGAAAATCCATAATACTTTAAATACAGAGAAATGCATAATACATGATATACAGTAAAAAAAAAAGAAAAAGAAAAAAGCATAATACATTAAATACCGTGGAAAAAGCAGAATACATGATAGTAACATAATATGTGAAATAGTAGCAGCAGCTAATAGCAGATATCAGGCTTAAAGAGCATGGACAGCATTGTGAGGTCTTCCGGGTATAAAACAAACAAACAAAAAAAAAAACATTTAGACCGGTGATTCACTACAGGAAGCTCCCATACCTTTAGAGAATCAAGCAGACACATTGCAAAACCTATTCTGTTACTAATACTGTATTGATTTCTGCACAATCCTGTCTTATTCTTTGGACACCAACAGTGGCATGGCTATACACTGATCTTATCATTCCTAAACATACCATTGTCTATTTGAAAAGCATGATTTGCATTGCTCACATGTTTTCCGTTACATCTACAGTATGCAGAGCGGGTTCTAAAATCTTCTTGGATCACAAATATATAGATACTGAATCTTAATATATGGTATGTGCTAGTGTCAGAATATGGCTTTACGTCTTCAAACCAATTGTTACTATCAAGTTGATTTATATGGGTTAGCATAGGATTGACTGATGGAGAGAAACTGTGTGTGGCAGTAATATGCCTAGGTTCCAGCGAATAATAAATAAAATAGTGGTAATAGAAATAGTGAATTAAATCTGCTACTTGTTATTTAACCAGGGTTGTGCATCAAGTTCTTACAAAGAGTGCTACTATGATACACGAAAATCTTGGACCTGTTTTTGAGAAATAATAATAATAATAATAATAATAATAATAATAATAATAATAATAATAATAAATAATAATAATAAACATATTCTCAGTACTATGTTTTACAAAAAAAAAATACTAAGCTATTTTTAAAGAATTGTACATTATGTTTTTATTTTAGTTTTGTTAAGATACCCAAGGATCACATCTATTTGCATTGATACTTGAAGTATTAAAATAAATGATGACCACTACGGTCTTATCGATCTTAACATACAAGTCGTGTCAGCATAGTTCAAAGTTTCTCAAGGTCACGGCATTATTTGTCCAACAGAAGAGTTTGGGAAAGCCTTACCTTCCATAGTCACTATCCAGAATGAAGGTCACGTTGTGATTGCCTGTCAACACATAGACAGAATTATTACTTACTGTGTGACTTAAAATTATGACTGTATTATATCATGGTTAGAGGATTTGTTTTAGAACATTACATAAACATAAAAAGATAATTATACATATTGTAGATCTGCAGCCATCCACAAAAGGAAAGCACTTACACTTGCTGAGCCATGATGAATCAACTTCATCTCTTGAATGGAATAAGCCAATCAAACAGAGGTGTTAATTAAGTTCTGAAACTTACCATGATTGTTTATTGCAGATATTATAATTTTTTTTTAATGAAATTATTTAAGACTACAGTTCCAAAATAATAAATTTCCTGTGTGTTGTGCCTTTATAGATATTGTATACTATTCTTATTGTATGGCTAATATTACAACTTGATATTAAAAACAATCATTTATCACAGTCTGATAGAAGTTACAAATACACATTTTGAAATATATTTCTTTTTTGTTTTTGTTCCGTCTGAGACTAGCCTTTAGATCATCATAAAAAGACTAGGGCTCTTTGTTTTTTTTAATTTAATTTTTGGTCACGTGATGCTCTTTTTTAAGGTGACAAAGTGTGAACTCAGCAATAAAAATAGAAAAGGTTCTTACCCACATAAGTTCCTGTCATTCTGCAAATCATTGTTCCCTGGTCATTATATTCTAATTGAAGGCCATACCTAATGAAAAGGTAATATTAAGGAATATAATTCAGAATAAACCATATAAAAGTTTTTTTTTTTTTTTTTTATGAATTTTTCTTTTTAATGAATATGTATGTACAATCTCATTTGCTCGACACCCTACGGAGATGCCCTTTAGTGTTGTCTTATCCAAGGTTAACCTTGGGTGCACGTGAGCCATGGCATTATAAGTAACAGAACTCACACATTTACAGTATTACAGTATTTACAAGTTTATTTTTATTTAAATTTCTTTATGAAAAAAGAACTGCAGTGAATGAATCAATTACAGTATACAGTACTGTACAAACTCGGCGCAACTCATATAGTTTAATTGGAAATAAAAATAAATAATATAACTACAGTGTTTTTTTTTTTTTTTACGAAAACAATACAACCACAAACTGCTGACTAAACCTTTAGGTATTGGCTTGTGCTAACTAATTTGACAGCTTAAATAGAAAATGTTAATAAAAGTACATTATACAGAATTAACTTAGTAAAAACAATAATAAACAACTTACAGTTTCACACAGAAATCAAACATTATCGATTGTTTTGCATGCAAAAACACGCTTTGAAAGTTCTAATGAGAAGCTTGTTATCCCGAATAACCTGAGCTTTAATGCCAATGGAATGAGAACTAATTTTTCACTTCTCAGTCATTATGAACTGACGCCGTAACCAGCTGCACTTGGTAACTGCAAATGAATGAACGGTCCGTTTCAAGGTCAGTCACGTAAAATGACAGTATCGAGTTATCCCTGGGTCTTTTTAATAGTTTTTATCCCTTCAGTACTGGTAATAAGTTTCGAGTTTTGAGTGAAGTGTGGTGTCGAATTACAAAATTAAGAGGCAGGATTTATATACTATTTTATAGTATATATTTTATATGGAGAAAATTCGGGACCAACACTGTCTGAAAATCTGGACTGATTGGTTAAAACCTCATCATAGGATCAAAAATAGGTTGAACTATGCCATAACATCCTTACACCACCGGGCAATAGTCTCCCTCTGACATTTGCATGGTTCACATCACTGTCAGTCCTGTCCCTTTTCAAAGGAATGCCCTTCACTTCCACTCCTGACAACAAGACAAAATGGCTGAATGAAAAAAACTACTGAACAGCGATTCTGTGACTTAACAGAAAATGAATTGCAAAACATACTACAAAAGAAAGATGCTCCAAACATGAAAATGGTGTTTAAAATGTCACTGTCACTGTTTTCTGACTTTCTGAAATTTGTTTGGGTCCAAGCCTTTTGTCTGTTATATCGAGGGGTTAATTATAGCGAAAGGACAATAAAAATGAAGGACAAACTGTTAATGACTGTAAGTTAATGAGATGATATTGTGAATAAAATTAGAATTACATGTACCTGTTCGTCTCATGAATGCAGTATTCTGCCATTGCTTTATCCAATTCGTTAAAGAATTAAAACGCAGTACAAAAAGCAAAAAAACTAAATTGAAGCTAAACTTTTATTCTTAATCAATCTGCCATGAATTTTTAGATCACACCAAATCTCAATCCAACATACTAGAATCCCAAACTACTCTTTTATTCCAAATCAATCCGACATGGAAAGTTTGAGACATGAAAAGTTCCTCAAGGTTTTTTTTTTTTGTTGTTGTTGTTATTTTTTTTTTCTTTAATCAGTTCTGGTTTGCCGCACGGTTGCTGAACAAGTTAAAAAACAGCGCTTATTGGCAACCCATGTTCACAGCAGAGATATGCCTGCGTTACTCCTTTTTTCAAATAATCAAAATAGTTGATTTTTTGCTGCAACATAAAATGATTTTCGTTTCCGTTTCACAGCACGCTCTTTTTATTAAGACAAAAGAGTGGACTTCACTGCAGAGGTGGCATTCTGTGCATACAGACTGGGATGCTGACAGTGTGTGTTTATATTATCTTTTTGTGTATTTTTTTATTTGGGGTCTAGAGGCCAAATTTGTTATAGCCGAAGGTTTGTTATAATGAAGGGTGTTATAGCAAGAATGTACTGTGTGCGTGTGTGTGTTGTTATATATATATATATATATATATATATATATATATATATATATATATATATATATATATATAGCCTTTGTGCAATTTAAATGATTGAATGTCGGACAGTCTATCAGAATTAGGTATAAGAAGTTCAAAGGCATTCCTCCAATGTAAACTCTGAAATAAAAAGAAAGTTTTACTAATTATTATTAATAATAACTTACATTATATAGTCAAATACACAATGTGAGTGTCTAATATAGCTCAGGTTTATAATCACTCATAACTAACTTTCAATTAAAATATTTTTTATTTAAACAAGAGGATCCACCATTATATATTTTAACACAATATTTGAAAACTGTATAAAATTATAATAAAAGCTATCTTGTTTACAGGGGATTCCGTCTTTAATTTAGATATCAGGATATGTAAGTGAATCTTTACCAACAAGAACGAGATATTCTACTGCAAGTGACATTTTACTTCAACACATCAAGATCTGCTGGGTTTTCTCTACCTACAAATGAATGTTCTACACATAACAGACTGATGAAAGGTAATTTAGATATTCCACAGGTTTTAAGAAACCTAGGTTTAGATGTTTTACATTTTAGCTATGTTGTTATTTAACTGCAGCTACCTTAAAACCCTGATATTTCTGCCAGTCGAACTAAGATCTGTATTGCTGCCATAAACATCTGTGTAGATATTTCCTTTAATGGTGAGTAGCGAACCTGTTGAGCAACAATAATATATAAATTCCAGATATAAAACACCTTGAAAGAGTAGTTAAATAAGTGTGAAAGCCCAAATTAAAGAATTCCATACTAATACTGGTTACTGTAAGATAATATGGTCCTAATTCTCAAAGAAAAAATACATATTCCATACAAATTAATAAAACATTTGTCAAATTAAGTTATGCAAACAAGCATTTCTATAGATTTATAATTTTGAAATGTCAGACCTGGTAATCCAGTTAAAGGAGTGATGCTTGTGATAGTTGGAGTTCTAGATCTGGTGGGCTAAAAAAAGGAACAATGTAAGTTAAATATGTTGTCAAGGCAACAAACGAATAGCTTCATTTTTACATTATATTTCCATGGATATCCGTTTCAATGTTAGATTATTCTAGTCAATGCTCCAGTCAGACCTTTTTCAATATACAGTATAACGTTAGGTTACTTACTGTAACCCTGGTTCGCTGAAAGAGAAGACAACCCAAACATACTTATGGGATATGCTTGTCTTAGGTAGGTATTCACTGAGCTCTTTATATCAGAGCTGCCGATAGGCCCCTTCCTGGGTTGACTTCCTCGGTCCATTTTTTCTTTTGCGTCGAACCCGGGGGCCGCACCAAGGGTTAGGGCTGTGAGCTTGCAGCCATAAGGACCCTCATGCCTAATGAAGGCACGGAAGGATCTATCACATTAAGGCGAGAAAGTATGCAGCATAGCCCAACTAGCTGCAGTACAAATATCGGACAGCGAGGCCCCACTGAAGAGGGCCCAAGATTTAGCCAACCCTTTGGTAGAGTGTGTGGCTACCCGCCCAGGAGGGGACAAGCCAGCACTGTCATACGCAGTCGGGACTGTGTCCACAATCCAGTGCGACAGTCGCTGCTTCGAGAGGGCTGTCCTAGGGTCCGTATACCGTGACAGACAAAGCGCTGGTCCGGTTGTACCGAGCACCGAGCACCGAGAGTGCTATGCGCATAGAAGTACTAAACATCGTGAACACCAAGCATGGTGCGCACCAATAGCATCGAGCACCATGTGCACTGAGGCAACGAAGTACCGTGTGCATTGAGTGCACTGAGCACCGTGTGAACCCAGCACCGTGCGCACCGAGGCACCGAAGTATCAAGGGCTGAGTGTGCACCGAGGTACTGAAGCATCCGGGCTCAGCTAAAGCAGCGGTGCCTACCCTGACCGTGTGTAGTCACCCCTGGTCAACGCGAATCATACAACAAGGGAGAACACACTTATCTTTTTTTTTTTTTTGAAGGACTGACAAACTGGGTTGGGCAGGCCGAGGCAGCCAGAGAAGTCTACTCTACAGCGGGACAGGTTAAAACGCAGCCCTGGTGGAGGAATTACATGGCTGTTGTTTGTTTTTTTGTTTTTTTAAACTTCACTGCAGCTAAAATTCACAGCACAACACGGATGTGCGACCGGGTCAACACACAGGTGGACACGCAACAACAAAGGTACAAAAAATATCTATTTGTTTATCACCCAACTGCACGTACAGCAGTTGGCGGAATCATTCAACGGCGGGGGTAGAGCAAAGCCTAAGCTGAAAAGACACACACATACGCACTCCTTTAAGTCAATGCTGAACAGGCAGTCGCACACATACGACAGACAGTAAAAAGACAGCCTGCAATGCAAGCGAGGTAGGCTGTTGAAGAAAGGAGTAGAAAGAAGCTAGATTTTAAAGCCGATAATTCCACAAAAGCGGCAAGCCAGCTTTCACCACGAATGCAGGGGAACTGCAGTTGACTCGGAAAAGCTCTTTCAAAACATGATCAGTTGGTTATACACAGAGATCTTACCTTACCAGAGGTGAGAGGCAAAAGAGAAAATGGCTTCCGTGGTGGGAAATTCACTGACACACATGGGAGACAGAAGGTTTTATTTGCAACACCGCTCAGGTGCCCAGTTTTATTTAGGTAATTTGTATTTATTTATTTATTTTTGTCGCCAGATGGTGCTGGTATTGCAACTCCCCCTATACCGACAACAGTAAACAAGGGTTGCACTTGTATCAGTCAGCACGCACAGGTGCTCTGAAATAAAAATGAAAACTAAAGGCGAAATAAAAAGAGAAAATAAAACACAATAATAAAACTACAAAATAAAAGTGCTGCTTACACAGTGCCCCCACTGCTGCTAAGCCGGTCAGCTTGGGTCTCTGTCCTATGCTCGGCTATTCTCTATATACTGGGGTGGCCAAAGTTCTCCATATACTTACACACGTCCCCCTCAGGTATGTTATAATTTATTTTAATTGTTGTTTTATTTGTTTAAGGCGGCTTGTCTCCTTAGCCATGCTTGTCTATTTCGTTCTCTCTTCAACTGCTGGCGTTCCTGCCTGGTCTTTGTTTACACTGTCGTCTTCCGCCAATGTCAAGGGGTATCCCCTGTCAGGCCACCAGAATGCATAAGCAAGCGCAGTTCGTATGGGCCAAGCAACCCTCCAAGGCCTGCCTCTCAACCATTCAGAGAGAGGGGAAGCCATTACGCCTTCCTCCCAACCTCTTTGTGTCATTGCCATGATTGACAGGCAGATCTTATGAGGCTGCTGCCCTCTTCCTGCAGAACCACGCATGTGCCAGACAGTAAGCACAGATCTCCCCTGTTATACGTGGGTTGACTGTTTAATCCCTCGGTAGGCAGCAGCATTACTGGTCCCCCCTTTCTTGTGGTTGTTCTAGAACTGTGCTTCAAAAATTCACAAATATCAGTAAAAGATATTGTTTGATAAATGGCACTCAGAATGGTTGCAAACAGCATTCAAAGGTGAAGCTGCTTACTCTTTAATGGAGGAGCCCATTGTTAATACTGTCACAGAAGAGCAGATTTTTGTTTTTAATTCCTAGTGTACTTTAACTTTTAAAATGTTCTTTACTCACGTAAAATGTGCACCATCCACATGTTTCAGTGACTGGCACTCCATCCACACTGACTTGGACTAAGTAGTTCTCTTGAGGCATACCTCTAAAATAAAAATGTTTTAAATCGGCACTGGATCTTAATAATAATAATAATAATAATAATAATAATAATAATAATAATAATAATAATAATAATAATAATAATAACTTAATGCAATTGGTTATCCGACTGTTTAGGTGGATCAATAGTAGCAGTAGCTCATAGTTGTCTCACGGCTTATGGCTTTTTTCCTAATCTAAAATCAATAGACATGACGAGATAGAAAGCCCATTGTTATAAAAAGGCTTTAAAACAAATGGTTGGTTTGTGAACCTGTAAACTCATAATAAAAGTACTATGAAATAATGATACTGAAACCAGTCAAGAAGTTATATGAACATGAAACTTGATGCTAAATCATTTGTTTCTGTGAAATTGTCTCATGTATTATCATTTATAAGAAAGATACTTTTTCTGTAGCTCAGTATAGCTATTTAGCTGTTGTCTTTTTAAATTAGCAGACAAGTATCGGATACTGCATGAAAATATTTAATACTCTAAATCAAGAAGCTAAATTCAGAGATTTAACTCCACATTAGTCTACACTGCATAATTTTAAATAGTTTGAGCTATTACTTTTGCTTCTTTCATTGGATTTGAATGAACGCAAAGTAGATTACAAAATGAGACACAGTAAAACCAGAAATCTTCTTTGTGAGTAAGGTGTTTAAATACCTTGTATAGCATGTTATTTGGTTTTCATGGCTAGAGTCCTTTTCTACATCACAGGGGATTGATCTGGTCTGAGAAACCAACTGAACAGTATTACCAAGGTGGTCGTTTCCTGCTCCATAGTTAAATTGGTTTTTTTGAGCAAATCCTATCAGGCAAACACAAAGAAACAGTATTGCATTAGCCTTAAAAATTTAAAATGCTTAATAACTCACCTGTGATACAGTACAGGAAAAGAAACAGCTTGCATATAAGGCTGTAATTGCTAAAGTTTTTATCGTTAATGTAGCTTTACAAAAAAAAACGAATAAATCCTTCAACCACAGAAATAAAACAACCTAAACGACCCATCACGTTATAGTTTTTCCCTGTATTTAGTTACAGGATAAAACATTGTTAATATGTCAATATATAACCTATGACCGAGGCATACGAATTTCAAATGCCAGATAAAATCATACATTGCCTTTTAGGTTTTAAGTGTATATACTTTAAAATTATGAACACATACCCTGCCCTTTAATCGTCAAACGAGTTGCACCACTTACGCTTCCAAATTGAGGTGTGACCTGCAGGACACGTGGGATGCTCTGTACTCCTGGAAATTGGGGCCATCAGACAGACATAGTTAGATCCTTGCTTTGATTTGGCCAGTTTGGATTATTGTACAGTATTTTTATTTGTTTTAATGGAGCAATGCATATAAATTAAATTCATATAAAATAAATCTCAAACTGATTTACAGATATCTTTAAATAATACTTACAGAGGCTCTCAAAAGTATTCACCCCCCTTGGACTTTTTCACATTTTGTTGTGTTACAACAAGGAATCAAAATGGATTTAATTAGGAGTTTTTGCCACTGAACAACACAAAAAAAAAGTCCATAATGTCAAAGTGAAAAATAAAATCTACAAATTGTTCTAAATTAATTATAAATACAAACCAGAAAATAATTGATTGCATAAGTATTCACCCCCTTGAGTCAATATTTGGTAGAGGCACCTTTGGCAGCAATTACAGCCATGAGTCTATTTGAATAAGTCTCTACCAGCTTTGTACATCTGGACACTGCAATTTTTCCCATTCTTCTTTGCAAACTTGCTCAAGCTCCATCAAGTTGGATGGGGACCTTTGGTGAACAGCAATTTTCAACTCTTTCCACATATTCTCAATTGGATTGAGGTCCAGGCTTTGACTGGGCCACTCCAGGACATTGATCTTTTTGTTTTTAAGTTACTCCAGTGTGGCTTTGGCTGTATGTTTTGGGTCATTGTCCTCCTGGAAAATGAATCTTCTCCCAAGTCCCAGGTCTCTTGCAGACTTCAGCAGGTTTTCCTCCTGCGTCCATTTTGCCCTCTATCTTCACAAGCTTTCCAGGCCCTGACGTAGAGAAGCATCCCCATAGCATGATGCTGCCACCACCATACTTCACGGTAGGGATGGTGTTCTCAGGATGATGCACAGTGTTAGGCTTGCGCCAAACATAGCGCTTAGTATTGAGGCCAAAAAGCTTTATTTTGGTCTCATCAGATCATAGAATCTTCTTCCACTTGGTGTCAGAGTCTCCCACATGCCTTCTGGCAAACTCTAGCGGAGATTCGATGTGAGTTTTTTCAACAATGGCTTTCTTTTTGCCACTTTCCCATAAAAGCCAGTTTTGTGAAGCACCCAGGCTATTGTTGTCCTATGCAGTGTCTCCTAGGTCAGCAGTGGAACTCCTTTAGAGTTGCCATAGGCCTCTTGGTGTACTCCTAGAATAGTGCCCTTCTCGCCCGGATACTCAGTTTTTGAGGATGGCCTGTTCTAGACAGAGTCACAGTTGTGCCATTTCATAATAATGGACTTTACTGTGCTCCGGGGGATATTCAATGCCTTGGAAATGTTCTTATATCCTACCCCTGATTGGAGCTTTTTAAGATTTGCTTTGAATGTTCCTTCATCTTCATGATTTAGTTTTTGTTAGGAAATGTACTAACCAACTGTGGGACCTCCCAGAGTCAGGTATATTTAACCTGAAATCATGTGAAACACCTTAATGGCACACAGATGGACTCCATTCAACTAATTATGTGACTTCTAAAGACAATTGGTTGCACCAGAGCTTATTTAGGTGTGTCATAGCAAAGGGGGTGAATACTTATGCCATCAATTATTTTCTGTTTTATATATGTAATTAATTTAGATCAATTTGTAGATTTTCACTTTGACATTATGGACTTTTTTTGTGTTGATCAGTGGCAAAAACTCCTAATTAAATCCATTTTGATTCCATGTTGTAACACAATAAAATGTGGAAAAGCCCAAGGGGGGTGAATACTTTTGAGCGCCCTTGTAGATATCTATAAACCATGTGTATTTTGATAGCATTTAGAGATATCTTAAAATGATTTAGAAATATCTTTAATTAACATTAAGTCATTTAAGTTATCTTAAAATGATCAGAGATATCTATAAATTAGTTTGAGATATCTGTAAATGATCATTTGGTTTGCCATACCATTTAGCATAGACCAGTTTTACACAGGTATCCTCTGTACAAATTTTCTTTATGAAATAGGCACAATGGACAGTGAGACACACAGCATTTTTCCCAGTCTATGAAAGCAAAATTCTTCAAAAATCAACATAATTTGTCATGTACATAACTAAAATAAAAATCCTATACTGTACACAAATGCTATTGTGTTTAATGTAGCGATTTTGTGTTTAATGTAGCGAGTCCTGTTGTGGAATGGATATAGTTACTATGCAGTTGCACTTAGGGTAGATGAATGTAAATGAGCATACACTTTTCTAAAAGTGGAAATAATTAAATAATCGAATCACCGTGTTATCTAGTGAAAACACTTCAACGCATTTCACAGTTAAAATGTTTTATTTATATTTAAATTAGGATTCTGCCTTTTGAACACCTTCATTACAATATTAACAAACCTCTTCATCGTTCCAAGTTTTTTATAGTTTATACTGAGGCTTTTTTCTCTCGAATAACCTCTGTATACCCTCCTTATGGTATATAGAGTTTGTGTACATTGCATTATAACGTACTTGTCATAATGCAGCCCTGTAACATTTCAACAGTGGTTACTGAACTAAAAATTAATACTGTACTGGCTCCTTGCTCTCATTCAAATAAATCAGTTATTTAAATACACACGCCCCCCCCCATCCCTTTTGTATTACATTTCATGGTTAAAATGAAACATTGTTGTAATGGTAAATACAATGACACTGCCCAAAGATTGACAAAGTGGACGGGCAAAATTATATTTTATATATACATGTCCCCTCTGCCCTATGCCTGTTGGTAAACTCTTGAACAAACAAAACAAAAATACAACATGTACGTTAATAGACTACATTTAATGTGTATATATATATATGTGTATATATATATCTAATATATATATATATATATATATATATATATATATATATATATATATATATATATATATATATATATATATACCGAAGCATCTTTTTAAAAAAGATACAAAATTCTTATTTGAATAAAAACTGCATGTACGTACATATTTAACGATATATATATCTATATATATATAGATATATATATATATATATATATATATATATATATATATATATATATATATATATATATAGAGAGAGAGAGAGAGAGAGAGAGAGAGAGAGAGAGAGAGAGAGAGAGAGAGAGAGAGGTTACAATTAACCCTATTTAACATGGGTATCACTGAGAAACATACCTGTAATGTATACTATGAGAGCTGTTAGAAGCATATTCTGTTTAGAATGCAGTTTGGGCTTCATTGTCAGAAGCCGTTTTGTGGTGGTGCAGACCCACGCAGATTCGGAGTCTGAAGAAACCACACGCAGCCTGAAATAAAACTAATAAAAGTTTGGTGTGTTACCCACTTATAAGAATGTCTACAGCACTGTGACGGCCACCCCCATAGTAACCTACTTCATCCCAAAGATTGTCTGATCTGGCAAAACAGAATCGCTTACCTACAATTAATTTAGCAGTTTTATTTTATCACATTTTCAAATTTTAATAAAATAACTGGTGAGGGGAAACATTTGTCACATTTTAGACTACTATCCCCTCAGCGTTTATTTCCTAATTCCAAACTCCTAAGATTTCTAGTCATATGGTGCAAATTGGGTAAAATCCAGTAATTTCCTATATAAGAAAAAGAAAGAAAAACAAATAATGTGAATAAATATCCTTTATTATTATTATTATTATTATTATTATTATTATTATTATTATTATTATTATTATTATTAGTAGTAGTCGTAGTAGTAATTGTAGATGCTTTTAATTTTATTGGTTAAAGGTGAAACTCCAAAACTGCATGTACAGCAAGTTAAAAACACTTACCTCAGCAAGACAGTGACTTCTGTTATTTTCAAAGACCTTTCCTTCATTGTCAGCAATTTCCTAACCTCCCATTTATATAGGCGAAACTGTAAGGGAATTTTACATATCTTATATCATGCAATTACATGGTAATGACATGTTACAGGTGAACACAAAAGTTATGTTGATACACCTGAGATGGTCCATAAATAATATTCTGTATTGTGTGACACATACTGTACAAAAAAACATTCAACCACCCAGAAGATAAAAAAGGGGATTAAAGTCAACAAACTTCTAGCTTGTCACACACCTTTTGTCAGCTTTTTTCTTGACAAAAAAGCACTATAGTTTGCTGATGGCATTTACTGTTGGTGATTTATGTCTTTCTAGGTGTGCTTTCCATGGGCAAACCACAAAAATATAGATAAGTATTGTTATATAATACATATCGCTTAATGAAATGGAATGAAATATGAATATATAATATATATATATATATATATATATATATATATATATATATATATATATATATATATATATATATATATATATATATATATATATATATATATATATATATATATATATATATATATATATATATAAATATACTATTTATATAAAATTCAGTATATTCATTACTGTGGCAAAGTGGTTTGCAGTGCACAGGTGTAGTGATGATGTGATGGTGAAACAGAAGACAGATAGCAAAGTTCACAATCCAAACAGGTTTTATTTTTATAATCCTGGTCTAGCGACCACAAAGAATAATCCCAGGCAATACACAGCAATGTGTACTACATTGTTCCAAAAAACAGGTTGCAGTCCTGAAATAATAAGACACAGTTTGTAAATAATAATCTCACTAGAACACACACAAAGACACACATTCACAAGCCCAGAGTGATTATTAATGTGCTTGTGGTGATTTACAATTTATTTGTGACCAGGATTAAGTGTTATCCAGGTTTAGTGCTGGCCTTTAGTAACTGCTCCGGATCGTGTTAGCTGTCTAATAACAACAAACAAATTGTATTTAGAAATGACAAAACAAACTACACTCACGATTACACTACGGGTCTCCTTGCTGTTTAGCATTAAGTAAAACAAAGGAACAGATCACCTTGCTGCGTCCCCTTACATACCATCAATTATGACCCTTTGGTGAACCAATCCACGGCTGCCACATCATTTCCCTTCCGGGTTGATGATTTAGTGTATCGTAGCTCTGCCCCCTTTCTAGATGGCCGACTTCCGTCTAACCCTGGGAATGAATTGTCTGGCCATCCAGTGCTCTGTTCCCTTTACACAGCGCCCTCTGTCACATGAATACATTAGGTAAACATCAATTCACAACACATTCTATACTTGCTATTCACAACAAGTGGCAGATTCTGACCATAGATGCTGCATTTTGATTGCTTAGCACACTGTCCATCGATCTTCTAGGGTGACAATAAACTTCATGAACTGCCATTTAGTGTGACTATATGAATACTGGTCCTGATTTGAATGTATGCAAATCAGAGTACTGGAAAGTTCCTTATAGGTTGAACTAGAGCAGGAAATACAGTAGCTGTAGCAAGGAGTAACTGTGATAAAGCTGTAAACGTTAAGTGAAACAAAACTGTGAAGTAAAAAATACAAACAAAATTTTCAAACCGATGAATGTTTCTCAGCCCTGGAACTTAAGGTTAAGCAGACGAGTTCTAAGCCAAGTAATAACAGAATTATTATAACTGACTATATAGTGCAACATAACTCAGAAACAAAAATCATATTGTAAACTACTAAGAGAAATGTAAACTCAAATTACATTTAAAGCTGCTCAAATTACTACTGCAAATTATTATTAACACAACAGGACAATTAGCAAAAAATCATTTTGTTTCTGGTGGCACACTATCAACCTCCATGAGCATAACCAAGCTGCAAAATCATAGCAATGTGAGTTTTAAAAAATACCTCAGGTATGTTTAAAAAAACAATTACAATTCTGTAACATACATAATATTACATTGTTTTGTACAGTACTGTGCATTTTCTGTTAAAAAATACTAAATGATACCTGCAGTATATATTGCTGAAAAAAAAAGAACAGTGACATTAATTTGGAATACTCCAGCTATGATAATAAATGTGAATTTCCAGCTCCTGAAATGTTTCTTTGTACTTCCTTCAAAATAAGGAACTAGATATCTGTTGCTGGATATACAATAGATTGAAAACAGTTTGTTTCCAAGGGAAAGAAAAAAACAGCCATGCACAATTTAAAAACAAACAAGCTCCTCATAGCAAATTAAGAAAGCAATAATTATATACTTCAGTGACTGGATTATCTAACTACAATGAATTCAGACGGGAATCCGGGAACTGGAGATGCAGTTTCAATTTTTAATTATGGGATTAGTTTACCAGGCAACGTGCATAAGTAGTTTTGTCAGCTCAAAAAAACACAATGCTATTGATTAAGCCAGGGTGCGATTTGTCTGATTTTAACAGCTAAGTAAGGCCATTGCACTCTGCATCCGTTCCGTCATTTAGAATACGTCATCTGACAAAGTCGTGAGTCAGTCCATTGCACACTAGGGACTTCATTTACTAAAGGTTCTTAGAAGTAACACAACCTCGTAAACTATAAATAAACTGGTATTTACTAATGTGAATGCCGCTTATTAAGACTATGGGAATCATTTGCATTGAAAGACGTGCTTTATCACATAAAGGTCTTCTTGACAATTACTAAATAGTATCGTGGCTGTATCGCAAAAATTAATAAAAAAAAGTTATACCCATGGCTGTACAGTATACAAAGCATTTCGTTTATACAGTAGCCTATTTTTTTTTTTTATCATCATTGATTAGATCAGTCGGCAGCCCTTAGGCTACATTAATGAAACTGCGAATACAACAAAGTATGGAGTTGGCATTTAGACCAGGTGGCATATTTCAGTGATCAATGCATTTCTGTACTTTGAAATGCAGTTCACGTGTTTTACACCGTGGACCTCGCAGACACCAATTGCAAGAAAAGCACAGGTAATGATAACTAGGAGTAACTATACTGTACATAACCTGCTGTATAATCTATTGTAGTTAGACAAAGAATAATTTTGTACAGAAAAGTGCAAATCGGTTACGATGTGAGGTACAGAATTATTTGTACAGAAGTAAAAGCAGGTAACGACCCCAGTGCCAGTCGACACATGCAATGGTAGCTGTGCCCAAATCGTGTAGAGAAAAAAAAAGTGCACTGCATGCAGGTACGTGATTTAGAAGGACCCTTCCTTCTTTGATATTATGTGCTGTTGTGATTGTAAACCCAATTTCCTTTATTTATATTACCGTGTTTCAATTATATCTATGAACGCAGTTATGTCTCTTTTTGTTTTGTTTGCTAGTAAGTTATTACCATTTTTTTTCATTTGCATAGTAAGCTTTTGCATACTTTTATGTCTATAAAAACACGTGTATTTTCAATATCCTGTTGCTTATTTTGTTTGTACAGTTTTATTTAACCATAATATACCTGTATATAGACGCATTTCTGTTCAAAAGTTTATTTATTTATTTATGTTATGCAGTCGGCTGGTATATGTGTGTTTTAGTATATAAACGTATTTATTTTAAAATTAGTCTTACTTATTTATGGAGTTTCGGATGTGTAGTATCGTACATAAATATACCTGTACCTTGTGCTGACAGACAGCAAGACGGATCTCGGCTCGTAACACCTGCTTTTCATCAGTGCTATCTAGCCCGTGATTTAAGGTGTGCTTCCTGGTTAGCGCAGTTTAGTAAATATCGTCTAAATATCATTAGCCTTATTAGTGCTCTCTTGCCACTTCATTTGAATATATCACTATGCATTTTGCATATTCAGCAGATGCTAATATACCCATCGTGTTATTTTTAAGGCGTGCGTGCTAACTCGGGTCTTATGCTTTAAGTCGAGCTTTATCGTGGCTGATAAATACTCGATTATCTAGCATGCGAAACTACCCAACTATCGAAAATACGTTACAACAATGACTTTCTACTACTCTCTGTATGGAGCCAGAAATTCCATCACTTTCATGTACTGCTCCTCTTTTCTGCCTGTTAAGCCCTGACCGCTATTGCCCTGTCTCACGTTTCTTTCTCTGATATGTGTCTCCAGGTTAGGCCATTGTTTCTTTACTTCCTCGACTACAATTGAAATAAAATGTATATGTTTGTAATAACCTATGCTGCACAAAATCCACATGTTTATGTATTCTGTCAGTTCATAATTTCATGTTTTATAATACATATCATTAATGCCCAAGTCTGTGGCAATGTTTTTTCATATGTTTTCTTTTTTTTTTTTCAAAGTCTTTGTAATCTTTGTTGGATTCATCATAAAGTAATTTTTGTTTGGCCACACAGACAATTAGATTTTCCATTTTGTTCTGGGTACTGGAAGAACCCACGTGTCTTCCCAGTCAATTTTCATTGGTCAATGTAATTTTGAACGCATGTCAAATTGGATCAAAACAAACTTGTTTCGTTTTTAAAATTGACGCATCACCAATTTAAATACCACTCACTGCAATTAGTGATAGAGAATTACAGGCCTCTTACAATAAATAGCAGGTCTGGGTCAACCCTGCGTGTGTAGGCTACACATTCCAAAAGAAAATTAATGGCACACTAAGACCCCAGCCTGGTACTAGCCATGGTGGATGCTCAGAAGTGAAAACTGAAATTTACCAATATGGAAGTGAAGATTTTGGTACAAGCAGTACTTGTAACACATGAAGATGTGTTACAAGCTCGAAATACATCACCAGGACAAATGAATAAAATATGGAACGTGTGGTGGCTTCTTAATAAACAAATGTACCACTTCAGAGTTTGTAGATTTTTAGTGTCCTGTCTTCATTTCTTTTTTCCTTTAGTATGGTTTGCACTTCCAATGATAATAAAAAAGAACAGTTTGAAATACAGCAAATGAATGACGTTGACGATTTTCATTGGTTAGTTTGCCTTGCTACGGTGTGTACAGCACTACTGTTGGATGACAATAACGGGCGAGTGGAATCCGAACCTGATCCACTTTACACAGCTGAACTTTATGATCCGGTTTCAGTGAAACTAAAATCCATTCTTTTTTTCCTTTTTTTTTTTTTTTTTTTTTTTAAATGCGCTACTGATTTTATGGTCTGAAGTGGTAAGAGTGAGATTTTTTTTTTTTTTAAGTCAGTTTGTGTAAAAATGGATGCGGCATACTTTTATCCTTTTAAATAGGTTTAAAATTTCCCTAAGAAATCATTGTTAATTCAACATCTTTTATAAGGGGGGATAAATAAATGTATCCCCTCCGATAAAAGATTTTGAATTAACAATGATTTCAGGAATGTCAACTGAAAGTGCAGAGCCAGAGCAAAGCAAGTTCTGTTTCCAAGCTGGCCATTATGATACACAAGCCTGCAGAACCAAAGCTGCAATTTAAAGGGTTAAACTGTTGTTGACTGCAAAAACTACTGCATTCCATTGTTACCATGGCAACGAGGACTGACAATAGAAACATATCCTGGTAAAAATGTAGCTCTTGTTGCCTGGTTTAGGTAATATCAGCATCTCCTGTGTCCCTATATTAGAATTTAGTTAGAAAACAAACCAACAACTGGTTCGTGAAACTAAATCTGTATATTTTGTGGGAAGGCACTGTGGCAAAGTGGTTTGCAGTGTTCAGGTGTAGAGGTGATGTGATTACGAAACAGATGATAGACAACAAAGTTCACGATCCAAACACGTTGATTTGTATAATCCCTGTCTGGCGACCACAAAGAATAATCCTAGGCAATACTCAGCAATCTGCATTGCACTGTTCCAAACAAAGGTCCCGAAATAATAAACACAGTATAACACACACAAAGACACACACAAGTCCAGAGTGAGTGCTAATGTGCAAGTGGTGAAATACAATTTATTTGTGTACAGTTGTGAAGTGTTGTCTGGGTGGGTGCTGGTCTTAAGCAACAGCTCCCGGTACGTATTAGCCATCTAATAAACAAACAAGTATATACTTAGACACGACAAAACAAATAAACACTCACAGTACAATTATAGTTCTCCTTTCAGCGTTCGCTCTTAACTATAACAAAGGAACAGGTCACCTAGCCACATCCCCTTTTCTACTGTCAGTCACGTCCCCTTGGTTAGCGAGTGCAACCGTTTCTCCTACAATTTTTGGTTGCCACATTGCTTCCCTTCTGGGGCGATGACTTGATATACCGTAGCTCCACCCCCTTTCTAGATTGCCGACTTCCACCTTTCCCTTGAATGAATTGTCCGGGAATCCAGTCCGGGGCACTCTGTTCCCTTTGCACAGCGCCCTCACAGGTCGGGAGGAAAATTTATAACCAAGATTCATTCTTTCTCTGTCACAGGCACATTCTTAACTATAACTGTCTTTTGCTAAGAGTTGATGAAAATCTAGTTTTTTTCTGTACCTACCAATATCATTTTGATTTGGTTTTAAATTATCTGGGTTCATTTAAACTTTAATGACTGGTTTTCCAGTCCAAGGTGAGTGCAAATCAGGGTCTGTGAAACCAGCTACAAAAAAGTCCATCATAATAAATACAGAAGTACTAAAAATACATAATTTATATTTTTTGTTGACAAAAAGTTTATTACAGATACTATTACTTTTCTTGCATACATTGTTAAAATAGTGAGTTAATACATTTGTGAAAATCAGGATGCAATTTGAGGTATTAAAAAGGTTCCTGATCCTTTATGATCTTCATCCTTAAATGACCCTGAGGCAACACAGGTGTATTTACTTTGTCTAATTCTATATTTCTGAACATAATAAACAAGTTCTGTAGACTTGTTGTGTATACCTGCTCAGACCCCTTCATTGTCATAAGCATAAAAGAACGATATAGCATCTTTGTTTGTTGATTTCGTAACCAGGACTGACAAAATGTCACGTGATTACAAAGTGTATCACCGGGGAAGGAGAACAGAAACAAACAGCTAATACAAAGACATGCTTGTGAAAACCAAACAGCCTGCAATTAACAATTGTTAGTGCAGATAATACCAAAATGACCTTCACCTGTGTAAAAAAAACAAAAAAAAAACACGATCTATATATTGTTCAACAGAATTTAAGCAAAGCAATTATTCAGATGTAAAACTGACATGACAATGAACAAGTCACTTGCCTTCTGGCCTGTTAACAAACAAGCCACTAAAGTAAACATACAGAGAGTTCACTTAGAATGAACTGCATCAATGGGCTCAATTCACAAAGGTATAGCTTGGTTTATTTAAAAAGAATGAGCTACATTTTGAAAGCGATTTACTCCAAATCATTAAAAAATTCTTAACATTGAACAGTGATTCCTTATAATATATAAGAATCTGGGGCACATGGAGGTGTCTGCCCATCTTTTTGTGTGTCAAACTTACCTTTTTAGTGGATGCAGTAAATATGTGGATACAGTGAATGTTCTTCTTGGTACCTGTAGCTCTGATTTTGCATCCACAGCATGGAGAGTTATGTAGAGCCTGGCACACATTTCACTTTGAAGTGCTGTTTTCATAACTACAAAAAGTAGCTGTCTTTTAGTATTCTGCAACAGGCTGGTGTGCATTTTTTATGTATGTATAGATCAAATAGGCACTGCCAACTCAAAGGGCATCTCAAAATCTTTTATACCTGCAGTAGCTGTGATAAGCATTGTAATTAACATGATTGACATCATTAGTCAATAGTTTGGCAGGGAAAAAAGTCTGTCTTTGTTTACTATTTTTGTTGACCGATAACAACAACTGATAGATGTTGAAACAACTTAAGGCCAAGAAGGAATTATCTTTCTTGAGCACTGTAAAAAAAAAAAAAAAAAAAAAAAACATTGCCAAACAAGCCTAATCCTAACCTCTAATGTGCATGTTTTGTTTAATATACGTATCTCTTTCTCTAAACTAAAAGCCACAAATAATTTAAATATGATTAATATAAAGACTATTGTCTTAAATTAAAATAGGGTCAGGTTTGTTTTATATACACTCATACAGAAGAAGCCATAAATACATGTTTTACATATCTGTAGAGACCTACTTTTCTCTTTCATCCTGCCCATAAGGTGTTAATGTCTACAATAAAATCACTACATACTTCATAAGAACATAAGAACATAAGAAAGTTTACAAACGAGAGGAGGCCATTCGGCCCATCTTGCTCGTTTGGTTGTTAGTAGCTTATTGATCCCAAAATCTCATCAAGCAGCTTCTTGAAGGATCCCAGGGTGTCGGCTTCAACAACATTACTGGGGAGTTGATTCCAGACCCTCACAATTCTCTGTGTAAAAAAGTGCCTCCTATTTTCTGTTCTGAATGCCCCTTTTTCTAAACTCCATATGTGACCCCTGGTCCTTGTTTCTTTTTTCAGGCTGAAAAAGTCCCTTGGGTCGACACTTGGGTTCATATTTGAATACATATAATTTTGTTACAATAACAATAACCTGAATAATAGATTTGTGCAAGAAGCTGGTATGTATTTTTTTATTTATGTAACAAATGATATAAGACACTGACAAACTGAGATTAAAGACCAAGGGGTAGATGTAATAAGATGGGCCAATCGCAGCGCAAACGTCCCACAATTTGCACTTTCATTACGACAATTCGCAAAGTGCACATTTTGGCGTATGTACAAAGAAAAAATAAGTCTACACCCCTTTGAACTTTTTTCACATTTTGTTGTGTCAGTGCCACAGAGTTCTATGCATTTAAATGAGGATTTTTTTTCCACTTATCTACACACCATACTCCACACTGTTAAGGGGAAAATAAGTTTTTATTGAGAGAAAATTATGTATTAAAAATATAAAACTGAAAGATTATAATTGGATAAGTCCTTACCCCCCTGAGTTAATACTTGGTGGAAGCACCTTTGGCAGCAATTACAGCTGTGAGTCTGTTGGTAGGCTCTGAGGTTTCTACCAACTTTGTACACCTAGATTTGGCAATAATTGACCATTTTTCTTTACAAAACTGTTCAAGCTTTGTCAAGTTCCTTGGGGAGTGTTGATGGGCAGCAATCTTCAAGTCATGCCACAAATGTTCAATTAGATTTAGGTCAGGACTCTTGACTGGGCCACACAAGGACATTTACCTTTTTGTTCCTTAGCCACTCCAGTGTAGCTTTGGCTGTGTGCTTTGGGTCATTGTCATGCTAAAAGATGAACTTCCGTCCCAGTTTCAGCTTTCTTGCAGAGGGCAGCAGGTTTTCCTCAAGGACTTTTCTGTACTTTGCTCCATTCATTTTCCCTTTTATCCTGACAAGTGCCCCGGTCCTTGCTGATGAGAAACACCCCCCTAACATGATGCTGCCACCACCATGCTTCAGAGTAGGGATAGTGTTCTTTGGGTGATGCGCTGTTTTGGGTTTGCGCCAAAAATAACACTTTGCATTTAGGCCAAAAAGTTCCATTTTAGTCTCGTCAGACCAGAAAACTTTTTGCCACATGCCTACAGAATCTTCTGAGTGTTTTTTTGCATACCTCAAAACAGGATTCAAGGTGGGCTTTCTTGAGTAATGGCTTCCTTCTTGCCACCCTACAATACAGGCCAGATTTGGGGAGTGCTTGGGATGTTGTTGTCGCATGCACTTTGACCAGTCTTGGCCATAAAGGTTGTAGCTCTTGCAGAGTTGCCATTGACCTCTTGGTAGCTTCTCTGATCAGTCTCCTTCTTGTTTGGTCATCCAGTTTGGAGGGACGGCCTGATCTAGGCAGGATCTTGGTGGTGCCTTACACCTTACACTTCTTAATAATCGTCTTGACTGTGCTCCAAGGGATATTCAAGGCTTTTGATATTTTTTATACTCATCCCGATCTGTACCTTTCAACAACTTTGTCCTGGAGTTCTTTTGAAAGTGCCTTGGTGCTCATGGTTGAGTCTTTGCTTTGAAATGCACTATCCAGCAGAAGGAACCTCTGAATTTATTCTGAAATCATGTGAATCAATACAATTTAACACAGGTGGAGGTCACTTAACTTGATGTGTGATTTTGAAGGCATTTGGTTACACCTGAGTAATTTAGGATTGCTATTACAAGGGGGGTGGACATTTATCTAAACAAGCTATTTCAGTTTATTATTTTTAATTAATTTTTTACAAATTTCTATTTTTTTTTTTTTTTGGAAGTTGTATAAATCATTGCGCTGAAATAACTCTAGTGTGTTCTGAGTAAGCTACTGTGACGGAAACATGAGTTCTGGTGATGAATCTTCCTCCCGACCTGTGAGGGCGCTAAAGAACAAGAGGAGAAGTATCTGGAAGGGCTGGCCTGACAGTTCGTTTCCAGGTCAGGGAAGTGGGTCAGCCTGGAAAGAAGCGAGACTCTGTTGTAAGACCGTATTGATTTTAAAGGTAAACGAGAGGCAGCTGCAAGTAATAAGGCAGCTGCAATCGTTTACCTCGATATCATGCGGGATTACATATAGGGGCCAGGGTAACGCTGACCTTTTCCTTCGTTTGGGTAAAACGCTGGAGAGACAGAAGTATCGAGAGAGGAGCTCTCAGTAAAAGAAAAGAGTGTTGTATGTTGTTTGTGTCTGTGTAAATAACTGTCTGTGTTTTCACCACTAGACAGCTAAACGCACCAACCGGATCACCACCGCACCAACCGTCACAAATTACCCGTGTCTTCACCACTGCACACGCACGTCTGCACTCACCCAGGACTGGTGACCGTGTGTTTGTTTTGTTCGGGACTGTGCCCAGTTATTTCTATCCCCGGGCTTTACGCATTGTTGTGTATAGCCGGGGATTTATTATTTGACGGTCACCAGACCTGGATTACAAATAAAAGCACTTTTTTCACTGGATATCGTTGTCTGTTCATCACTCCTGCACCGCATCACCGCGACATCTGTTCCCCTTACCAACCACTTTGCCACAGCTACACATTACACTATGTAAAAATATAAATCTGTACAGTAGGCCTATACAGTATACAATACAGCAGTAAAATCAAGTGAATACCGAGCACACTTTTTCTGTACTTTAGCCTACTGGTAACACAAAATAAATCATGCTGCTGCTGCATTGTAGAATGCAAATAAAAGATTATTTTAAATTGAAACTAAATGATTTTAGGGTTCTTATATTTTAATTACCATAAAACTTCATATAATTGCCAGCGTTATTGAATGCTGTCATAGGTGGCGTTTACATGCACACGTTTTCCTTTCCAACACACACAATTAAATAAAATATAAGTTTTACTACTTAGAATTTATATTTGTTTATTATATTTGTTTAACACTAGGACTGCCTTTTACATGTTTTATTTTGAATGTAACCTACAATATTCTATTTTTTAATGTATATACAAGCCTGTTATCTCTACTAGACCTGGCAAACATCAATTCTTTTGTCTTTTCAAGGTAGGAGAGATTTAATCTTGAAGCTAGCCACAGAACTTCAGCAGAAACATTTCGATCAGAAAACTGCAGAACTGTAGGCTGCAGCAGTTCAACCTGGATTTTGTGCTGCAAGTGACACACAAGATAAATCCTATGTTACTTTTGTTTTATATTAAAAACTACTTTTGTATACCTATTTATACACACTAGTTTCTTCTGAAATGTTTATTTTATTAGTTTCTCATTTTTTCTGATATGAACTTGAATAAAACTTTTGAGTCGTGTCTGAATTTGTCTTATTTTAATACTGATGGTTAAAACGTACTGTCAGTTGTAGGCATGAGTATAACCACGGTGGTTCTGGTGTTGAAGTAGTCCATAAATGTAGTGTGTGAGTGTGTGTGGTGGGCTTCGGGGGGTCTATATTTTCTACAGCCTTTCTGCTGAAGATTACACGATATTAAGTCAGAAAAAAGGGGATCTCGACTGCTGAAACTTCGTGAGCCACAAGCACGATTCCTGCTCCAGTTTACATGTTTTACCGGTTTACCGTTTTTACAGCCATTTTTCTTGTGAGAAAGCGATTGAACCTGCCTTTGAAGTCACGCTACCACAATGTATTTGCATAACGTCACCCAGTCATGACTGTGATCTTCATGTAAACCAAGCCATAGTGTAATAGTTAAAAATGAATTACAGAACTAAAAACACCAGTTGGTTTGTAAAAATGCAGTTTACGTTTCAAACTAAGGAACTCAACTTCAACTGGGGGTTAATGAAAACACAACTACGATCCAGATCGAGACAATCCATTTGCTTCGGATGTGGGACACCAAATTTGACTTTACATACTGTCATTTAGTGTGACATCTAGTGGTGTTTAGATGCAATTTACAGTTGATTTTTAAAATGTTCAGCTGGTAAGATGCAACAGCCCAAAAGAAATGAGAAATATGGGTCTGCGAAACCAGCCATATAACAAAGAAATATCAAAGCAAAAGAACCACATACGACATGTATTTCAATGGGACCTTGCTGTACCCAAAGCAAAGAAAACTATTCACACAAGATATTTGTTTTATTATTAAAATTGTATTACTGTACTATAGTTAATGAAAAAAAAAATATTGGCAATATGAAAAACTGTCAAAGTTGCAGTACAACAAAATGAGTAACCTTCTAAATCTTCAGCTTGAGCACTGCAGCTCAAAACAAAAGACAATGGCACAAAAGCTTATTACTGCCACATTCATAGGGTAGCATGCTGGGCTAAAAAGGTCTTTATTCTCTGCAATAGTTCTTTCTTCACACTGTCTGGAACAAGAGCTAGAAAAGAGAGGGAACATGAAGAAACATTAGTGAATGTGAACAAGTGATGCTTCATTCACATCTGCTATTACATGTACATTTACTACTGTATATATTTACTTTTACTTGCCACAAACAAGTGCACACTTGCAATAGCAACTACTTTGCATACACGTCACCTGTTTAAGCTATTTCAGGTTTCAAAATACATCATTGAAAACCAGTTGATGTAAATTAAACCACCATTTGCACAAGTGCATATTTTCTCATGGAAGGGAACTCATTTGTGACAATTTCATTAGGTTGTGTTGCCATGCTCAAACACTTAGAGCTGTGACTGTTGAGTCTACCAATAAAAATACTTCAATTTGCTGTAATGCACTAATGTATTTAATTATAATTCCATTCTCAAAAATGAAAGATGCATGTCAAGAAGTTATGAGTGCGACATACTAAGTCTTTTCTGGTCTCTTCAAGCACTTTTTGCTCACTCAACCTGCACTTTATCAACCATTCTTGTGGAGACCTAAATGAACAGGCTTGTACCTCTGCCTTTTGGAGTAATTTCTGCAACCAGATCTTCAACTGTCACATGTTCCAATCCCTTTTCCCGGATCACATCTGCAACATATGAATCCTGTATTGAATTATTCAGATAGGGTGGGACAAGGATATTTAAGAAAAATAATAAAATGGAATTAAACTATAGGATTAAATAGGTTGACACCATCCAGCATATTGTAAATGTATATATGATGGGCTGGTTACAGCAATAAAAAAAAAAAAAAAGTACAGTACACCCACTCGCTATAACGCCCTTCAGTATAACAAACCTGCCCCTGGACCCCAAATAAAAAAGATAATATAAACACACACTGTCAACATCCCGGTCTGTACGCACAGGATGCCACTTCCATAGTGAAGTCCACTTTTGTCTTAATGAAAAGTGCGCGCTGTGTAACTGCCTCCAAAACAAAAATCATTTTTGTTCAACAACCATGTGGCAAAGCAAAACTGATTAAAGAAAAACTAAAATAAATACACAACCTTGAGTTTTGATCTACGGTAACGTTGCAGGACATACAGAAGAGCTTACCTCCATCGCTGTGCAAACTCCTGCTGGATACTGCTTTTATTTTAATTTCCTGCTTAAATTGCATAGTGACATGACAATCACTGCACAGCACTGTGCATGGCGAATATTAAACGCAGACACACAGCAGAGCTGTACAGTTTTGTTAATGTGATATTTTTTGTATGAATTACAAATTAAGATTTTTATTTCCTAAAAATATTGTATTAAAAAAATAAATAAATAAAAAAATCGCAGTATTGGGCTAATTTCACGATTTCCGCGCAGCCCGTGAAATAGCGATTTTCACAGGGCCTTAGATAAAATGAACAAAAGGCTTAGCTCCAATAGGTTCTTTATAGCAAGGGTGTCCTGTATTTAGATGTGTTACTGCCTATAACTAATTGTACAATGTATTTTTCAAATGTTGAGATCTTCTCAATGAGTTTTTCCAGACACCAAGCAGAGGTGAATATGCAATATAGTCACACTGAAAAACAATATTTTTTTTCTGCAACACTTACCTTTACAGTGTGCTTTCAACTGGTCCTTCCATCCACATTCAATAAGTTTGGCTCTAAGCAACTCTTTTAGGCTGTAAAGAAATATGGGACAAACTACTGTTACACCGTAGCTCTAGCTTACCCAAGAGTTATGTTGAGATTAAGAAACTGCCATTTGTAACAAACCAAGTACTCAAGTTTGCTTTGGAAGGTACATATTTATATTTTCTTCTACTCAAGTACTATTGTGGTTTTAATTTCATACCGTGTTTTTAAATTGTTACTGGGCAATTACCAAGCACATAAAATAATTCCCATCCAAAGCATTTTTAATTAATATATTGTAGTGCATTGTGTTGTATTTTAAATACAACTGAACCTCAGTTTAGGCAGGGAGGCTGATTTCAGTAAAATTAATTGGTAAACCCAGCTACATGTTAAAAAGCCACTTGTAACTTATTATCAAGTTAGCTTGGTTATCATTACCGTTCTCTTTCTCCCATTTCAATTAGCTTCTGGTTTATTGTTGCTCTCATCTGTGCCTCTTTACTCATTTTTCAATCTTTATTCTGAAAGACAAGCAAAACAAAAAACATTATCCATCTGACCACCTCATGAAAATACTGAGGTCATTCAGAAATGTGCAAGACATTATTTACATGGGACAAGTCTGAGTTCAGTTACCCCATTATAAATTAGTTAAGGCATACCGCTGTTTCAGACTTTAGTCACTGGTGGTACACAAAGGATACAGGCTTTCAAGACATGTGCATTTTAAAAACTACTAAAAATTACAATTTAACTTATTAAAATAACGTTTAACTCCACACATCATGTGTTTGGAAGTCATTGAAACAGTGAACAAGGAATTAACTTACAGTACCGGTAGTGTAAATCTTTCTGAATAAGGGTCTAAAAAGCGTAATGAAAAAGTAGAGTCTTGGCAGTTATAAGATTAGTTTATTATTTTAATATATAATGGTACAGAGCATATTGTAAAATTATAATCTGCTCTGGGAAAAAAAGGACTGCATGTTCTTGAAGAGATTTTAGATTGGTATTCAACTGACCAATTTAATTTTCCGCCAAAAATTTTAAAACGTACGTTGTTCCCGATTCCACAATGAACCAGCCTGCAAGTGGCATCAAACATCATAGCTGACAAACTCACACGTTTGTAACGCCTTCAAAAACAACATGTTTGTTGCAACACGGCAATTATTTAGGCCGAAATCATCGCTTAAACTACATACATTTTAAATTGTATACGAACTATCACTATATATTTTAACACAACGGTATTTACCAGGTATTTTCTTGGGATTCGATTAATTTTGAACTCAGTTTGTTCTTTACTCAGTTCCCAGAGAGACAACAACCGCAATAATATGCCATTTACCACCCTCTTAAGTTCCTTATGCAACAAGGGTTAGAGAAATAAGTTCCTGCTCTTGCAAATTGCATTCTGGGAAATTGAGTCTCCAGAACAAACACTGCAAGAGATCATGTAAAACAGCGGCACAGTAACTAAACTGGTGAATGGAAAGTTAGGCACAAGTGAACAATAGGCAATATAATTGGCAATAATTTGTGTCTGTTAATTCAGACGAATGTATAACCATAGGTCCTATCTAAACCTTCCGATAGTATAATGTAATGAACAAGTGTGTGTTTAACAATTGAGTTACTTACTGAGACAATAATGCCTATTTGATTATATTTCCCAATTCAACTGAGAACTGAATTCGTCATTGACAAACAGTCATATGAATTAAAATGTTTACTAACATGGTTTAATTAAATGGCATCTGGTAATGGTAAATTGAATTAATAAACGTTAAAAAGTTGAAACAGGTATTTAAAAAACTACAATTCCTACAACACCGAACAACTGTCCGTCCCTGAAAGCTTCCGAAGTAGAACACACAGGAAACGCGTGGGTTGATGCTGTGTGCATTGTAGCTGTTAATTTCGATTTTTTGTGATAATCAGAATTATACGAAAATGGCAGCTTCTAATTACTCTTTGAAGGTGAACAAGCTGTTGCTGGACCCCAAGTTTGAGAGTTACCGCCTATCTTTGGATCCATTACCTATTTACAATATAGAGCTTGATGCAGGTGAGTCACAAACAGATGTTCGAATATGATTATTTGGAAATATCGCCATGCTCGTCTAGCAAACCGTGAATATGGTAAATATACTACAAATATTATTATTATTACTAATAATAATGTTTTTGAAAACAAGAAACAACTGAGCTTAACATACAACCAAGAGAGTGACGTACACATAAGAAAATACGTAATATAATAGTACACTTACTCTACACAGTAAAAACAACGACTGTTGTGACTACAAAACGAACAACATATCGTGCATTAAGTCAGGAGTGAATAGACAACCATTCAGTTGTAATCGTAATTGAATAGAACTGTGCATAAGGTGGGAAAAATAAACACAGTAGCTCTGATCTGTTGGTAAACTCAAAGTTAGTGTCTGGGATGTTAATAGCTCTGCTTCTGTCAGAAGTAATTTGGAACAGTCTACCTTAGTAAAACACATTTATATATATATATATATAAAACACACTTTATATATATATTATATATATATTATATATATATATATATATATATATATATATATATATACCAAAAAAAAAATCACTTTTTATATAAACTTTAACAATTTATATAATAACATTGATAACATAAACAAAGTACTTATTAATTTATTTCATACATCCAAATGGGGCAGAGTGTTTCAGGGGGACAAATGACACTGGTTTACCAGGGGTGCTTTAAACTTTTGAAGGAGAATGCATTTGTTAAGATACATGTGATGTGATGTCATAGCCATGCAAGTTTAAAGTAATAGCTTTATTATTTATATTTTTATTTATTTATTACTGTTACTTTTAACTGTTCATGATGATATAGACCAGGGGTGTCAGACTCCTAGAGCCCTGCAGTGTCTTCTGGTTTCCGTTCCACCCGAGCTTTCAATTACTTAATTGGTCTAATGATTTGATTAATTGGATAAATGTAACACTTTTCTTCAGGTCTCAGAATGTTTCGTAGGTCTTGTACCTTAAATCAAGTGCATGTTTTAAATCATCAGCTGTAAAAGACCTTGAAATATGACTATCAAATTCAACAAATAATTAGATCAGTCTTGTTAATTGAGCTTAAGTTGGAATGAAAACCAGAAGACCCTGCGACCCTCGGCCTGGAGTTTGACACCCCTGATATTGACCTAAGCCTATGCACGGGTGGTGGCGGGGCTACATCCTCGCCCCACCCCCTCCCTGAAAAATTAAAAAAAGGTGCATCGCAAATGTCTTAATTGTTGTCGTGACTTAGTTGTGAAGACTTTTCAGAAACTTCATGTTGGTTTCAACAGTCGAAAACCATTCCAGGTGTCGTCTTCAGAAAGACGATTTTAATCTGTGACCGACAATACAATATTAAACATTCCGTCCAGGAAATGCTATCTCAAGCTCTTGTGTTGATTCAATTTCAGTATTTTCAAAAGCTCACACTAGTTTTATATATAAAGAACACATTTAGCAACTCTTAGTGGCTTACTTTTAAGCATTCTAATTTATTTAACTCGGTGGTTAACAATCAGTGTTATTTAATGTTTGTAATTATTTCAACTTCTACCGCTTGGTTAAACATTTAAACATAACCTATAATTGTAATAGTTGTTTGTCCACTTCGTGACTGTGTTTATTTTATGCCTTGTGTCAGTGAGATGACATTAAAAGCTCTAAAACAGGGGCTATGTACTTATCAATCGTGCGTAAAAAACCCTGACTTAAAATGTTCGTATGGACAGAGTTTAGAATGGTCATACGCACAATTAAATTATGATTTATCAATCTTAAGGCACTCGTACATATGTTTCTAAGCAAGACGTGTCAGTAAATCAGTATCATTAAAATTGCTTGCCCGTGGAAATTTGCATTTAAAACGCCGCTATAGCCTTGTATGGTAAATGTAGCCATGGCTACACTGCTGTTTGGAAGAATAAATTAATAATTGGTTTCACCTGACCATTTAGGCACAGCATTTAGTAGACGGAGTCGGGCATCGCATATAACCAACACATTTTGAGTGGTACTGTCTCCTGTTCAGAAATGAAATTCGTTTAATGTCGGTGCCTTTTATTTTAATCTGCTGTCCATCAATATAAGGAAACAATGTACTGAGGACAAAGGGCAGTGATGGAGTCCAAAACTACTGCCATCAGTGCACTGAAAGAGGCTTCTGAAATGCCATTTATGCCTCCCGATCTGTCTTTGAAAGGTACCAGTGGCCAAAAAGCCAAGACTTGTATATGTGTAGGAATGGGATGAGTGTGCTTGGTTGGTCTATCCTAGGTCCCATATTGCACAATTCCAATAGGACTTCCTTGGAAAGCGATATCTTGCAAAAAGTGTTTCCAAAAGTGTGAGATCAGCCATTTTCAGTTATTTATATTGAAAATGTGTACGTGTTTATAGGCTGCATGTTTGTTTCTACTTATTTTGCAGGTTGAAAATACATGACAGAAAGGACTAACAACGTTGTTTTCTATTTAGCTTGTAATAGTCATGTTGGTGATAATCAATATTTGTACTACTTTGTGGATACTTGTAATATTGGGCTAATTATACATAAATGTCAAATTTTGTCTATGCATTAAATTGTTTTTCATTATGCAGTGATGGTATATCTTTTTCCTGAATAGTGTGGGTTAGATTTATTTCTTGCAGTACCATCATTCTAACAGATGGCCTCTCAAACTCTGTCCTGGAGACCCCGTGTGGCTGCTGGTATTCATTCCAACCGAGCTCTCAGTTACTTAACTTACATAGTTCAAGTTAGCTATAACATTTGATAAGTAACTTGAACTGCAACTGTTTAAGAGCTGAAAACAAGCAAACATGTCTAAGTAAATGAGCTCAGTTGGAAAAACCAGCAGACACGGGGTCCCCAGTACTGAATTTGAGAACCCCTGTTCTAACACAAAGAAACAGTCGTTCACATGGTCCAGAGTGTGCGTGAGTTTACAAACATTTCCACGCAAAGTAGCATGTTGTTAAATTTCATGCTTTCAGTTAGACTGTATGTACGCACAGTTTAGAATAAAATTTGTGTGTACGTACAATTAATGAATATAGCCCCAGGACTGCAGATGTGCACTGCTCTTTTGCATTGTGGTTTACCCTCCATTCACATGGAAACGATTGCAAAAGACCCGAGATCAGATTTGAGAAAATGATATGCGCCCATATGGAGTTGCATTTAGACAGGGGAGCCCGGGAAAATGAGCCGAGTCTGTTTGATGGCTCGTTTGCCCTCTGCTATCGGCCTGAGATCCTTTAGCATTCTCGTAGGAATTTCAAATGAGCACAGCTCTCATCGAATTCCCAACTGATTTTTATGCTGCATTGTATTTTCCGACAGGTGTCGATAGTGGCGAATAACAATGAAGTTTGGATATTTTTTATTATGTTTGTCATTTGTATTTAAGGTTTTATTTCAAGATTTTGTCAATGTGCGACCATAAGTGGGTAGTAAAAGTGGTACAACGGAGACAGTTCAAAAGGTGACAAGCTTTGCAATATAGGAGAAAAAAGATGCTTAATCAAGATTTTTAACAAAACCATCTATACTAACTAAAACATTTAATCAAATATAGATCAGAAACTTGTTTTTTTGCTAGTTCTCTGTCGAAGAAATTGTCCGGTTTTGTTAAATTACATTGTCTGGATTTTGCTTCTTTGCAATGCTTTTGTATAATTGTAATCGATCTGCTCTGCTCCCAGGAGAGCATCTGTGAATGGGGCCTTAGATGCTCACTTCACGCACTGCCTCGGCCCTTTTACAACAGCACTTGCTTCATACTGCACTGAAACCCTTGGAAATTGTGTTTGATAAAGGCATCTGGTAATAATAGTAATAAGCAGGCACTTAATCTGCATCCGATTCCACTGTCCTAATGCAAAAGTTTTGCGAAACATTGACACAATACGTGCCCACACAAAGTGGTGTGTAGCCCTCTCAAATTTCTGCCTAGCCCCCCTCAGCTCCCTCACTGGGGAGAGCCTGGTGCCACCACTGGGCCTGTGCATTGCCAGAAAAAAGGAAACCTTGTTGAACCACTGAATGAATGCAAACCTCTTCAAAAGGTAAGGGAAGAGTAAAACAATTAAGACAATGACACTTGAATATAATGAAGCTTTTTGCTTTGGTGGTAGTCATCTCCTAGAACTAGCCGAATTGCTGAGATGGAGATGCTTACTATTGAATCTTATATGACACACCCCTCTATTGGGGATGCTTTGTTTTTGTATACACAAACTCCCATTTCTTGTTTAGCATATAGGTATATTCTATTTTAAACACTGTACAATATAACTTAAAATCAGTTGTCTTATGTACTTGTAATCATCAAAATACATGAGAAAATAGGAAATTATACCATGTTACCACATGGTGGCGCAAATGAGTCATGATTTTATTTTTCTTGCATTTAAGAAATAAACCAGCAAAATGTATTTTTTTGTGTGGTTTGTTTTTCTTAAACCATTTCCAACAAATAGTTTTTGATGCAGTAAAACCTCTTGATGGTTAACACGTAAACAGCTGCACGTCTGCATTAAATCCTTCTATTACATGTTCAGAATTTAAGCTGTAGGCCACTCCAAACTAAAGTGACACCAAATAAATCACTTATGTATCCGGAGGAATAAACATTTTCAAAAAGGATAATTCTGTTTTGCAGTTGGTTTACTGTACCCTTATATGGATCTTATTGTGATAACAAGGGGGGTGGATTATCCTTGCAGTTTGTTAATGTAAAGGATTAGCTAAGATTTATAAACTGAATAAAAAAGCAAAGAAAATTGAAATTTTGTCTCAGTGTTAAGGCAAAGGCTTGCTTTTTACTGCAAGCTATGATTTTCTTGAAATCCATAGGTGTACAGCTGTGCTCAGTATTACCAAAAGTACCATAGTATTCTTTGTAATCTTCTGTTAGTATGATGACATTCTAGGAGAGACAACTGGGCATGCAAACCTTTTTTGTTGCAGATTGTATGAAAATGCTTTTCTTTTTTTTTTTTTTTTTTAAATCCTCCACAAGTCTTGTGTTTATACAGTATCTCATAATATCTAGCAGATATGCACAATTCCAGCTCTCAAGGGCCAGAGCCCTTCTGGTCTTTCTTCCATTTATACCCTAAATACCTTGTTTTGAAACAATTTTTCAAGCTATTTAATGATCTCATTACAACCTGCTGGTGTCCGGAACTCAGTGACTGGATTTGTGCCCCTCTAATGTATAAACTGAATGTTTGATAACTTGTTATTAGAAGTTATAGGTCACAATATTTTCTTTACAATTAATAAACTGCCTGTCAATTATACGTTTGGTATGTAAGTCACACACTTCCAGTTATTTTTACTTTAATAATCCTATTTGGTAGTTTGTACTATTGGGGGGGGGGGGATATATAGAAGCATTATTTAGAGAACCACTCATTTTGATTTTGACTAATGAGTGTAAGAAATATCACACTAACATGTTTGTCTTTATCATGAGAAATGTTCATCCTAGCAAACCTACTTTTTCAGGTTCTGGTCTCTGTTTGGTTAAAGTTTATGGACTCTGTTCTATTAATCAAAACACGATCCAGATAACACAAATCATGCATGTGTGTCTGTTTTTAGTGCATTTGTAAACATATGCAACATTGTAAGAAATGCCCTATTTTAATGACTGCAGTTTTCAGAATTGCCACTGTTGTGATCATCTGAATAGACTGAATCAAACCGCTCATATAAATTGTATGGAACAGTGATTTGTTACTCCTCAGACTGAGCTGGTGATTTATGACAGTAATCCGTCACATGTCTGACTGGTGGGACCAGAGTAAGGGCAGATATGTAAAACACACAGAATATGAAAACGTTGGTAGGATCTACAATCTCTGAACTAATCTCTGTTCGTAATAAACTAACGTAGCTGAAGAGATTGATCATGGCGGATAAACAGTTAGGACGGATATGTGACGGGCGGATACGTGACGGATTACTGCGTCTCATATTCATGATACTTCATTGAGTTGCCTGTAATCAAGGATAACCAGTTCTCCTATTTGGAAAAATTATTTTCATATGTTTGATATTGCTCGTTTTATATTTAACTCTTGTTTTGTGTTTACAGTCGGGGATATGTACAGTATGTTACTGGCATTTTTGAATTGAAGTTTTCATTGTGTTCTTGTCTTTTTCAAGCTGTGGCTGAAGTTAAACTTCGGGACGATCAGTACACCTTGGACCATATGCGTGCCTTTGGCATGTATAATTACTTGCACTGTGATCCCTGGTATGAGGACAGCGTGTACTACATCGATCAGCTAGGAAGGATTCTGAATTTAACTGTCACGCTGGTAAGTGTGAAATATGCATTTCCTGTGAATCCTTTTACAAAATTGCCTCCTGCTCGGCTACTCACTTCTCACCTATGCATACAAATACATTTTGTTGCTATGCAGAAGAATATGCTTTATTCATTTAACCTTTTCAGTGCCCACAAAAAGACTAGTGACACACTGTGACAGGTAGCCTTGTGTGGTGAAGTCAGGCCAGGGAGGAGTGGTGAGTGAAATGCGCTGTTTAGCTGGTTTATTAGAAATGAACAAATAAAACAGAAGTACAGAACAAAACTCAAGAGAAACCAAAAGAAACAAACAAAACCACACACTAAATACAGCGTACAAGTATCACACTGATACTAAGCCAGCACGAGTAGCAATTGTTTTTTTTTCGTTTTTAATTCTCCTGCCGTTCTCCAGTCTAAACACCCAACCCCGAGTGAGGTGTGTGTATATATATGTATATATAAAAAAATATATATACACACATACATACATACATACATACATACACACACAGTGGCTCACAAAAGTTTTCATCCCCCTTGGGCTTTTCCACATTTTATTGTTACAACATGGAGTCAAAATGGATTTAATTAGGAGTTTTTGCCACTGATCAACACAAAGTCCATAATGTCAAAGTGAAAAATTTTAATCTGAAATTGTTCTAAATTACAAATATAAAACAGAAAATAATTGATTGCATAAGTATTCACCCCCTTTGCTATGTCACACCTAAATAAGCTCTGGTGTCCCCCTGAATGGAGTCCACCTGTGTGCAATTAAGGTGTTTCACATGATTTCAGGTTAAATATACCTGTCTCCGGGAGGTCCCACAGTTGGTTAGTACATTTCCTAACAAAAACTACATCATGAAGACAAAGGAACATTCAAAGCAAATCCAGAATAAGGTTCCTCAAAAGCACCAATCAGGGGCAGGATATAAGAACATTTTCAAGGTATTGAATATCCCCTGGAGCACAGTAAAGTCCATTATTAAGAAATGGAGAGAATATGGCACAACTGTGAATCTGTCTAGAACAGGCCGTCCTCAAAAAATGAGTATCCGGGCGAGAAGGGCACTAGTCAGGGTAGCCATCAAGAGGCCGATGGCAACTCTAAAGGAGTTAGTCTTCCATGGCTGAGCTGGGAGACACTGTGCATACGGCAACAATAGCCCGGGTGCTTCACAAAACTGGCCTTTATGGGAGAGTGGCAAAAAGAAAGCCATTGTTGAAAAAAACTTTAATCAAATCTCTGCTAGAGTTTGCCAAAAGATATCTGGGAGACTCTGAGAGCAAGTGGAAGAAGATTCTATGGTCTGAGACCAAAATAGAGCTTTTTGGCCTCAACGCTAAGTGCTATGTCTGGCGCAAGCTTAATGCAGCACATCATCCTGAGAACACCATCCCTACCCTGAAGCATGGCGGTGGCAGCATCATGCTATGGGGAAAGCTCGTGAAGATGGAGGGAAAAATGGGTGCAGCAAAGTACAGAGAAATCCTGGAGGAAAACCTGCTGAAGTCTGCAAGAAAACTGGGACTTGGGAGAAAATTCATCTTCCAGCGGTACAATGACCCCAAACATACAACCAAAGCCACAATGGAGTGGCTTAAAAACAAAAAAGTCAATGTCCTGGAGTGGCCCAGTCAAAGCCCGGTCCTCAATCCAATTAAGAATATGTGGAAAGAGTTGAAAATTGCTGTCCACCAAAGGTCCCCAACCAACTTGATGGAGCTTGAGCAGTTTTACAAAGAGTGGGCAAAAATTGCCCCCCCCCCCCCCCCCCCCCAAAAAAAACAAAAAAACAAAAACAGGGCAAGGGCAAGGCCAAAATTTGCTTCAGTTCAGTACATTTTTAGAGGCCACTAAATGCAAGTCAAGGCCGAAGTGTAGAATGCTGTGTAATTTTGCTTCGAAATCATATATAAGCTAATTATTAGCTACGGAAAGAAACAACACAGTTTAACTTGGTAATACATTTTTTATTCTTATTTTTATTGTTTCTTCCTGTCAAATTTAAGGTGAGTGGCAATTTTCTAAACATAATGGACAATATAAAACAAATGTTTCTAAACTAAATTTGTTGCTTGTGCTTTGCAATTAAAATCGACACTACATTATAGCAGCACCTGATGCGAGAGCGACTGTGAAGAAGAGTAAGCCTGCCCAATATTTTAAGTTTAAAAGGCAGTTAGTCTCTTTTTGTTTTTTAATTATACAGCTTCTGTGCCAATTGTTTTGATTAAAAAGATAAGTAGAATTAATTCTAACAGCAGAGACGCAAGTCAGTTTCACAAAGGGCAAGATAGCGTAGCATAATAAACAAATAAGCTTTGCATTTGTTCCCATCCTGATAAAAACAAGACAGAGTGTTTTAACCAGTAACGTTACAAAAAGATAAACTGTAAAGGGATCTTTAAATTTGCTTGCTCTACTTTTTGTACAGTGAAAGATGCAGACATGCACCTAGAGTTGTTTTCTTTCACGATCAGAAAATTTAATAGTGAAAAACACGTTTGTCTGAAAAACGTTCTGGCTTTGTGATTTAACTACAATGTATATAGTTAAGTGTTTGTTTAAAACCTTGGTTCCCTTTCAAGTATGAAATGTAACCATTACTGAATGGGTATTTGCCTCCTAAAGCCTAGATCCTGAAACACTTTTATACCAAAGCTGCTCTTTGAGCCTGTGATGCAGTAGTAACCCCGCCCCCGAGAGATCAAAATCTCTGCAGTCACGGATTTCTGCGCCATTTCTTTTCAAGACTGACTTTATTGGAGAGTTTTGTTTAGATAAGTACATTGTTGCTTATCTGTGTAATATTCATAATTTTGTGTGTTTTTACACATTTTGTATGTGATATTTAAGCGAATAGCTGTAATCGTTTTTCTGTTTAGGCATATTTTGTGTGCATGTCACAAAGATGGCTGTAGTGGGTGATCACAGACCAGAACCAGGAACCAACACAGAATAAACAGAGACGTGGAGTTTGAAGCTGAGCGCTTGGTTGCACTCAGCATTTAATAAATGAACAAACAGAAAATTAAAAGGTTGAAAAACAAACACAGGACACGGCACTCGTAGCCTAAACCAAGACAAACAAAAAGGACTACACAGACAAACATGGTGAGCTGCTATTATATCTATTTCCATCTCCAATCCCGCTCTCCACTCCCCGAACACACAACCCCAAGTGAATGAAAACATGCTGCTTTTATGTAGCTGTACTGAGACTCTATTTGCTAATCAATCATTCAGTTGGAGTCTCTGTACAACTGCATGTGAATTAATAAAAAGTACACTTCCCCCATGCTCACATATTACATTTTATCTGCACTTGAAGTGCTGTGCAATCCTCGTGCCTAAATACAAATATACATTTTAAACACTCTTACGCATAGCCCATATTACATCCCGTTTACCAATGACTGTACACCAACATTAACACACAACATACAACACAGAAGTACACACAGGGGTGGGGAAACATTGCCACAGTGCACTATAGCCAGCAGCTCGAGTTGCTTATTCCCAGGGACCCAGCAAAATAAGCCGGCTAACTATGTTATTTCTGTTTTTTAGAGATACCATGCACAGACCTGTGTAACGTTGTGTTCAGCACTTGTGCAGTAAGAGCAGCTGCACAGTGCAAGACTGAGGTAATTGCTTCTGCTTGTTGTTGTTTGTAATTACAACCACAGTATCTCATGCCGTTGTGGTGACCAACTATTTTAGCATCACCATTGCGAAGGCTGTTAGTTCATTCTAACAAACAGGCTTCCCTTAGTCTCATGTTGGTACTGACTTTTTTTTTTTTTTTTTTTCCCCAGTGGCTTTTACATCATCCCTGTATGTTGCCACCAGTGGTGACTGCAACCTGGTGGACCTGTACCGAACTGGTACGGAGGTCGCCGACCTGGTACCTAGGCTACAGAACCAATACCGAAATCACTGAACCGTTTTGGAACTGACTCTGTTCTGTACTGGTACTGACCTGGTGTTAAGTACACCGAACCAGTGTCGAACTGGTAATAAAGTCACTGAACTGGTGCCAAAGTCGCCAACCCAGTACCAAAACAACCGGTAGCTGCGAACTGTTTGACCCGTACTGAAGCATTACCAAGCTCACCGACCCATGTCCGAATCCCAGCATGGTACTGAACTGGTACCGAACCAGTGTTAAGAACACCAAACCGGTGCCAAACCAGCCCAGTGCTGAAGCTACCAGACTGGAACCGAAGTCACTGAACCAGAGTCGAACCAAACCGTAATTGAGGTCACCAACTCGATCGACGGGGTACCGAACTAGGACAGAGGTTATCACACTGGTACCCAGTGCCAAACTGACCGGTAGTTGTGACCCGCTGGACCTATATCGAACCGGTACTGAGGTCACCAATCCTGACCTACTGTCCACTGCTGCCTCCTTTGGAGGTGGGTCGAACAGGAGCTGGCTGTCCCTGTTGGCAGAGTTTATAATCCAGGGCTGGCAATAGAATGTGAAACAAGCAATGTGTTCCAGTTGTCTGTATATTGGATGGATACGGACAGTTGGAGCCTTGTCACATATTTGAAATCGGTGTGCAGCCTCACAGAATTTCAAGTACTGGTAGCAGTCTTGTTTACAGATCTACAGTAAAGCTATGAAACTGAGTGGGGATTTTTTTATTTATTTTTTTGCTGGCAATTGGTCAAAGTAGTAAGTAGACATGCCGATTTGAATAAAGAACAATTAAATGAACTGGAAGATAGCAAAACAAAAAAAAAAATACCAAAAAAAACCTCTGTCTTCATACTCACTTACCCCTGTTTTTCTGTAGTAAATGCTACAGAAAAACAGACACCTCCACATTTTACACCCCTCTGACACAGACCTTGAAAAATTACTGAAACCCATCTAAATTTTATTTTTATTCCTCCTGTCTGTTCTGCTCAAACAGTGTCTGCACTGAATGACAGGAAAAAAATCTAACACTGTGCTGTCTCAACTCCGCCACCAGGTGTATCTTTTTAATGGCAATGTACACAATCAAAAATGAAGATGTACTTTCTTTTACATGTTTTAATAAATTTGCTCAGTTTAACTTTTAAATTTGATATTTATGGACACCTTGTCAGGTCTTATTGCATACTTTTACTGCTATTTAAGAGGGCCACTGCAACCTTGCAAATCCCCTGGCCTAAAGTGGGGGAAACAAGGCAATCAATTTTTCATGTGCTTACTGCTACTCGCTGTGGAGGCCGTAATAGGTTCTGTGACCCTTCTCCAGGCTAAGCCACAGGCAAAAACAGCAGCCTTTAGTTTGCTGCCACAGGCCCAGGGCCCCTTCTCTGGCAGCTATCTGGATTATTGGCGTCAGTTCACCGCAGACATCTGTGTGCTTACTACCATATATACCACATGATAGCCCCCATCAAGTCGGAGGAAGGGTTCTACTCCAGGTACTTCCTAGTGACAAAGCATGATGGTGGCCGGTACTTAACCTCAGATAAATCAACCGGTGTCCTGAGCCGAAGGCGGTTCAAGATGTTGATGATGCAACAGCTGTTGCAGTCAATCAGGTTTCACCTCATGGTCATAAGCCGTCTAGGAGAGGTTTGGAACAGCAGAGAGAGACCTCTTTTGCCTCTCGGGAATCAACCCACTATCTCCTTTGGTGGCGGAGAACCTCAGGGAATAGATGCCTTGGCAAACCAGTGGCCATCTGTTTATGCCTTCCCACTGCTCTTGCTTTTCCTGCTGTGTATGAAGAAAATCAGGCAGGACTGAAACAACATGCTCCTAGTAGTCCCATATTGGCACCAGAGTATCTGGTTTTGAACCCTGATGCAGCTCCTGAGCGGCCAACCATGGAAACTGCCGTCATGTCGCGACCTGCTCAGTCAGGCACGGTGGACCATATGGCATCCTGACCCATTCAGCCTGCATCTCTGGGTCTGGCCCGTGAACCACTGCGTTTTGAGCTATCTGGGACTTTGCAGCAGGGCTATTGACACCCTACAGTATGCCAGGGCAGCGTCCACACATTCCCAGTACGGGTACAAGTGGGGTGTCTGCCTCGTTGGTTCGACCCATGGCAGTTGCACTGTAATTTTTACAGGACCTGTTTGAGTGGAATTCCCCATCCACGTTGGTCTATCTGGCAGCTATTTCGGCTTGCCATGTCAAGGTTGACACTGTCTCCCCAGGAGCCCACTTCCTGGCGGGACAATTTTTGAAAGGGGCTTGCCGGCTTCATCCTCCTATGAAGGACATTCTCCCTCAATGGAGGCTAAACGTGGTGCTTAATGCACTCCTGAAACCTCCATTTGAGCCTTTGCATTCAGCTGATCTAAAAGTTTTAACATTTTTAAAGTGGTTTTCTTGCATGGTATCGCCTCAGCTAAGCGGGTGAATGAGATGCAAACGTTCTCCATCGCAAAAGTCTGCTTAATTAAGAGGCCAGGACAAAGGTCACTCTCCATTCCAATCCTCCCTTCTTGCTGAAGACTATGTCCATATGCTCTGCCTAGTGCGGGCCCTGGTGTACTGCATTGACAGGACAAAAAATTGGAGGCAGTCTGAACAATTTTTGTCTGCTATGGGCAAAGTCCCGTGGTCAAGCCCTGTGTAAGCAGTGACTATTAAAGTGGATAGCAGACACGGTCAGGATTGTCTGAGCTGGCCAACTTGCCCCTCCAGAAAAGCTTGCTGCCCATTCCACCAGGGACCTTGCAACTTCGTGGGCTTTATTCCAGGGTGCATCTGTCAAGGACATATGCAAAGCGGTGGTGTGGGCTACTCCCCATACGTTCACTAGGTTCTACAAGCTAAATGTTGTGGCTCCTCAAAACCCTGGTTTTGGAACTACAGTGTTACGGCCAGCTTCCCAGTCGACCCTTACAGCACAGTTATAGAGGTGAAATTCTTCCTCGGTTATTCACCCTAGCTGCTTGTTACTGGGGTAACCTTGTAGCGTTCCGGTCGTTCTGCAACCATGCACTTGTGAGGGCATTCAGTAATGGTTACATTTCGTACATGAAAGGGAACCTTATGTTATTTTCATAACGGTGGTTCCCTGAAATAGAAATGTAACCATTAACCCTTTGGGGTCCTATGTCGGACCAGGTCCGACATCATTAGAAAGCACAAGTCTGTAGTCATCTTTTCTCTGGAAAAAGCCGACAAAACCTTTCAATGGCAGATTGAGACCGATAAGAGCCGAATGAAGCCAAAAAAGGGTGTATCTCATAGCCCCATGCACTACAGAGATAACAGAGCTTTTTGTGATGTTATAGTAGTAAAATAATGACTTTAATCCCATTATTGAGGAGTTTGGTGATGAAACGAGTGACCAGGAGAGGATTTATCAGTATGCACGTATATAAAGATGTATGTGAAAAATCAGCGAATAAGGGGTGGGACTTGGCTGGAGATACAGTACTGTGTCCTTTTGCGATTCGGTGCCTTTTAAACCTGTTTTACACTGGGGGGGGGGGGCGAGGGGTTAAACGGTGCATGTAAAATAAACGTCGTGTGTGAAAATGCACTGAACACATATAAACGTAACATGCAACAATTTCAAAGGTTTTACTGAGTTAGTTCATAGAAGGAAATCAGTCAATTGCAATAAATTCATTAGGCCTTAATCTATGGATTTCAAATGACTGGGAATACAGATAATGCATCTGTTGGTCACAGATACCTTTTAAGAAAAAAAGGTAGGGGCGTGGATCAGAAAACCTGTCTGTATCTGGTGTGACCACCATTTGCATCATACAGCGCGACCCAGATCTTTCGCATAGAGTTAATCAGCCTGTTGATTGTGACCGGTGGAATGTTGTCCCACTCCTCTTCAATGGCTGTGCGAAGTTGCAGGACGTCAATCGAGAGCATCCCAAACATGCTCAATGGGTGACATGTCTGGTGAGTATGCAGGCCATGGAAGAACTGGGACATTTTCAGCTTACAGAAATTGCGTACAGATCCTTGTGACATGGGGCCATGCATTATCATGCTGAAACATGAGGTGATGGCGGCGGATGAATGGCACGACAGTGGGCCTTAGGATCTCGTCACAGTATCTCTGTGCATTCAAATTGCCATCGCTAAAATGCAATTGTGCTCGTTGTCCGTAGCTTATGCCTGCCCATACCATAACCCCACCGCCACGGTGGGGAACTCTGTTCACAACGCTGACATCAGCAAACCACTCGCCCACACGACGCCATGCACGCTGTCTGCCATCTGCCCGATACAGTTGAAACCAGGATTCATCCTTGAAGAACACACTTCTCCAGTGACCATCGAAGGTGAGCATTTGCCCACTGAAGTCGGTTACGACGCCGAACTGCATTCAGGTCAAGACCCTGGTGAGGACGACGAGCACGCAGATGAGCTTCCCTGAGACGGTTTCTGACAGTTTGTGCAGAAATTCTTGGGTTGTGCAAACCCACAGTTTCATCAGCTGTCCGGGTGGCTGGTCTCAGATGATCCCACAGGTGAAGCCAGATGTGGAGGTCCTGGGCTGGCGTGGTTACACATGGTCTGCGGTTGTGAGGCCGGTTGGACGTATTGCCAAATTCTCTAAAACTACGTTGGAGGCGGCTTATGGTAGAGAAATGAACATTTAATTCTCTGGCAACAGCTCTGGTGGACATTCCTGCAGTCAGCATGCCAATTGCACACTCACTCAAAACTTGAGACATTTGTGGCATTGTGTTGTGTGACCAAACTGCACATTTGAGAGTGGCCTTTTATTATCCCCAGCACAAGGTGCACCTGTGTAATGATCATGCTGTTTAATCAGCTTCTTGATATGCCACACCTGCCAGGTGGATGGATTATCTTGGCAAAGGAAAAATGCTCACTAACAGGGATGTAAACAAATTTGTGCACAAAATTTGAGAGAAATAAGATTTTTGTGCGTAAATGGAAAACTTCTGGGATCTTTTATTTCAGCTCATGAAACATGGGACCAGCACTTTACATGCTGAGTTTAAGTTTTTGTTCAGTGTAAATTGGACCTGATGCGCCTGACAAGCTCTGAATAAATAGAATGCAGAGGGTTAACCTTAAAGATCGCAGCAGGCTTGAAGGAAAAATTACGCTGAGATCCGTAGCTGCAGAACTTTTGATCCCTTGGGGTCGGCGTCACGACTGCGTCACTGGCTCAGAGTAGATTTGGTATGACGTATTCAGGATTTTAGTCTAGGCGGTAAATACCCATTCAGTAACGGTTACATTTCTATTTTGGGGAAACAGGGTAATAATAACCTAACGTTTTCAAGGTCAGATGGCTGTGCCGTACTGTATTTGTCATCAACTTTGTAGTAAAGTATAGGTTTCATTATCGTTCTAGATTAGTAACAACATATCTGCCAACCATACTTGTTTGCGTTAAATAAAATAAAACCAAGCGCTGAACACACCACTTTAAGTATCATGCTAGTCAGTGATCTCTACATTGGTTCTAATGTAGCTGAATATATTTTGAGTCTGAAATATCAATGGTCTGGTTTGACTCTTGTGAATTTGTTCTGCCCTTTTGATATTTACATTGTTTCACATGTAAATCCAAGGTTAACTGCCAGTTTCCATTGCATTCCTTGAGTGTGTACTTCCTAAACTGATTTACATTTTTTTTTTTTTTTTTTTTGGAACTTTTAAATATTTAAATTTGAAGCCCACTGGAATATTCTAATAACTGTAATTGGCACAGGTACTGTGATAACATAGAAACGCTAGGATTTAAAGCTTGAGTGTTTTGAGAACTGTGTGGATTAACTCCCAGTCTTTGCTTGACAGCCGAAACTTGATTAATTCTTTTATTGCCAGTAAGGTTGAGAAGCGTGGCTGTTTGAGTTCTCATTAGTGTTGTCTTTCTGCTTTTTATAGCATTGTGAAACATTTTTTAGTCTGTCAAATAGTCATGAGTAAAAAACATGGAAGACCTATAAATTCTAAAATAAATATACAGTACTGTGGCAAAGTGGTTAGCAGTGTGCAGGTTATCTCAATAAACCGATGCAATGTTTAATGTTTTTTTTACAAATAAGCAACACAGCAACGTGTGTTGCTTATTTGTAGTTCGATGGTTGACCTCAAAATAAGTCCCATTTTTAGTTCACCCCCACGTAACGCATACACAAATGGCAGTCCACAGTACATGCTCTACTGCTTGTGGTGAACAGTTCTTTAGTGTTAAGTGCAGTGTTGATCCAGGTTTAATGCTGGCCTTTGGCGACACCTCCTGATCATGTTAGTCGTCCAAATAATTACAAACAGTATTTTTAACTACAAACAAATATAACCATTCACAAAGGAACAGATCACATCACTACGTCCCCTTTTTTATAAAGTCACCCATGACCCCTTGGTCAACTATCGCATTCCGCTCCTCCATCCCATGGATGCTACGCTGTTTCCCGTCCAGGTCTTGGAGTTCATATGCTGTAGCTTTGCGCCCTTTCTAGATGGCCAACTTCCATCAAACCTTGGGAATAAACTGTCGTGTCATTTAGTCCAGGGTATTCTGCTCCCTTTATGCAGCTGCCTTGCAGGACGGGAGGGAGATCTAACACCAAGAATCATTCGATCTCTGTCGTGTGTGTGTGTGTGTGTGTGTGTGTATGTGTGTGTGTGTGTGTATATATATACACACATGCATATTTTATGTATTAATAGAATAGTCTTTCTGCAAACTGCCTGACATGAGACATCGGCATGTAATCATTTTAGAAATCTACAAGTGGGCTTCCTAAGGCATTCTGGGATCAAAAGTGTTGATTCCTTAAGGGTTATATGTTTATAAAGGGAAAATCAATGACACCTGTGATTGATTTTAAATTGCATTCACAATTTTCTTCAATCCAGCGTTAGTCCTTCTCATTATACTGCCCCCTGCTAATGCAACCCTTGCATACTGCCAGATATTCCTTCTCAACTGATGTTCACCAATATGAACCAATGTTATTTTTACCCATTATACTGTCACCCTCAATTTCTGCCTTCTGTCAACTCATCAAGCCAAGAAAATGTATTATTTACACTGCTGTTTCTCCTAACCAGTATGAGAGAAAAAACACTGCTTAACACTTAAAACACTGATTTTTTTAAAAAAGATTCTGCAAGTTAACATTCTTGTCCTGAAAAATATAACATTTTGATTAAACGTGCAGTTTTTGTACTTTACTGGGTTTTACTGACCTTTTGTTATACTATGGTTAAAGTATTGCATCCTGGTACCTTCAGTTATCTGGTCTGATTGCAGCAAGACCATTGGAGTGAGTTTGACCAACATATGAAGGCTCAGGTATTCAATCGAATAAAGAGGACCAATGAGGGCTAGAGTAAATGTAGGCTAGAGTCCTTCCACTGCTGTTTTATAGTTCCGTTTGTAGGGTTGCACACTGAAGGTGATTGCACTACAGGGTTTTCTATTCATTGTAAGTTGAAGATTCAGTACCTCAAATCTTCTTGTAGAGTGTGAATTGAACCATTGATCCAATATGGATAACATTTTGTACAGTTTAAGTTAATTCCTTGAAATAGAAAAACAGTTCATAACAAATATCAACAATATATGTTCAGTTTACACAGTTTTAAATATGAACTTTGCTCTTATTTAAGGATTTCTCTAAATGGAAGTGGGGCATCTTTTCACCAGGCACATACTGTGTTACTGCACTTATATCCTGTAGTTGTGTGGAGGGGAGGGTGTTTCTTGTGTACAAGGCCTGTTCGTTTCAGGTACACTTGTATTAGAACAGTCATACTGACAGTTGAAGTCACATAACTGTTATACTTGGCGGTTTGAAATCTTACATTGATTTAGTGCTTTAATAGCAGTGATATTGCTTTGTTAAACGGTTGGGCAAGCTACCCATCTGTTTTCTGTCAAAGCTCCTTAATACGTGATCAACCAAGGCAGACGTTCCATTCTTCAATATTGTTTAAATAAGCACTCTCTTGTTTCTGGCAGCACCTACTAAATTGGTAGGTTTTTTATGCTCATGAGTGATTATTGGAAAATGAGCTTTGAAACAGAGCCGTTAGGGAAAGGCAGTGGGATTACTGCAGCAAACCATTATTTGTGATTGATAGTATACTTTTCCCCAACCTTAATGCATTTTCTTCTCCTGCTGGAATTTGTTTAGCTTCTGTAGAGGGAGTTCTATTAATTAGCTTTCCATACAAAATAGTCTGAGTTGATAAACATGCTGTCAGTTTCTGCAAACCAATATAATTGAACACTGTTCAGCACCTTTCTGCAAACTAGTATGTTGATTTAAATTTCAGTGGCTGATGTAGGTGTGCAGTAAGTCAGTAAGTAATGTATTTTATGTGAACTGAATTGGAATCTATCATTGGTATTTACTTATTATTTTTAATTGCCATACAAGAACTTGTTTAGCTAGTGGAGATTTGCTTGAACATGTACCTATATCGCATAGCGGAAGAGGATGGCTGGGGGTTTCAAGGTACCACTGCTTAAGTTTAAGTTGGTGTTTTGTGGGGCCGTCAATTCTTGAACTTTGTATACAGTGCTCCCTCTTGATAAGACTGTAGTCAGGAGCCATAGGTAAGAGTTCAGGCATATACTATAATGACAATACAAGTGCTACTAAAATGGCTACTGAATTAACTGTTGTAGTATAAAGGACCTGGCGTTATAACAGTACTGTGTAATGACTTCAACATATGTGCCATGGTAAAAAAGAAAACCTATATGCTACAAATATCTTAAAGAATAAAATGACAATGTGACAATTCCAGTAAAAGTTAGATTTCTATGTTTTACCTTAACATCACTTCAGAGGTCTTGTTTTTCCCTTATGAAAGACAAGATTGTCAGTTTTTCCAGGGACAAGAGCTCTGGGAACATTTGTGACTCCAACAGTGTCAACACTTTACATGACTAAAGGGTTGTGTCAGAATACTGACACAGTATTTAGGAAATATAAGGGAAATGCAGTGTGTTAAAGAGAAGCTCGGTGCCGGTACTTGGAATATCAATTTCTGTTTCAGTCATCATATCCCAATCACTTTTTACTCAAATGCACCCCTGTGGCCTTTAGTAGCTATCAAACTTGTGCTCTCTGTTAGTTCAGCTGGTACATCAGTGTCTAACCATAAAGCTACCCCCTGCCCCCAGTGGAAGTAAGAAATACCTCTCTATTTGGTATGTATTATTGAAGTATTTCTGGCATCCACCGGCGCAGAATGCTGGTGGTTTATAATCTAGTGCAACAGCTCTACTTACTGAAGACGGAGGAAATGTTGGCATATATCATTATTTAGGCCACATATAGCACTTAAATACTAAAATTTAAAGTGTCACCTGGATGTGTTGACTGGGGTGGGGGAGGATACACAAGATAACTGGAGTTTCATTCCCATAACAATATTTTCCTGAAATGTACAATTTCCTTTTCATAATAAAATAACCCTTTAATTCCATTTAAATATTGCTGTAACACACAGTAGCTTACTTTGCACAATGGACAGTATTGACTTGGTCATTACTTTTTAAAGAGAAGACACAGCATTTATTATAAACAAAGGTGTGCCAGTCTTGTTAACCTTATCAAAGATGGAAGCGAGCTGCTGCTGCTGCTCTGTGTGAAAGTAACCATTTTCTCTTGAATGATGTTTATTTTGTTGTGTTAACCTTGTGATAATGGACTCTACTTGACTGGCTTCTGTTTAAGAAGAAATTCTCGTAGTCGGTCTCTGCTGTGGATAATCGCTATCCCAGCAGTGCAGAGAGGATAATGTTTTTCTCAAAAGGACTGTGGAATAAAATGAGAAAAGTTAATGGACCAGACAACTTGTCCAGTCTGCCTATTGAAGTGAAAACCATTCTTATCCACCATATGAGTTTTTTGCTTTAGTGAACACTTAGTAAACCAAGAATTTCATTTCACTTTCTTTTTACTTTCTTTTATGTTTTTTGCTATAATTTAAGGGTAAAAAATGGAGTCTGCTGGAGTCTAACTTTCTTTGGAAAGTTGGAATAAAGTTAGTGCATCAGCTAATCCAAGAATGCAATCTAGATACAGAATCTGGTTTTGCAGCATTCGTTTTTAGAATTGAATAATATTACTACCTCAATACTGTACCTCAGAAATATAGAACACCAGAACCGCTAGTCTCTAAAGAACACTTTTTGTAAGCATTTTAGTTTTACTTCTGTTACTGTTTAATGGTTAGAAATTGATATGTATTTTAGGCTTTGGATATAAAGTTGTATTGAAGTTAATGTTTCAGATAGCGATCCAGATACAGTTCATTGGAGTCTAATTAATCTCAGCAGTAGCAGACATAATTTATATAAGTGCCTTTGTCTTAAAATGAGTACCCCACAAAAATAATGTGATCATTAACCCGACCCAAAATACCTCCCCATCTGTGTTCTAAGTATCAGCTGGCTGCATTGTGGCACTCAGAAGGAATAAACAGTCTTCTGCAAAGTAGGGGCCTGTGACATTTCATATTATACAAGGTCTTGTAGAATGGTCATTCTGACAGTTAGTAAAGTTTGAGACAGATTGCCAGACAACTTGGACTTTTGAGTGGGTGTGTTTTATAACATTTATTGTGACTTCTCGTCAGGATAGTCTGACTGGTGCACGACTTCGGCCTGCCCGTCCATCCACAGTCACAAACTGTGCACAACGAGTGCTTGTTTGCCAGGTCCATTCCAACCCAAGAGAAAGTCTTGTGGACATTGCCAGCTTTGCAAACATGAGCCGATGTACAGCACATTAGGGGTCTGCTTAGGTTGGGCAACAGCAGATGTTAGACAGACCTCTACAGTTCTGAAGGACCGTTCTGATCTCTGAGGAATCCCACTTACAACAATTCAATTCGAATAGTCACATTTTGGATATGAAGGAAGGCTGCAGATCAGTTGCGAAACAATTGCTTAAAGGCAATGGTAAAACATGGCGGCTGCAGAGTTATCTGGGGTGTGATGTTTTTGGTTCAGTGGAAAGACAGAGTTGGTGTTCAAGTTCTGCTCAATTTTGTGGTGCTGCCGTTTGCTATAATAAATGTTGCTTCTGTTTCAAGACTGTTCGTTTTAATAGGACAGGGCACTGCCTGTGCCTGTATGTATATGTATTATTTTATATAGCTTAGTGTGTGCTGAAAATGAGTGTATTCATGTCTCTCTAAATATGTTAACTGCCATGTGGGATTCTATTTAGAAACACCATCTTTTAGATCAATTCAGCAGATCCCATTATCTGGTTGTTGCTTTATTGCTTACATATTATGCTTTCTTGCTTTCAAGCTTGTTTTTTGTTGTGGTGGTTTTTTTTTTTTTTTTTTTTTAAATTGTTTGGATGATAGTATGGTCTTCACCAATTAACAAACCAGTATTTTAAGCCTGCTGTTTACCAGTTTATTTTGTATTATCAGGACACTGCTCTTTGCAAACCCAGAGAAGTCTTCCGGCTGCCATCTGAGTTGAATACCTATGAGAATCGCCTCTGCGCGTCTTTGCATTTCACATCTTCTACCTGGGTGGCCCTGTCAGATGGCACTGGGAAGCTATATCTCATGAGAACAAGCAAAAGGGGAGAAAGTTCACATGGAAAGTGGGAGGTAAGGTGTTTTTTTTTTTTTTTTTTTTTTTTTGCTTAATTATCCCTAGATTCATGATGAAAAGAGATTAACAGTTAATATGTATGTTTAAGTATTTCAAATCAATCATAAATGTATATTTGTTATAACACAAAAAGAAACCTAACAATCCAAGTTAATGCATTTATTCATATTCTCAAAGGAAGAAGAGTAAAGGTTAGGCTTCATAGTTAAAAACATGTATAAAACATGTATTCCTACATTCAAGGAAAAGTAATGCATTGTTTAAATGTGTTTTTAAAAAAAAAAAGTTAAGTCCTTGATGGGCTCTCTGGTCATAGTTCTGCATTAGTGAAGCAGCCTTTATAATTCATCATGCATTGTTCGGTTCAGTCACATATTACATGTACTGTACATGCGCCAGCGTCCACGTGGCCAAGTATGCATGTACAATGTTAATATCATGGCTTCAGTTCAGTTACTTGTAAACACACAATGTAAGTTTTTGATACTTATTCTGTTGGTACGATGTTTTAAAACAAAGTCTTCTCAACATGGCCGTCCTCTCTGTAGAAGTTAGCTGTGCAGCAGCGCAGTGCAGTATCTCTGTGAAGGCTGTAGGCAAAAGCTTTCATTGTTATGGAGGAAGCCTATTTCTCTGGGACAGCTTTGAAGATTAAATCGTTGCGTCTTCGTTGAAGTCCAGAGTTTAAGTTGAGAGCGATGAGATGTTTTGAAGAAAGAGCGAATCCAGAGAGCACAGAGTAGAGTGAAAATCTTTGAGTTTAAATAACACAATGTATAGATGTTCCCTTTTACTGTAAACAAATCTGTCGGTCCTTCCATTGGTTCACAGTATTTGATAGACAGTTGCGTGTCACACAAAAAGGGTGTGTTAGAAATGGAATGTATCTGCCTATTTTGTTATCCAAGGATTTTACATTTATCATTTAAACCTATTCAATATAACTTTAGTTACATTCACTGGTGAAGCATACAAATTTCGGTTTCATTATTGATACAAAATTCATTTAAAACACACACTTCAGATTTATTGGGAAACATACTTAAAATAACTATTAAACTTGTGTCCAAGTTATGTAATTAAAAATGATTCTTAAAGCATTTTAACTAACTTTTAACACAGTAATGGTACAACTGCATTGTCACTTGGCAAGTTTTATGACACAAAGGAGACAGTCAACCATACAGCGTTTTGGAAGGCGAGCTTCAAAGGATTAACAGTTTGTGTTCTGTGCCTTATCTACAACCTTTGAAGTAACAACCCATTCCCCACAGCATGACACACAGACAAGAGTCTGAATTAAATATCTGGAAAATGCTTATTAAAATGAATGTAACCATGAATTTCCTTGACAATATTATCTTCAAGTATTGCTTATCCTTGTTAGAAAGCTTTTGGGGTCTTTTTTTCTGTTCTGGGTTTGTCGATTTATAGATGTTTCTCTGTACTTGCTGATTATGCTTCGGATACCACACCTTGGAAATAGAGTGAGCTATTTTATTCAATGTTTATCCTTATTTGTGCAATTCAAGGTTGTTATTAGTAGAAAACAGTAGTGGAGGCTTGAGTAAATTGTTGCTGCTCATGCATTCGAGTAGAAAAGTGCAACATGTCTAAGACTTTTGCACAGCATGCACAGTGAAAATACAACTTTCGAAGTCTTACGTCAATAGCTCACTGGACACATACATAATGTTTTATATACATTTTATAATGTTTAATAGTGTGCAGATTGTTGATTTAAGGATCTGTATAAATAGCTATTCAAAAAGACAATTTTAATTAACGCAAAAAATAGCGAAAGATACGACCATGCCCTGCTTGAGTAACGAAGATCGCCTGGTTGCTATCGGCATGATTTGAAGGCGGCCTCTCTGTGAGAGAAGTTGCCCAGACAATGAGATTGCTTCAACAATCAGCAGACTAGTCCAGAGGAACCAGGAAACCGGCTCTGAGGGACAAGCCATGTCCTGGATAGCAGAGGGTCACCACACCGGCCCAGGAACGTTACATCCGACTGATCCCTCTGCATAATTGTTTTCAGACTGCAGTGGCTACAGCACGAAATTACAGGAAGACGTAACCTGCGCATCAGCAGAATGACTGTAGCTTGCCGTCTGCATGAAAATGATTTGCATGCACAGAGGTCGTTCAAGGGTAACATATTGACAGTTGAGAGACTAAATCGTCATCTTCTGTGGGCCAGAGAACATCTGAGGTGGCGACAGAGAGAGTGGTGGAGTGTTTTATTCACTGATTGAGTGACGTTTTGCCCTTGACAGACCTGACGGAAGACCGCTTGTGTGGAGACGTTATGAGTGTTATGCTGACTGTTGCGTTGCTCAAGCCAAACGGTGGGGCGGTGGAAGTGTGACTTGGTGAGGAATCTCCTTTAACACAAGAAAACCTTTGTTGCAGATTAAGGGGCAACCTTACTGCTCAGTGATGCATTGACAAAGTCCTTGAGGCAACAGTTTTTCTGTTCCTGCAAGCCAATCCGGAAGTGTCGCTCTTCTAGCAGGACAATGCAAGACCACACAGTGCTAGGATTACAATTGCACGACTTCAAGAAAACAATGTTGATCTTGCCGTGGCCAGCTTTTTCTCCTGACCCAAGTCCGATAGAACATCTGTGGGACCAAATCGCTACTGCCATCCATAGGAGACAATCGTGACCAGCCAACCTTTGCCAGCTGGAACATCCCACAGAGGCTGATCAGGTCTGTGCATCAACGTTGCCAGCGTTGTGTTAATGCTCAGGGAGGTCATACCCAATGCTAACTTTTGTAATGTTTTCAGTTTGACTGCGTCACGTTTCATACTGAAAACTTATGATTCTTTTTATGTATCTTTTTTTTTTTTCACATTTTCTGTGATTTTTATTTGTCTTTTAAAATATTTGATTTAAATGCAATAGACTGGAGCTGTGCGTTGGTATATATGAGCCCCGTGTTTTTTGCAAATACGAAATGGCACAAAATAAAACTAAATGGAACCTATAAAATGAAAAATGACATGCAAAACTAAAACTAAATAATTATAAATGTGATTTAGTGAGAGAGACACTTTCTTTCCAAAGGGCTTTTATTCAGCAGGCCATTCTCTCTGAGACCACAGCTCTGCCAGCTATTGTGATCACAAGACCAACAGCAGCAACATAAAGTGGTGTTGCAGCGCTGCCTTTTCACCTTAGTCCCACCCCCTTATCGGCCACACATCCCATTGGCCCTCAGCCGCACACTAAGACCAATGGGCTCAGACAAACTTCCAATCGCAGGGGAGACACAGAACATGACCACACGCAGTATATGATTACACAGAAGTAAACGAACAATCGGTGGGAAATAGAGATGGAGGGGAACACAATTACAGCGGGAATTTAAGTTCACAAACACAACTGCACGGATCGCTACAATAGAATGACATTATGAAATAAAAAAATAAAAAAAAAAATTGCAATCGTAGTTGTCAAAGTTTCAGCAGTTGCCATGGACACGGTATGAAGGGAAGCGGAAACTATGACTTGCACAGATGTATAATTTTGAGCACGTAGTTTGAGAATTAAAATCATGATGGAAGCGGTGTTTTGTTTCTAAAATGCCTGAACTGTGCATAACAATGGTGACAAAATAACGACAAGTAGATTTTTCAACTGTCGGAATGAGAGTCAACAGATACCGTCGTTGAGCATTAGCTGCTTTTTCTTTTTGGGGAAAATATGGCTGTTTGCTTATATTTTGTATTTGTATGCGAAGTCTTTGTTTTATTTCAAGTGGTGCAAACTTTGCACTGGAGCAAATGCTGTTTTGGTTTTTAATGAATTTTAATCTGCTTTGCTTAGTGTTTTAAATACTGAGAAACCCCGAGCTTGCTGTATACGGGTGTTTATATACTTGTATACCTCCCCAAGCTTGAAATAGAATTCTTGTCATTATATGTGTGATTGTTGTGACAGCCCCACAATAGTATGGCAATGTAAATATATTTTAATTTGATCTTATTGTATTTTTATAGAGGTCACGGGCAGTATTTTCTGTGAATGGGCAATTAAAGAGTGGGGAACTGTATGTTAGTTACTGCTGTTAATGAGAAATTTTGGTAACTAAATGTATTTTTCTATGTCAGGTTTGTTTAGGTCATAATGCTAGAAAAAAATAATTTAATAAAAATTATGTATGTACTCATGATAAGTTTGTATGTAAGTTTGGAGTATCTAACAAGATCCTATGTCGACCTCTTTAATCTAATTTTGCCCCCTTACTGAAACGCATTAACAGGATTTTACTTGCTGGTCCACTTTACCTTTTTCTCTGGCTGGCTGCATTCATTTTAGTTGACATGAATGTGTTACCTAAATTCTTACATCTTTTCCAGTGTATACCTACCTTTATCCCTAAATCTTTCTTTTTTTTTTTAATTTTTATATGCTAATCTCATTTTATATGGAATAAAAAAAATGTAAAACTTGTATTCGCAGGTCTTTTGTCAAGGCCCAAGCAGTTTGGAGGTATGGCCTTAACCAACTTTCAAATGTATTATTGCTCTGCTAATATTTGTTGTATTACTGTGGAAGGGTGGTGGATAATTCACTGACACAGGAGACAGACAGGTGGATTTGGCAACACCGCACAGGTGCCCAGTTTTATTTCGGGGTGCTCTTTTTCTTTTTGCCCGCAGATGGTGCTGTGGGTCCGTGGTCCGCTTACTTACGATGGTAAACAAAGCCACGGGAATACCAAGCGATGGTACACAATACCGGCGCCCTTGCAGGTGCTTCGAAACAATAATTCAAAACAGAAGGCACAAAGAAACAGGGAAAATAAAACTGTAACAAAACTACAAAGAAAAAAGGTGCTGCACTTGACAGCTATATCCCAGTCGCCGCTACCCGTGCGACCCGGATCACCGTCCTACAGTGCCGGCTAACTAGCCTGCTCTTTTACAATACGCCGGGGTCTGCCCAAGGATTCCCTGCTCTCACTGTCTCGCTGTGAGACTCTTTCTCCCGGCTGATTCCCGGTCCTGAATCGGAGCTTCCACACTCTCGGCGCGTCTAAGTGGGCAGACCTGAGGAAACAGCGGAGCATTATTTTATAGGGCCAACAATCTCCCAAGACTCTCCTCTCAGCCATCCAGAGAGGGGGAAAGTCCACACACCCACTTTCCCACCTCCCCGTGTCACTGCCATGACTCGCAGGCGGTTGTTGGGCGACTGCCGCCCTCTTCCTGCAGCCCTGTGAACACGCCAGCAGAGTCGGCACAGATCTCCCCCTGCTACAATTACATACTGGCTCCACCATCATCTACAGCAGACGGGGCCTGCCTGGCTACTGCTTGAAGCTGCTTCCTCTCAGTATATGTCCTTACCAGCATTGCAATGTTTCTTACTGCCTCTTTCCACCTCCTCAGTTTAGTACTAATCCACTAGTAAAATACTCCCTTAAGATTGGGTCACAGTTTAGAAAGAATTTTGGTTTTCAATATTTTCTCACATTTGCTTTTTAATCATAATTTTACACCGTCTTTGAGTGTTAGCTCCTTCCAGGTGTAGGTAATGACATTCTACATAAAGTAGTTATGTATTTGATGTATAGGTTTCTTCTGTTTTTTGTTTCATATTTTGATACAGCTTAAAGCATGTGTAACTAGCTAAGCAAGACATTTGCAGTCTCTCGTATCTTGGCGTCTGGGCAGAGAGCCAAAGTTAGCAGGTGTCTAATCAAGATGTACGGAGGTGTGGAGACACAGTGTGAAAACAGAACACCACAAACAAAGAACTAGTTTTGAAACGGTTTCTAACAGATTAGGTTTAAGATAGTCTGATGCACTATAGAATGTTAGATTTGGGTGAATTTCCACCCTTACCAGGAGGTGTGTTGAAGGTTTCTGATAATTTGGAAGAGTAAGAAATGGGGGTGGAAATGCTAACATATTCATAGTATTTAATGTAATTATTTTTGTTTGATTCGTCAGTCAATTATTTGATTTGACTCAACAGACATCTGTGTTACGATACAAACGTATACTTTAGGGCATGCTGTAACCTGCGCGTCTTTCCTTGCTTATATCTAGTGTTTTATACGATTTGTATTAACATTATTTTCTTTTACACATAAAGTATTTTGATTAACAAATAAATCATTTGTAAACTTTCTCAAAAGTTTAACCTCTTACGCCCCCCTGTTCTGCAGGCGGAACATTGGTACTGCAATTACACATTATTTCAAAAATCATCTAATTACAAAAGCAAAACAGCAAAAAAATCTGACTCAATATCAAAAACTTTGTTTGCCTACCGTCAAACAGCAAAGGAATTTTTCGAATTCGCCATTTCACCGCTGAGATATTCCCTTCGCAATGTATCTAGTACCTCACAGTTCAAAAACAACTCTGATCGACTAGCTATGCGTTTCGCTGCTCTGGCCTTACATATATCTGTTGATGGTGAAATCTCCCTGATCACGTTGTAGGAGAGGTCACAAGCTGTCCATTCATACCTTGCCTTTGTTTGTAGCCTAATCCATTGAAGAGTAATCGATGTGCGTACATAAACAAGACACATATTTGCAAACGAGAGCGCAGTGTTACACACATAGGATCAAGGTTTCTTACCGTTTTCTGATCATTTTTCAATTTGTAAAATTTATGAAATCGAACGAAATGGTGAGCAGTGTTCCAAAGCGTCCCAAAAAAGTAGATTCGGTCTTTTTGAAGTTTTGGAGGAGATGTCTAATAGTGAAAGTGACGGCGAAAATGAACTTTCTGGTTTGGAGAGCGCCGATTTCAGTGTCTGAAGCAGCATTTGAAGATGGATTGGAGCCTCTTCAGGATTTGTAAGTGTAATGGATCCACACTAAATTTATTATTATGCGTAATTTTCAACATTCATTTTTACTGAATGTTAGAAAATGCAACCATTTGACTCTCAAGGGGCACATAGAAATGTCATTTTTTAACAATTTTTATTGCATAGTAAAGAGCAACACCATGTCTCATCTGTGCTGTGCTGCTGTATACAGTCCCGATCTTTACGTTTCAATACAAATTGCAAGAAGTAATTGTTGCTTCCCGGCTGTGTCTTTTCTCATTGATGTTCATTGATTTAGATTATTGCATGGGAGTGTTTAGCAAACTTTTTTTTTTTTTTTTTTTTTATATTTCCATGATTACAAGGAGTGATGTTACTCACCTAGAGACAGTGTAGGTTTCTTAGCCTTTCAAGATAAGCTGTCTGCCTGTTTCAACAATCACTCACTCAGTCCTTTTGTTTGCGTCATGTCAATCAAAGTAAAGATAAAAGGAACTGAGGTGTTTTCAGTCTGGCAGCCTGATTTAGAGCAGCAAAGGTATCTGCAATATTATTATTATTATTGTATACATTTAACAGATGCTTTTATCCAATAATCAACACATTTCACCTGTCAGCAGTGCTTGAATGAGTATAACCACTTTATTATGGGGGGAAAAAATCTCATTATTTTGCTGCTTGACATTTACATACTTTCAAGCAAGTGAGTAACAAAAATAGTCAGGTACTGAAAATTCATAGCTACAAAAAAATCTCAGTAGCAACATTCTCCTGCACAAACACACAGTTGTGAGAATAAGAGTATTTGTCATGCGTACTCATCATGGATACATTTCGGGCACCCCAAAGCTCTCCAAAAAGGCCACCTTTTAAATGAAATATTGGACAAATAAGTAAAGAGGATTTGATCCCTTTTATTCAATCAGTTTCATCCAGTGCAGTAGACATATTGGGGAAGCACTGGAAAAAAAAATATCTGGCTCTTCTTGTGCTAAAAGGTGAAAAAATGACGATATAATAAACAAATGAAATGTGTTTGTTTTTTTTTTTTTTTTTTTTTTTTTTTTTTTGGATATCTCCTTCCAGTGTGGTACTGAGTAAGACTTACATCAGATCTGAGCCCTGAACCATGCCTGTGCTATCTATAATTTGGAAGATAATGTGATTTATTTAAGGTCATAGCCCTCCAGACGGAAATTGCCTGTGGGGGGCTGGGGATTTAACAGGTTAAAATTCCAAATCCACATTTCTTTTGGTACGTGCAAATTCGACACTTTGTGCGCAGTAAGGTGACTCACTTCCCCAGTTTGCCTGTTTTGAATCCCCCATCGATTCCCTACTTTAAATTTAATCCACAATGTAGGGGTACGCTTTGTAAAATCTATAATTCAATTTTTTCCTTACATTGCCATTTTGTTAACTACTGTAAGGGCTGCCTGGGAACAGGAACTTTGGCTTTAATCTGGTAGACGACACTTGGGACTCTATTTTAAGAGTGCACTCCTCCTATTTGCGTGCATCACACCCTGATTCAATTAAAGGTCCTCCATCATATCCACATGTCCAAAACTAAATTGGCTAAAATGTATGCCATTCTTGACCCTACATGTGATACATGTAAGCATGCTCCAGCCTCTTTGATCCATATGTTTTGATCATGCCCCAGCCACTGCTTATAGCAATTCTTGGCTCTCTACCTGATGGGTTACCTTTGTCCAAGCCCCAATCAAACAGGCTGTCCCACCCTCTCATGTACATTGGATTAGAGACATTGTGCAATTTCTCAAACTTGAAAAGATCAGATACATGCTCAATGGATGTAATGACAGATTCTATACTGCATGGCGGCCCTTTCTTTCATATTTTGGTAGCTTATAACCCCCCCCCCCCCCCCCCCATTTCATTTTACTATTGACTGTGCTTTTTCATTAGTCTGAGACCCAAGTCTTTTTGTCACTAGTCCTAAAATACATAGCAAATAAAGACATGTTATAAAACATTCTTCATTAATACCGTGCCATGTTAAAACACTGTAGTGCCCCAGAGAACTTTGTGGAGGTTTAGAACAAGACCGCTGTTACCTTCTGCTCCTGGATGTTTTTTCCTGCTGCTGCTTTCAGTTGTATTCGTGCTTCTGTATGTGATGTTGGGATGTGTCTAAGACTGGATATGTTATCCACATTCTCTGTGTTCGTTTGGATGTAACAAGCAGCAGAGGGAGTAAGAGAAAGCTTGAATGTTTGTGGTTGCAGCCAGCGTGAGTCCACTACTTAACTGATTACTGTTTGCCAAAAGAGATGGGTTAAGACAGTGACATTACACTTTGCTGCTATTTTCTTTCTTTTATTTATTTTTATTAACAATGCAATTTTACAAAAGAGACATTAAGAACAGCTTACAATAAATAGTGTTCGGATACAGCATTTTTTAATGAATAGTATAATGGAGGAAAAAAATGCTTTGCTACTATAAGATATCAGGTCTGCATGGAGGTGTTTTTGTACGATGTAAAATGTTTTTGCAAAAGATTTTACAAACCAAGCATGAGCTGGACATGTGTTCAAATATGAGGTAAGAAAGTTGTGTGGTGTTTTTTATTTTTTGAATTTTGACAATCAAATGAGACTTAATCTCAGTGCTTCACTCTGGTAAAATACAAATGTGAAAAGATGAGTCTGAGTCACGCGTCCTCTAAATGCTCCGGAAATTAAAAAAAAAAAAACAGGAAGTGGGAAACAGGAAGTGTTCGTGGGGAAAATCATTCTCAGTGAGAGTAAATGTACAGTATACACTGTTGGGGTCTAAGCCTTTTGTTCGTTATATAAGTGGTTTGTTATAGCGAAAAAACAATCAAAATGAACGATAAACTACATTTACCTGTTAGTTTCATATATGAAGCATTCTGCTCTTGCTTTATCCAATGCGTTAAAGAAATAAAACGCAGTACAAAAAGCAAAAATCCCAAATTTGAAGTTGAATTTTTTTGCAAAATCAATCTGACGTGAATAGTTTTAAAGTGCACCAAATCTTAATCCAACATGCATGAATTCCAGATTTGATCTTTTATTCCAAATCAACCGGACATGAAAGACAAGTTATTCAGATCCTCAGGTTTTTTTTTTAAAATTTAATCAATTTTGCTTTTCCGCGTGGTTGCTGAACAAGCCAAAAAACAAAGTGCTTTTTGACCATCTATATTCATGACAGAGCTATTCCTACCTTACCCTTTTTTAAAATGTTTATTTATTTTATTTTCAAACGATCAATGTAGTTTCCAGATTTGTTACAACATAAAATTGTTTGTGTGTGTATATTGTAACAAAAATCCTTAACGCTGTAATAATGAGCCTTCAGTCGATTCAGGGCCAAACTATTTATTACACTAATACATGATCAAAGATAATCTGCCAATTGTTAACTAACAATTAACAGGTCGCTATAGAACTATTCTGTCTGTTTATTTGCTTTTCTCTGCTTCACAACAACAAATACTCCCCCTGTTTTGTAGACCCAGCTAGTCCTGCCTTGTTCCACTTCACGGCCAGCAGCTCATGTGGTCCATGCCTGTCCCCTATAGGCTGTTCTACCGATGTGACACACAACCGCTCCCTCTCAAAGTGTTCCTGCACGTCACAGATCTCGCTTAGTATACATTACAATTGACTTTGCGTATGTTTGTTTTTTGGTGGGCTGGTATGTTGTCGAGTCTTATGTTCTCAAATCTATGTGGCGTTGGCCTCAAACGACGGTATTATCGAATAGTGCGATGTTTTTTATATTATCGTCACGGTATGAAAATTACAATATTGGCACAACCTTAACTTCAAGTGTATCTGACTTTTAATATTTAACAATGAAAATGAGCTCGCAGCTAAATCCTGGGTGCAGTGCATCTTATGACCTGTCATACATGTTAATTGTAAGAACATAAAGTTTACAAACGAGAGGAGGCCATTCGGCCCATCTTGGTCGTTTGGTTGTTAGTAGCTTATTGATCCCAAAATCTCATCAAGCAGCTTCTTGAAGGATCCCAGGGTGTCGGCTTCAACAACATTACTGGGGAGTTGATTCCAGACCCTCACAATTCTCTGTGTAAAAAAGTGCCTCCTATTTTCTGTTCTGAATGCCCCTTTGTCTAATCTCCATTTGTGACCCCTGGTCCTTTTGAATGCTTGAATTAGGTCGCCACGTAGTCTTCTTTGTTCAAGACTGAACAGATTCAATTCTTTTAGCCTGTCTGCATATGATATGCCTTTTAAGCCCGGAATAATTCTGGTCGCTCTTCTTTACACTCTTTCTAGAGCAGCAATATCTTTTTTATAGCGAGGTGACCAGAACTGCACACAATATTCAAGATGAGGTCTTACTAGTGCATTGTACAGTTTTAACATTACTTCCCTTGATTTAAATTCAACACTTTTCACAATGTATCCGAGCATCTTGTTAGCCTTTTTTATAGCTTCCCCACATTGTCTAGATGAAGACATTTGAGTCAACAAAAACTCCTAGGTCTTTTTCATAGATTCCTTCTCCAATTTCAGTATCTCCCATATGATATTTATAATGTACATTTTTATTTCCTGCGTGCAGTACCTTACACTTTTCTCTATTAAATGTCATTTGCCATGTGTCTGCCCAGTTCTGAATCTTGTCTAGATCATTTTGAATGACCTTTGCTGCTGCAACAGTGTTTGCCACTCCTCCTACTTTGTGTCGTCTGCAAATTTAACAAGTTTGCTTACTATACCAGAATCTAAATCATTAATGTAGATTAGGAATAGCAGAGGACCTAATACTGATTCCTGTGGTACACCGCTGGTTACCACACTCCATTCTGAGGTTTTTCCTCTAATCAGTACTTTCTGTTTTCTACATGTTAACCACTCCCTAATACATGTACGTGTGTTTCCTTGAATCGCAACTGCGTTCAGTTTGAGAATTAATCTTTTGTGTGGGACTTTGTCAAAAGCTTTCTGGAAATCTAAATAAACCATGTCATATGCTTTGCAATTATCCATTATCGATGTTGCAGCCTCAAAAAAATCAAGCAAGTTAGTTAGACACGATCTCCTTTTCCTAAAACCATGTTGACTGTCTCCCAGGACCCTGTTACCATATAAGTAATTTTCCATTTTGGATCTTATTATAGTTTCCATAAGTTTGCATATAATAGAAGTCAGGCTTACTGATCTGTAGTTACCTGGTTCAGTTTTGTTTCCCTTTTTGTGGATCGGTATTACGTTTGCAATTTTCCAGTCTGTCGGTACCACCCCTGTGTCAAGAGACTCCTGCATGATCTTGGTTGGCGGTTTGTAAATTACTTTAATTGTATGTTCCCCCCGTTTTAAATAAATACATTTCTGATAGTACAAGTTACTTAAGACTCTTCGTAAAGTTCTCATACTGAGCATGTAAATGACTCAAACATTGCAATATTTCCTGATGACTGATGCCAAGGTTGAAATAAGTGAACAATTTCTGACAAATCTGCCATTCCTGTTTAGCTGACTGTACAGCTGTAACCGGTACAGTGGAACAGCCCAATAAATGATTTCACTGGGTAGTTGCGAAAAGTTGTTGTTCATATTTTGTCACCAGCGCTTTTGTGTTAGATTTTTGTGACAGCACTTTTTGTAATAACAAAAATAAAGTTTTTAGGAGGCAGCAATATACTTCTGTAGCAGGCGACAAAGTAGCCGGAATGGCTGTACTGTAATGTGCTGACCAGGCTTAGGAATTTTAACTGACACAGGCCCTGCAGATTGGTCTGGAAATTGAAATAAGGCCAGAACTCAGTCATTCTGGAAGTGAAAAAGTAGGCTAGAGTCATTACATTACAAGAAGAGAGATATCTGAGAAAAGAGTTTGATGTAGATTAGGGAATTAAAGAGGAAAAAAAGACAAAACCGTTCTAATAATGTATTCTACTTTAAATAGAAATCCATTGTGTGTTTTAATGAGGGAAACGGTACAGGGAGCCTTTCAGTGTTTACAGCTTTTATAACACAATCATCTAAATCCAGAATATCTAAATTTATTATTCATATTATTTTTTTTAAATCTCAGTGCTGCACAACATTTCTGTCAGCATGTATAATTAAATGTATAGCACAAAAACAGGTGTCTGGTGCTGCAGTTATTTTTATTCGTTTTCATGTTTGAATGTCCAATTTTTATTCAACCTGGCTCATCGCTGCAACCCCTGAACTAACTCAGTTGAGATGAAGATGAGAACTCCCATCCTCCGAAACTAGTGCCGGCAGCCGGATGCCTTTTTTCACTCTACAAGCCTGCCATGCAGCCATATCCAGAAGTATATCTGAAGACAACGCAGTTCCAGCCAGCCACAGGGGTTGCTGGTGTGTGGTGAGCTAAGGACTCCCCAGCCGACCTAACCCCTACCCTGCCCAGGGAGCGCTTGGCCAGTTGTGTGCTGCCCCCTGGAAACTCCCGCCCATGGTTGGCAGTGGCATAGCTTAGATTCAGACCGGCGATCTCCAAGCTATAGGGCGCATCCTGTACTCCGGCCGGTGCCTTTACTGGATGCGGCACTCGGGAGCCCCCATTTTCCAACATGTTGAGTCTCCAGAGAAATACGTTACCAGCTGATCTTCTGACAGTGTTTCATTTTCAGCTTATTCTATTTGAAGTTTCAAGGCATGATTTAATGTCTTTCACTGTTTACTTCACTGTCACTTAACAAGGTCTCTATAGAATTTATAATTACATGAGATCATTATGGTTATTAACCAACACTGAAACTACAGTAGTGCTCTTTGTGTACATAAAACTGTTTAAGTTGTAGCACTGGTGTCACAGGAAATAAGTAGACCGTCAGTAAAGTAGATCTTGTCTATACTGCGCATGCACAGTATATTCTGAATTTAACATGCTGGTCTGTCAATTCGCTTTTCTATCAGGGGACTTACCAACCAGCCTGTGTCTGTTTATAGATAATCGCTGACTTTCTTTTAATATTGCTTGGGTAAAATCGTAAAAAATATTAAATGCTGACAGGATGAGTACAAGGTTTAAAAAAAAAAAAAATATGGGAAAAGTACATGTTATGTATGACAGATGATTCATTTTAATTGTAATTAAAACACTTAAATGTGAAACGAGATTAAATTAACCGCTATAATATGCATTGAATATGTGTTTTATTTTTTTAATTGTATTTATTTTATCATAATCATTACCTTCCAACCCTGTTTGCAAAGAACATAGGTAGTAAACAATGGCATCAGTAACACAACAAACAACAAAATGGTAAAAACTTTCAAAACTGTGGTTAACAAACCATCTGTATTGTGGAACCTCGAGTTTAAATTATGCAAGAGTTACTGAAATTTAACAAATGGTTTTGTATACATTTTGTTTTACGCCGTATAAATTGCATATTTTATTGAGCAATGTCAAATGGCACTTTATTGCATGCATTTAATAATAATTTTACATTTCAAATCAACTTTTTGTTATACTAATGTGAATACACACATCTTACAGTGATAGATGTTTAAAATGTGTAGCTGTAAATTATTTGAAATTCATCTGTGTCATCGCCATTATTTTATCAATAATTGCTCAAATTAATTCTTTAGTTAGTAATAGCACCAACTTATCTAAAGTGACTCAGACTAAGGGGTGAACTGTGCATCACAACTGCTGCTGCGGAGTCACTTACAACAGGACCTCAGCTGTCACGTCTCATCCGAAGGACGGAGCACAAGGAGGTTAAGTGACTTGCTCAAGGTCACACACAGCGAGTCAGTGACTGAGCTGGGATTGAAACCCTTTAACCACTGGACCACCGAGCCTCCTATGTTCCCTGCCCAAAACACACCAAGGCTAAGACAACTACATATCACACTTCTTTCTTGAATAACCTTGGCCATCTTATCTCGTGTAATGTGATAATTTTTTCCAAATCTTCTAATTATAATGTTTATTTGATTCTTGTTGCCCTTTTATCTAGACGTGTTTTCTATTGGACATTAGTTTTAGTTCGATATTAGAGTTATTTCCCACTATGTTTTATTGTAGAGTATCCCTATGTTTTCTGGTAATTTATAAAACAGGAAGCATGTCAATAACGCAATCCCCTGCCGCAGCTTTAAATTTAGAATTCAAGCTGTTCGTATGATGAATATGTTAATGACCATGACACATCAACAGTTTGTACAGATTAGCACAGAATAAGAATTGGCAATGCAGTGTTTTAATCATCATTTGATATGCAATTTTCCAGATGTGTTCAAAAATCTTAGTGTGACATACAGATGGGTGAACAGACACCTCCATATAGTCAGTTCAAATAAATATAACGCTGTGAAATAGTCTTGTATACAAAATGTGGTTACTTCCAGATGACGTCTTTGTCAACACCTCGTGTTGCTGTCAACAAATTATATATATTCCACCTAGAATGGAGTAAAACAATATTACACAATATTGTACCTTTCCAATACCAAATAAGTTCCTCCCATAATAGAGTGGGAGGATATCAAACTTGTGCTATGTTATGTATGATATGTATGTGTATTTTGTGGGTTAAAAAGTAGTGGCAACAAAGGACAGACATGTTCTCTGATTCCTACTTCAGTAAAAATCTCTATTCCCTAGTATTGAAAAATCACCAGGCTTCTAGAAAATCCCCCAATCCCAGATTGTAATTTCCATGCGGTATATTCAACACAACTCAACAGGACCCTATTAGCAAGTATTTGGGGATGAATGCATGCTTTCTCAAAAGTAGAAGTGTAAATATGCTGCATGCTAAAAACTTCAAATGTATAACCTATAACTAGGTATAGTTTTCACTGTATTTTGCGACTGGCCTGGACATATTGTATGAGCTCCTTAAATGCAAACCTGTTTAATTTGCAATGCTACTCATCCCTTCTAATATTGGGCCATGGAAAATTGATAATTTCAGGTGTAAAGATGGATGAATGAGACTCCTATAGCACAAGTTTTAGTCATTAATACACTGTTAATAGCAATACCTGGAATGGCTCAAACTGCTAAGACTGTCTTAGTGCCATTTTGAAGCCTATTTGCTTTTGGATGTCATGTCCAGAAGTAGACCAAGGCTAGAGACTAAAATGTTGAAGGAGAACTACTGTGAAATTTGTTTAAAACATGTATTTCGGAAGTGCTTAATATACTGAATCTTAATACTTTATTTTAATGTTTCCTTTTCAGATTTTGTTTAGCCAGGATCTTGGGGAGCCATTTATAATTATTAACAGCCTTTGTTATGTGAACTCTGGCAGCCACTCCATCGAGGTACTCCTCCTTAGAATTAAGAAGGATGAATTGGATGTGAAAGGAAGTGGCTTCTGTGTATCAATTGAATGGCTTACTGTAGCTAATATCAGTGGACAGGGTAAGTCTTCAACAAGGTGTTTTTTTTTAATTTAAAGGATAAACTGCAATCCCTTACATCTGTTCCTGTGATAAGACATTTGTTTCATTATATTTTGTAATCCATAACCTGTTATTTATGGTGTCTCTACAAAAAAAAAAGTGTGGAATTAAAAATCCCTTAGTTTTATTCTTTATGGTAATTTGTTGCCCATATTTCAATGTTCCATGACCATCTGCTTTATAACCCCCTGAAATGGAACCATTGCACGCTGGATCCCTGACTTGCCACATTTCACCAGATATCTGGGATTTCCCTCAAATGTTTGTGCATTGGCAGTATCTCTGCAGAAACACCAGCATTTCTTATAACCACCCCCTCACTGGAATTCTTAATAAAGAATTGTCCTTTTTATTACTTTTAAATTATGTGTCTGATATTTTAATGGATTAAAAATGAAATGCAGAACGTAAAAGGCATTTTAATGAAGAGCATTGATTAGTAACCATGACGACCAAGATATCCGTAAGGCATATTTATTTTCTGTGTAGTTTTAATAATCAGATAGTATTACAGATGAGGCTCTGGAAGCCTGTATGCATAAACAGCAAAGAAAATTAATTATTGTCCTGTGATTCTATTTTAACGTTGCTTAATCCCAGCACTATAAAAGTACAACCAGAGAAGGACTTCTTTAAACACTGCGGCAAAAACTGTAAGCAGTAGTTTTGGTTATTGCTTTTTTTATCCTCATTTTTGTGGGTTGTCCATTTGATGCATTGGGTCCGATTTTTTTTTTTTTTTTTTTTTTTTTTTTTTAAGATGTTAATAGCCTCAAATGGCAGTTGTGTAAACTGATTTGACTGGGTTTTTTAATGTACTATTTCCAAGCATGTGCTTTAATGCAGAAAAAATGCATTTCAGGTCACAACTACTGTGCTTTTACAGACCCAAGCAGAAGTGTTTTTTACCAAGTACAATATTACATTGCTGTATTAAATTCCAAACAGCTTTTATGTATCGCACATTTTATATTTTAAACATATTCAACAGTGACATGGGTTTGCTGAAAACTGAATGTCTGAAAATAAGGAAGCTAGGAAACTCAGATTTTTGTGATTACAAAGTAGAAACAATTTGGTAAATTAAATTTTACTGAAATGTCACTACAATTTCATTACTGTCGACTGTAAAGTTTTTTTTTTTTTTTCAAAGGTTTTCAAACGTATTGTAAGACAATTGACAGATCTTTCACATTTTTAGTATACAAATATTAACAATTAGAAAGGCAAGTGCCTGCGCAATGAAGTATTTATTACATTTAACCTATTGGAGATAGTAATAACGTGGCTTTGTTTGAAAAGCCAGGGACTTGTTTTGGTTTAGTCGTCTACTATAATGTGACAGATGTTGAATTGCATCTGCTTTTTAACTTATTCCAGTATGGATTTGGTCAGTGAGATTAAATGAGATTAACCACAAATGCAGGTGAGCCTGGCTCTCTCTGCACAGTTGTTATAAGAGACTCTCTTGCTGTGGGTGTGGTTGCCAGTTTAAATGCCTGTGGTCTTGTTCTTTTTTACTGAGAGAGGAACCATATATTAGCTACTAGAATAATGAGAACAAATTACAGGACTGTTTTAAGAATTTGCATCACAACAGTTTATCTTTTTTTTAAGCTTGTCCTAGGTATCCGTGATAGTAAAATAGATACTAAACATTTAATTTCTGGCAAAGTTTTTTTTTTTTTTTTTTTTTTTTTTTTTTTGTGTGTGCTCTTAAAATTGGTTACCTTCCCAAGTATTACATTTAATCACTTGGTCTTAATTGTTGGAGTGAGCATTTGATAATTGTTCTACCTGCAGTAGAGGTTACATCTCTCTGACTGTGTATGGGTTTCACATTAAGAAAAATAAACAGTATGACTGACCTTTCTTTTGAACTGAAACATATTCAGAAGTACAGGAACTCCACTAGTAGAATTTCCAAACCTCTCATTCAAACTGACAGCCCCATAACCATACCTTTTTACCACCCCATTACGTTAGTGTATGTTACATTATACACTGCTTTGGCAGTTGTTTACTGAGATAAGATATGGAAAAGGAAAACTACTGTATTTGTTTTAGATTTGGGAGGGGGGGTTACATTTTCAGCTTGTGTGCTTTATTTCCACCACTGCAGTGATTTGTATCATTTTTGCCTTTTTTGATTATTTACAAACAGTTAGAAGGAGCGATAAGAGAAATACTTATTTGGTTTACAAGTACATTTTGTATTGGTTTTCCTCCTCTTCATAAACTGTTATCGGTCATAGAATGTTTGAAAGTGAATTATTCATGACAAGACATTTACGGCAAAATATGACCTGAAATGTTAGTTAATCATGTGCTTTCATTGGCTGAGTGGAACATCATGATTTATAACTCATTAAACAATAACTCACATTTTGTATGAATCATGTTTTTGGAGTCATGTTGGGGAATTTCAAGAAATGTTTGTTCATTCAATCCATATCATAACAAATGGCGATACCCATTAGTGTTCTGTTTCTGAGCGCTCTTCCTTGGGGCGGGGGACTGAAGATGATTGATTGATTGGGCGTTAAGAAAAAAAAAAAAAAAAAACACATGCCTTGAGAAACCTTTTACCACAGGGCATTTTACCCCCTGAATCTTGAAGAAACTGAATCTTAAAGAAACATAATTTGTATGCCTTACAGTACACTGGCATGTGTGCAATAGTGTAGTATATTTTATTCAATGAAATGGCTTAACTATTAGCATTTCAAAGGTCAATCGAAGCACAGAATCATATGTTCTGAGGTAAAACTAAATCAAACGGACAGCTTTTTACGTAATCAGTAAGACATGATTTATGTCTACTTACATTTTTTTTTTCTTTTTTACCTCATATTACGTGATTGAATTTGAGGTAGCTTATTTGCATTCCAAAGTGAATTAAATGCCATTTAGAACAACATCTAATAAAACAATTGACAACATTAATCCCAAGTTTTATACCATGTTATGCACTATCATGGTTTGTATGATGTCTTACTAATGTATTTTACTGTGTGTGGAAAATCAAGAAGTTAAATCTAGCATACTTGCTGTATTTATTAAAGCTAAAATCTGAGTTCGTAGCATTGAAAAGCTGGAATGGGTTAAAGAAAGTATGTATATATAGTAAGTATATGCTGTCAGTAATTGTATTGAAACATTATGCTTGTTTGAGTAATGATGAGCATGAATGTGTCTAGCAGGCAAAATAAAACACTGTGGACCCCCCCAAAGTATGAAAACAGAAATATTAGAATTGGTTAATGTGTGTGTGTGTGTGTGTGTGTGTGTGTGTGTTGTGTTGTTGTTTTTTTTTGTTTTGTTTTTTTTTGTTTTGTTTTGTTTTAAGTGTATGAAATTCCCTTTAACTTATGTTTTAAACAGATGAAGAAAAGAAGTATACCATATCCAAGAGACGAGTGCTGCAAGGAAAGTCTGTTCCTCACTATGCCGCCATTGAACCAGAGGGGGGTGGCCTAATGATTGCATCAGACAAACCCTTCAAATTCATCCAAGTCGATGGTAAACAAATTGAAGAGACCTTTGAGGAGACTATGGATATTGATGAAAAAAAAGGTATGGACATTTTAGCCTTTAACATGTCTTACTTAGAAATGAACAATACATGAATTGTTGTTTGTACACGCAATGCACTCTTTTATGAGGCCCTCCTCGGTTTTCAAGTGCATTGTAAACTGGGCTCTTTGATTCCTCTGAATAAGTGCTATGTGCACCTGAACATTATTGCTGATCAAGTCCAAATTTTTTGTGCCCGAAAATGTGATCCTTTATGAACATACACAATTGTAGAAAAAAAAAGAAGCATATGAACAAGTAACGTTTTGATTGTCGGTGTTTTAAGTTTATCCTGGACAGTGCCAGATATCTGAATGGAACAATATTACTGAACTGTCCGTGTCTCTGTTTATGTTGTTGAAAAATGCAAGGCCGAGATTATTATTATTATTATTATTATTATTTATTATTATTATTATTATTATTATTGTTGTTATTACAATGTAAATGTAGGCAAATTAGGATGTTGTGTAATTGCAAAACCTTTTTTTTTTTTTTTTTTTTTTTTTGGTCAGCTACATTTCATGTATTTTGAAAACACATAACAAAAATAACTTACACCACCCACTCGATATATTGAGGATACCGGGGTCCAAAATAAAACTGATGTAGCGGGAGACGCAGAGAAAAAAATAAGCTAACAAGTACTATACAACCACTCCTTAGGGTGTGTCAGTGTCCTGTATAAATCCTCTATGCAACCCGCTTTTTCTCGTTTCATATTAAAAAGCTGCACAAAATTAATTCGTACTGCAGAGGGTAATTGCTTCTTATCAACTTGTCTCTAATGAATTTCATGAGTCTTTCTCTTCTTTCTCAAATGGACAAACCTACTGCATTGAAACAATCCATTCCCAACATAGGAGGCTTGTTGCTAGGGAGCTGACGTCACTGCCCTGTGACTTTGCTAGTGCATTGCTGCTGCAAATGAACACCTCACTGGCTAAAATAAAAACTGCTTCAGCAAGTAGATATTTAATTTGCTTTGTGTTGTTGTGCAATGCGTGTGTATATGATAACAGTGTGATCATGCTTTGTTTTTAGTTGTTTTGTATAGCTTCGTTTGTGCAGTATGAAATAAAACAAACAATAATTCCAAGTGAAATTGCCTATCAAATCTGCAACGAGAACAGCGTTCTGCAAAATTCTGCAGCAGTTTTACTTTTTCATTGTTATTTCATTGTTTGTGTTATTGAGTATAAATAAATGTCAGTTAAATTATTATTTTTAATTAAATCGCATTACTAAAATCTGAAGAAAAAACAAACATCAAAGAAAAATAAAACATACAATAAAGAAAAGCACTGTTTTACAAATGTGTACTAGGCTTGGAGCATTTTTGTACAAATGTAACAGGGTATTTTTAGAAATTTGTTCACCAAAATATATCCACATCAAGACAGCACATAGAAATAACTGACAAGTGTTTGGAAACGGTGACAGGTGATGTGATTGGCTGATAAACTAGCTGTTTTGTTTCTTTGACCAAGGCCACAGTGTGAAAGTGCTGCCATCACATACCACAAAACAAACGATAAAGTAACAATTTAAAAAAAAAAAAAAATAATGGTCTAATCCAGACAATATATAATATAGTTCACCGCCCCTTTCCTTTTTGAGCATTCATGTTACTACACCATGTACAAAAAACTTGTATTTCTATAATTAGAATGATATCTTTCAGGACCTGCAACACAGGGTGTACAAACAAGGTCCTAATTGTTTTTCTTTGACCTTTCACATAGGAGTGCCAGAACAACGCTTCTCTTTGAACTTGCAACTAAACTATGAAACAATTTGTAAAATATTATTATAATAATAATAATAATAATAAATAATCATCATCTTACCTCACTCCTCCGTTCTTCAGTAGCCACTGTTTGTCTATCCATGGTCGTTGTTGAGGTCTTCTGCCGTTTTAAACAGAAGCTACGACGGTGAGTTATTGGAAACACCGGAATTGCATTTTGCATTTATGACCTGTCTTTTACCATTATATTCACTGCTAATTTTAGATTTATTTCCAAAGCTCATCGATGGCCTTAGGAATGAGTGACATGTACAGTGATAGTAGGATGCAAATGTTTGAGTTTGTTACTTTGCAAAAAATTGAAAATTCTGCAAAAGAGCAAATTCTGCATTTTATTTATTTGTTTTTTTATTTTATTTTTTCGTGATCGAGGAATCCTGGAGGGACTATATTGCATCCATGGCATGCTCGGTTAAACTGTACAAATGAGGATATATCTGAATCCACAGTATAGCGAGGCCCAATTTTAGAACGAGGAATGGGTGTATTGTTTTAATATAATTTTATTGAATTGTTCTGCAAGTACAGTAAACTATTTTAAAGGTGGGGTGCAATGATTTTAAATTTCAGAATTCACTTGAATAGTACTGTTGGTAGGTCAATAACTATCTATGTAGTTTTTATGTACGGGTTTTTAAGGCAAAGTGTATAAAAAAAACAACTCTGAAGTTGACACCTAATGAAAAGTCCAGCTCACTCCAAGTTGTGGCTAATTTTATGAGTGATGTCACATCAGGACAAGCTCGCGACCCTGCCCGCTGCTTTCCTACATTGCCGCTCAACAAAACTACTTGCTAAAACACAAAGCACCGAGGGGAAAGAATACCATGGTTAACAGGTGTGTAATAAATGGTTGGTCCAACACGGCAGGGCTTTGGTATCTCTTCACACGTTTCCTAAAGAGCTGGTACGATGCTGGCAATGGGTGAAGTTTGTGAGGACCAGGGATTGGGATGCTAAGCCCAACAGCAGCTACATCTGCAGCACCTACTTTACCAAAGACAGCTTTATTCGTTTTAATGTTGTTCAAGATGGGTGCTGTTAAAGTTAAATTAAATAAGGATTCACTACCATCCATTTATCCGGATGGTACCTGCAGGCAGCAGCATCTTCTAGTTAAAAAAAAAAAAAAAAAAAAAAAAATAATATTCACTGGGGCTTGAGCAGCTGTCAGGAAAAGAGGTGCAGAGGGTAAGGGCATGATCCTATCATTTCATTATAATTATCTCTTACTGTTTGAAAATATGTATAAAGTGACGCTATTATTATATAGCCAACAACATTCCACGTACATTATTAAAGTAATGTGATAAAATTATCGCATTGTCACGTTCTCGTATGCATTCCTGTGAAGTCGATTTTCGTCTGAACGTTCCTGCATGAGATCTTCTGCCTCCAGATTATTTAGATCGACAATCTTAAGGGCTACTTTATGGTGTTGATGTAGGCTATATCACATTCTAATGGGCTACAAGTTAAGAATAAAGTATTTACTGTATATGTAAGAATTATGTTGATTTGCTTGGAGAAAGTTGTGCAAACCTCTGGTTCTCAGGTTTTCATAAGGCGACAGGTATTAATGTACTTGTTTTGCATATTAAATTGCAGCTGATCTGTTGCCACAGAGATTTGATGCACTCTGTGTCTATTGCTCAGCTTTTAAAAAGCCTGCAGTGAAGAAACAAGAGACTGGCTATTTTGTACTGAGTTCCTGAGCTGGGAGAATGCACTTTTTTTGCGTCTCGAAACAAAGATGGTAGTCTGTATTCTTTTTTGTTTATTTAAAGGGTGTCAGCCAACTGAGTGACTAAGAACCTTTGCAGCAAGGCGTGGCCTACATAGACAGTGAAGGTTATCGGGTTGTGTGTGTGTAACGCTGTGTAATTGACTGTACTGTTATGTAAAGTCTGGTGTTACCTCAAGCAAGTCCTATCGCTGAACATCTTGGGATAGATATATATTTTCAAATTAAAAAACCTGAACCCCTGACACACAAAAAAGAGGAAGTGAAGAAGAGAGCATTGCAAATGTAAACTAGCTTTATTTTTTTAAATTTTTTTTAACATTGTGAAGCCAATGTAAATGAAGCACAAGACCAACATTTCGGATCTGTTTGATTTAAATGCTGAAACATCCAAACTGGTAACATTGCTTTCACTTCTGTCCTCCATCTACCGCGCTTGTTTACAACAGTGAATGTCCTGGTGTGACGTCACGCATGAGCGCTCGTCCGGGTACATTAACGAATGTGAGTGAAACTTTCAGTACAGAAAGTTTAGCTGCACTCCGCAATGATTTTGTCATTGCACCCCACCTTTTAAACAAAAGATGATGAACGTAGTACCTGAAGCATGAAGCTGCCATGGTGGATTGAGCTGATTTGGGTTAAAAAGGCACGCTTTCCTTGATGTTTTCATATCAAGTTCTTCTATTTGTGCGCATGCAAATATTTATTTTACCTGGAAAATGCTGCATTTGTATCCCCACTATTTCTCCCTTTATTTTTATTTTTTTTTAAATAGGGAGGATCATCAAAGTGCGTTGCTAAATCTATTCGCCTGCGTATCTTGGGATATTTTGATAATTGAGCCCTAATTTTAATCTTTTATATAGCGCCTTTCATAGTGGACCACCATCACAAAGCGCTTACAAGATAAGAGACTAGGGTTTGTGGACTATGCATCAGGTGCAGAGTCACCTGGAACAACATCTCGCCCCAAAAGACGGAGCACAGGGAAGTTAAAAGTTACTTGCTCAGGGTCACACAATGAGTCAGTGGCTGAGCTGGAATTTGAACCGGGGACCTCCTGGTTATAAACCTGTTCCTTTAACCATTGGACCACACAGCCTTCTCCCAAGCAGCTTTATTTTTACATCCATTTTCTGACCTGAAGATTTTAAATTTACAGAAATCTGGGTAAGTAGTCCTTGGTCAATTTTTAACCCTTGTATTACAAATTCAAAACAACTAAGGTACCTAACAGTGCTCAGGCAGCTCCGCTTTTGGATGTGTCTGCACCTTGACTTTTCTGTGTGACTGTCAAACAGAGATCAGGAGCATAAACAACAAAGATACTGTGAAGTACAGTCAGGTAGAAAAGGGCAATAGTCATGACGGAATACAAACAAACATCAGAATTGGTACAGCTGGTAGGCCTTGACATTTATAGCTGGAAATAACTTGGCAGTTGCAGTACACTTTGATTTAATTTGACATTTTTGGTTTCTTTTCATTAAGCGCTTGTGTTGGAGACATCATATTTGACAGGGTCGATGAAGTGTTATTGTAGAGCGGAAAACTAGTAATTGTGTGAAACCCTTCCTTCAGTCAAAACCTGTTTTCTGACAAGCTAGGCCTTTTCATCTGATTTATGTCATTTTCTTCAAGGTTCCTCTGAATCTGAAGCCTAGAGTGTTACAACATTAATAATAGATGTTGACAGTATGTATATCACTTATTTTTTTCATGAAACGCAGGTGTCTGGGCAAAACTTGCCAAAAACAACGCAGCGTATTAGAAGTCCTTCCTAATTTGTCAAGTAAATGTTGCAGTGTAGTTAAATACATGTTTCTAAAGTAACTTCTTGACCAGGATTGTTTTCTTGTAAAGTCTTAAACTGCAATCCTAATCCTACTTTTTTAACTTTTGTTACTGGACTCGGAGTTATATATTTTTCATACCAACAAAAAACACACCTTTTGTTAATTTGTTATCTGTTCCTTTCATTGCCCCTCTTCCATGCTACAGTGGCCCTCAAAGGTATTCACCCCCCTTGGACTTTTCCGCATTTTTTATTTTGTTACAACATGGAATCAAAATTGATTTAATTATGAGTTTTTGCCACTGATCAACAAAGTCCATAATAACAGTGAAAAATAAAATCTACAAATTGTTCTATATTAATTACAAATGTAAAACCGAAAATAATTGAGCAGTTGAGTATCCGGGTGAGAAGGGCACTAGTCAGGGAGGCCTCCAAGAGGCCTATGGCAACTGAGACCAAAGTAGAGCTTTTTGGCCTCAACGCGAAGCTCTGTTTGGTGCAAGCCTAACACCACACATCATCCTGAGAACACCATGTGGTGGTGGTGGCAGCATCATGCTATGGGGATGCTTCACAAGCTTTCCAGGCCCTGACGCAGAGAAGATAGAAGGCAAAATGGATGCAGCAAAGTACAGAGAAATCCTGGAGGAAAACCTGCTGAAGTCTGCAAGAGACCTGTGACTTGAGAGAAGATTCATCTTGCAGCAGGACAATGACCCCAAACATACAGCCAAAGCTACACTGGAGTGGCTTAAAAACAAAAAGGTCAATGTCCTGGAGTGGCCCATTCAAAGCCCGGACCTCAATCAGATTGAGAATATGTAGAAAGAGTTGAAAATTGCTGTTCACCAAAGGTACCCATCCAACTTGACGGAGCTTGAGCAATTTTGCAAAGAACAGCTAGAGACATATTCAAATAGACTCAATAGACTGTAATTGCAGCCAAAGATGGCTCTACCAAATATTGACTCAAGGGGGTGAATATTTATGCAATCAATTATTTTCTATTTTGTATTTGTAATTAATTTAGAACAATTTGTAGATTTTTATTTTTCACTTTGACATTATGGACTTTTTTTGTGTTGATCAGTGGCAAAAACTCCTCATTTTAAATCTATTTCGATTCCATGTTGTAGCACAATAAAATGTGGGGAAAAGCCCAAGGGGGGTGAATACTTTTGAGAGCCACTGTATTTCTCTGTCCATCATCTTTCCCGATAGTGGAAACCTTGTGGGAAATTTCTATTCCTTGTCATCGTAGTTACCTTGGAAATTGTGATGTTGTTTTAATACACAAGCTAAATACTACATGTTATAAGCCAAGACTGCAAGAGGCAATACTGACAATTTTATATATATTGCTTCTGCTATACTTCCCTCAAACATCTACAGTTAAAAATACATTTACAGCAACTGTAGGCAAGCTGTTATGCAATATAACAATGTGTGAGGCTTATATTGGGTCAGTGGATTGAGAAGTTATAATTAATCAAATTAATAAATAAATGCCCCTGAGACTGTAACAAAGCAAGAACCGAGGCGTGAGACAACCCAAACTTTTGATTTGAACAAGGTATGGAAAGATGACCAATAATTATGCTAATCACAGGCAGGGTGAGTGCCATTTTAAAAATATGCTTGCAGTTATAAAAGCATCCTTCTAATATTGCTCAGTCATAGATAGGGATTCGTTCAGCTGTTAAGTTGTATCAGGGTTAATGGCTAATGGTTAATCTGCATTTACATAGAGCTCACACCTTACTGTAGTCCTGTGCTGCTTTTTTTTTTTTTTAAACCATTGTTGCATTACAAGCTCATTACTTTGAGGAACTGTTTTTTCACCACATGTAATATTAATAATCAGATTTGCACTTCGTCATTATATTGAAATGCATTCAAGTGAAGAAAAGGCGAGATTAGGATACTAAGCAGGCGCTAACAATATAATGTGATGCAAGGATATTGCCTTGTACTTAGGCAATTACTGACCCTCCAAAAACTTTACATCTCTAATTACATGGTGCAAACCATTGTAGAAGTGAGTAACTAAGAGCTGTATAAAAGCACACACCTGCAGAGACCTATCATTGGCTTCTGGAAGGCTGCTGTGGTACACATTTTGATGTTGCGACAATTAGCTCTTGTTAAGGAGAGGCAGAAACACATTCCCAGGGTCACTTTGTTTGGGATGCTAGAGGATGTGGTGCTAAAGCGTTATCGTCTCACTCTGCAGGTTATCCTAGACCTAATAGCTGAATTGAGGGTTGAGCTAAACCCCAGCGTCAATCTAGGGACCGCAATCTCTGCACTACTTAGCCTCTGGTTCCTTTCAGACCACAGTTTGAATGTCTGGAAGGATAGCCCAGTCCACCTTTTCGAGCGTGCTAGGCAAATTTCTTTATCATGCTGAAAAGGGCAGGCCAAAACAAATAATTTACTAAGGATACCAGCATAACTGATGTTCCAAACAACTCCTCAGCTCTAAGGACTCTCGGCTCCTTCTCAAAAAAACGTTTCTTTTCCATGCGCCAAAGGCGCCTTTGCTGCCCTTCCTCTAACATTTTATTATTATTATTATTATTTTGTTTGTTTTGTATTTTTGTGCTCCACAAATGACATACAGCACCTACTGCTCTCTGTACTCTTAACTTCGTCATCTCTGGGCTGCAAGATGGCTATATAGACCGATCATTGAATCCCTCGTTATCATAATTGTGGATCATTATTTGTTCGTGTTGAATAATTTGCATTGCTTTTAAGCTTACATATGGCGCTGTGCAAAATACATTGCCTGGCCGCAGTGCAATTATTTGCACTGCATCTGTACTTGCATTATCCCAATATGTGCAATTCACTACATATAATATACAATTCTTTCGGCTCTTCTGTCAGATTTTGAAATGGTCCATAATACCTTCAAACTTGAGTAGCCTATGTCTTAAATCCTTTCGGATTTCCTGGGTCACTGAAAATGCGTCAGCCACTTTCCCCAACTCTGTGCTAATTTCCCATTTTATCAAGGTTATTAATGTATGTATTACACTCCGAATTTATGTGGATGATGTCCCCTGAAGTAGGCGGGGCTAAAACTAGAAGATTTGTGGAATTGCATGTCTGGCCCTGATTTTCACTCAGTGACCATATGGGGTTTTAATGTGTATTAGGCTAATATAATGGCTGCTTATTGAATCTGCAACCTCAAAAATGCAAAAACACATTTTCAAAAAACTGGTAAGTGATATTCAGTTTCTCTGAGGGGGGGGGGGGGATAAAATGCATGGCCCTTTTAAACAATACACACAACTTGTAAGAACTTACGGAACATATCTTTGCCATAAAATAACTTCTTTAACCGTTATGCGCCCCTATCCTGATTGTTTTAACAGATTTATTCACATGTCATAAATCAAATGGAAATATGTTCGCAGGGACAGAAAAATATTATTTTATGAGCATCCTAATAAGAATGTACTCCCTTCTGGAACATTGCTGTTGCTCTGGTTGAAATGAATGGCTTGTGGGAACAAAAAATATAAATGTTTTAGGAGGGAGACTTGAGGTAAAATGCTCGTAAGAGAAACCGTTAAAGTTGATATGTATTTTCATCTGATTTTTATGACCCATGATTATCTATAAAAATATCACAACAGTTTTATGCTGAAATGTCTCTGCAATAGGGACAAGATACAGCAAAAGTAAAGCAATACTATTGTAAACACTGCAGGGACTTTTGTTTACACTTTGCACTATCTGTCTTAATGGGGTTAAACATTCATTTGCCTAGGAGAGAGCTTTTTTTCTTTTTTTTTTTTTTTTTTTTTTTTAAATGTACTAGGAGTCCTGCCAAGAATGAAATTACAATTTGTATGGATAGAAGCAACTGCAGGCAGTTTTTGCCAGAAATCATTAGCTTTTATGTTAACTGTCTTGCAATCAGTTTTATTTTTTAGAAACTGGTATTGATTTGTGACATGGTAGACTTTTCATGCAATTTACATATAGTTTGGTAAATTTATATTGATTGTATCTTTCAAATTCATTCTAGTTTACTATCAAATCCATTCTTTGAGCATCCATCTAAGATGTACCCCCTGCTGATTTTAGAGACATGAAATGTATCTTTAATATGGAACAGGTATATAGAAGACGAATGTCTCCTATGGCAACAGGTGTTTTGGATTGGCAAGGTTGCATTGTTACTGTAAGTGGCAACATTAAACGTGTGTCAGATAATCAGGTTTGGTCTAATTTGATCTGCCGGTGTTTAAGGCTGGGTAACTCATTCAGCACAAAGTAACTTAACAGAAAGATTACGTTAAGCTTACTGTTTAAGAAAAAAGAGGTGTAGCTAAGTTTGTAAGTACAGTGTGTGTGTGTGTATATATATATATATATATATATATATATATATATATATATATATATATATATATATATATATATATATATATATATATATATATATAGATATATATATATATATATATAGATATATATATATATTATATATATATATATATATATATATATATATATATATATATATATAATGTAATATATATATATATATATATATATATATATATATATATATATATATATATATATATATATCCATAGACGTGGGCTGGTCACGAATGGTAAATATGTGGGTCCTAGCATATTATGGTATACAGTACCGGGGCACTGGAAAGTGCCGGATTGAGCAGGGAAAGACTACATCTCCCAAGAGAAAATGTGGGAGTTGTAGTTAATAGGGCCTACAAAAATGGCAGCCACCAAAGAAACTACAAGGGCCAGGAGTACATAAGGTTTAATTGAAATGTAAACCAGCACAGCTGCAGGTGTTTAAGAGGTGTTAGTTTTGTAAGTGGCTGGGCTGGTTGACAATAAAAGGAAATTATCTCCTTTGTTCAGGGTCAAGCTGGGGGAGGCTTATGGTGGTTGCAGTTAGACTGTGGAGAAAGAAGTTAAGGAAAAGACAAAAAAAATACAGAGGAACAGGTTTAAAACTGGTAAGTAGCTTAGCTACCAAGTGTATAAAATAGATACAGGGAAGGGGGAGAGAGAGTGAAGTCAGATCTCCTAACAGACATAGGTATTGTTTAGGTTTGTTTTGGTTGGTACAAATAAATACAGACACTGTACTGTTTTATTTCATTTCTATGGTCCTGCGATTCTATCTTACACTAAAGAAGACAGTGGAAACAGTCCTGCAAGTGGCAGACTTACCCTGGTGTGTCACATATGGTGGAGAATGTGGGCAGTCCTCTCCACTGATAAATAGCGCAAAGACAGCAACATGGAAGCGGTGGTACAAAGCCTCCTACAAGCAGTGATGTCTCGGCAAGAGGCAACCCAAGCTCAGCAAGAAGCGACCTGGGTGCAGCAGGAGACCAACCTCTTATTTTTGGAGGAGCAAAGAAACACTTCCCAAGCACTGCGACAAGAGATACATGAGTTGGATCAAAAAAATCCTAGCTCTCGGTACTAGAGAACCCCCTCACTCCCTACCTATCAGGGCTAACAAGTTCATCCAGAAAATGACAGAACAGGATGACGTGGAGGCATTTATCAAAACTTTTGAATGCATTGCAGAACGGGAAAAGTGGCTACAGGACCAATGGGCCGGGATTATCGTTTCGTTCTTAGTGGGAGATGCACAGAAGGCATATTACGATATGGAACCCGAACAAGCAGATGATTTCACCTTGTTAAAAGCGGAGATCTTGGCCCGGTTCTGAGTGACCTCAGCGGTACGAGCCCAGAGGTTTCATGGGTGGGCTTACTAGTTCAACAGAGCACCATGGTCACAAATGTATGACTTCATACATCTTTCCAGGAAATGGCTAAATGTAGCCTGACTGCTATTGTGGAACAAGTGGTCATGGACCACTTTCTTCGTGAATTACCCTCCAACATCGGACGATGGGTCGGACAGGGAGATCAGACAGCTGCAGACCAGCTTGTTGCGTTGGTGGAGCAATACCTCGCAGCAGGAGACCTTGTGAAACCAATCGGAGTAGACCAGGGCCTCCAGAAGAGAGACACCACATATACCGGTAAGACTGTTTCAAGTAAAAGGGGGGCAGAAGGGCAGCTGCATGCTGCGAAGGGACTGGACAGTAATAGTGAAAAAACATTCTGGCTGTCAAAGTCAGACGGGGGTACTAGACCAAAATCGAGACTGATACAACCACATATAATTTGTTTTAAATGTCAAGGTTCAGGTCATATTGCTGTAAATTGCCCATTAAATGTTGAACCCATGCAATGTAATGTGGGGGAGGGACTGTATACATGCACAGTGGTGTCGGTGCTGACAAGGGGTCAGGCCGGAAGGAAACCCCTGTTGCAGTGTAAATGTAGGAGGTAATAATGTAGTAGCTTTGCTTGATTCAGGAAGTATGGTTACATTGGTCTCGACAGATTTAGTGAGACCCACACAATTGATTAAGTCTAGGGACCTTGGGATTACCTGTATACATGGTGACACCCAGTTATACCCCAGCGCCATGGTACCGTTCGAGACGGCCATACAATCTGTGCGATTGGCAAGCAGCGGTAGTACCTGTAATGCCATATGAGGTAATCATGGGGCGAGACTTTCCATTGTTTGAACAACTTTGGAACAAAAAGGGCCTATTGGCTTCGCCCAATAATTCACAAGAGGCTGACATTGAACCTCAAGAGTGAAGAATTGGCAATGTTATTACCTAATTTTGAGCCTGACCGGGCCAGTACAGGAACGATGCCACCGGTGGTTATGGTGGGGAATCAACCAAGACCGGAAGTTCCTGGTTCCTTAGGTACAGGGGATGGCAGCAGAGGACAGGAGTTTCCAGTACATGGTGTAAACCCTGCTAATTTTGGCACAGTACAATTACAGGACCCTACGTTAGCAAACGCGAGGGGAAAAAATAGAAATGATAAATGGTGTATTGGTTAATCCTGCTAGACCAGTATATTTTCCCCATTTTATAAGCCGCAACGAATTGTTATATCGGGTAGCGAAGACAGGGGAGGGGGTTACAGAGCACCTGTTAGTGCCCCAACCATATAGGAGGACAGTGCTGGATTTAGCACACTGTCATATACTGGGGGGACACCTGGGAGTGTAAAAAACCCAGGAACGTGTGACACGCACATTTTATTGGCCTGGGGTAGTAACAGCAGTAACTAAGCATTGTGCCTCCTGCCCTGAGTGTCAAAAAACAGCTCTGTGTAAAACTTTTTGGAGTCCATTAATCCCCCTGCCTATTATAGAAACTCCATTTGAAAGGATTGGAATGGACTTGGTTGGTCCACTCCCAAAATCCGCTAGAGGGCACCAACACATTTTGGTGATAGTGGATTATGCCACCAATATCCCAAAGCTGTACCACTGAGAAATACATCGGCTAGGGGTATTGCGAAAGAGCTGATGTTGTTAATTACCCGGGTAGGAATCCCCAAAGAAATTCTTACAGATCAGGGAAACCCATTTATGTGTAAAGTAACCAGAGCATTGTGTGACCTCCTGAACATTAAACAATTGCGGACCTCAGTTTACCATCCACAAATGGATGGTCCTGTGGAAAGATTTAATAAGACGTTAAAATCTGTTAAACCATTGAAACAGATGGAAAGAATTGTGATTATCTAGTCCGTACCTTATGTTTGCTATTCAAGAGGTTCCCCAGGCATCGACAGGATTTTCACCCTTCGAGCTGTTGTACGGGAGACATCCCAGAGGGTTGCTAGATGTAGCCAGAGAAACATGGGAACAAGAAAACACCCCCTATAGGAGTGTAATTGAACACATTACTCGGATGCAGGATCGCATCGCAAAAGTGATGCCGATGGTAAGAGAGCACATGAGACTAGCTGAAGAGGCTCAAACGATCGTATAGTAAGGGAGCAGGAATAAGGGTGTTTCAACCCGGAGGGGGGGGCCCCGCAACATTCTAGCGAATGATGGATCGGATCCTTAGACCACAAGGAATAAGCGGCGGCCTATATTGGTGACTTGGTCATACATAGTGAAGAATGGGGGTCTCGCTTAATAAAAGTACAGACAGTATTAACCGCAATTAGACAGGCGGGGCTGGTGGCAAACCCAGAGAAATGTACGATTGGGCTGGAAGTAACAAGATACTTGGGATATGTGATAGGATGGGGGGCAGTGAATCCCCAAATAGACAAAGTGGAAGCAATCAAATGATGGCCACAACCAATAAATAAAAAACAGGTGAAAGCGTTTATTGGTCTGACCAGCTATTGTAGGAGATTTATTTCTAACTTTGCCACAAGTGTTGGATTGAGCAGGGAAAGACTACATCTCCCAAGAGACAATGCAGCTGCAGGTGTTTAAGAGGTGTTAGTTTTGTAAGTGACTGGGCTGGTTGACAATAAAAGGAAATTCTCCTTTGTTCAGGGTCGAGCTGGGGGAGGCTTATGGTGGTTGCGGTTAGACTTTGTGGAGAAAGGAGAAGTTAAGGAAGAGAGAGAAAGAAATACGGAGGAACAGGTTTAAAACTGGTAAGTAGCTTAGCTACCCAGTGTATAAGATAGATACAAGGAAAGGGGAAAGAGAGTGAAGTCAGATCTCCTAACGGAGATGGATATTGTTTAGGTTTGTTTTGGTTGGTACAAATAAATACAGACACTGTACTGTTTTATTTCATTTCTATGGTCCTGTGATTCTATCTTGCACCAAAGAAGACAGTGGAAACTGTCCTGCAAGTGGTAGACTTACCCCGGTGTGTCACAATATATACGAAGACGAACACACGTGTCCTCTGAAAGGTGTGTTGTCAACAGTCCGCTGCTTTTCACTCTGCAGGCCCGCCATGCAGCTACCTCAGAGCTACAGCATTGGAGGACCATGCAGCTCTGCTCCACTTGCAGACAGACCCGAAAGTGCCCGGCCAGTACACAGGGGTCACTGGTGCCCCGGGCGGCGCTCGGCCAGTTGTGTCCACATCTGGCAGTGGAATAGCCTGGACCTGAACCAGCAACCTACAGGCTATAGGGCAGTGCCTTTTACTGGATGCGCCACTCAGGAGCCCTAGTGGTCTGCATTTTTAAGTGTAGTTACTGTATAATGTATTGCAAGAGATCCAGATCAACAGCTGTTTATGTATCATAATGAGCAGGGTTATTGTATTAAAATATATTATGCAATAATGCAAAAATGTTATCTGTATTAATCTTGCTAACTAGGAATTGTGTCACTATCTGTAATTAATGTCACTATTACAATAGTTTTCTTATACAACAGTGGTTCCTAGATTGGGCCATAGGAAGATGGTTTAAAAACAGCTGCCACACACAGAATGTTCTCTGACACCTGACAAAGCAATGTTCCCCAAGCTCAGGAATCAATTTATTTTCATGAACACTGTTCAAGGTTATTTCAAAAGGACATACTACCTTGACGTCTACACTATCATACTATTATTATAATCCTCATTTCAATGCCTACTCTAACAGTGTATATCTAATTTTACAGCATTAGGAGGTAATTGTAAGGAAGACAGCAATTTGAGGTTGTTACCTAATGTGAGGCAGGATATTAATATGGCAGTAACAACATACAGTTAAATGGCAAAGTACAAGAATGTATGTGAAAACCTTCATTTAAAACATCTTTTTCAACTGTGTACTTAGGCTTCAAAAAAGTGTCTTCGGGGCTTTCACTTTTGTATATACCATATAAAATTATTATTTTCGGTTACTTTCCAAAATTCTTGTGTTCACAATGTATGAACTCAACAGTAGTTGCACACTTCAACTGTACCTTCTTTCCTTTGCTGTCTTCCACAACGGAATCCTTAAGGTCACGGCCATATTCTGAGGTGTCTGTCTACTTGGGCATTTATTTACATTTTGACACCATTTTTTTTTATTCAGTTTTAAATTCCACAAATGTGTAAATACTCCCTATTATGGAACTGTAATATAACTTGAACTCTCACGAGCAAGAACAATCCTCTGCTTGTATTAATTGTAATCTTGTTTTAAATCTCACATGTTACAATCCTCTAATGGAAATGTATGAGTTTGCTGCCACTCAGTAGTTGGAGTGGGTTTAAAGTATTCAAAATGAATCAATGCGAGGTACAAATCAGAAAGGAGGGACATTGCCCAACTGCACTGAGAGTTATCTTTCATAGGTTACTGTATTTTATTTTTTCACGAAGAAAGTGGTAAAGTCAACAAATTGAGGAATCATTTCCAGTGTTTGTTGAATATGCACAGATCTAAATTTTGTATCAGGGGTGTTTTATCAATTAAAACCAAAAAATCAGAAGCCCAACTCATATGCAGGCCTACCTAGTGTAAGGGTATAGACAAAAGGGTGCATCAAAATGCTCAGCCCCTTTTGTGCTCTTTAAAATAGGGTAAAATGAGTACTTTGGAACAAATATGTTTATTTTTTTCAGCCCAAACATTGGTGTGTAACAGTTAGCCGCCAGTTTTACCATGTAAAATAAACTGCACACTTTTTAAAGGCGTTAAAACAATGCAAAATTTGTACCTATCTTAACTTTCAGAGATTTATTTGAAAACGATAAATACACAGTACACATGGGCTGTATTGTATCCTTTATAGTCATATAAACACAGAAGTTAGATGGAATAAAACCTGGGTTACCAGAGAAATTGAAGCTTCTGACAATTGTTTTTGTAATTTGTCATTCAAAATGTTCTTGTTTAGCCAGAATTCGCCAGAGGATTGTCTAATCATTTAGAAAGTAGAGAGAGTGCTCCCACATAATAAATCAGTCTGACAGATTCATTTCAGTGCAGTGTTGAACTGTGTATACATTCCAAATACATTTCGGGGAATTACTTTTTCTTTTAATACCAGTAGCTTTAACATAGCTATCCTAGTTAAATAATCCTGTTGGATTGAATATTGATTTTGAAATAGTGGGAGAAAAAAGAAAAAAAAATTGAAGAATACCGGGGGACATTAGTATGTAAGCCTGATGTAAAATGCTGGGTGACTCACACTTTGCGGCTTGAATTAACTGAAGAAAGAATAGGAGAAAGTAAAAATAAACAGTTTATTTGTGTTCTTAGTATTCATTCGTGTTTATTCTTTCTTCTCTCCCTTTATCTCTCTCTTTTGAGCCTGCATGTTCACTGCAAGGACATTTCGTCACTTGATGACCTTCGACACCATGCGCTGGTGCATGCGCATTTCGAGCGCCTCGTATGAAAGTCGGAGGTGCAGTTGATTTCGTCATTTTGAATAAAGTGCTTGTTCATTTCATTGAGACAATGGCATTGAGCAAACCAATCATAAGTAAACGAAAGGCTTATGCTAGAATGTGAGGAGGAGTTTGCCTTCATTGAAAACAGTGGTAAACCTCTGTATCATTTGCAACAAATTGCTTATACACTGTAGTCTGTACAAGGCGAGCAACCTCTGTTGTCATTATGAAATAAATCAATACATTTTTAGCTGAATATCCTCCTGGATCAGACTTGGAGAAATCTGGCCTCTTTAAAAGCATGCCTCAGCAGCAGGCAGATGCTCCTTTTGGCGTTCAGTAAAGATGATGGAATAACACAAGGGAGTTTTATAGGGCTCTTCGTTTTTACTTTTTCCATGGTATCGCCAAGCTATTGAGCCGACTCTGTTTCTTAATTTAAACTCTTGGAAAAGCTTTGATTGTGAAACAAGATCATTGTTGTGTTTTCTTCTGTAATTTGAATGAGACTATGATTCAGTTTCACTGATAATGTGAAAAAAATAAAATAAATAGTAGCTCCTTAGCTTTTATTCAAACTGAACACAAAGTGAGTTCAGTTAAATGTACTTTTCCCGGATTTAAAATCTTAATGAATCGTTGCAATGTTATAACTGTTTTGCAAATAATAGATTTCCTCTTAAATTCTGTTTTCAGTTAAGTCAATTCATTGTCGGGCTCGTGACTGCTTGTAGGGGTATGGTGAGAGGTTATTATGGACTATTTGACACTGATCCCGTCTGTTAAGGGAAGAAGCCACCGCCCACTGAAAGAGGAATGGATTTGATGATGCCATGTCAGCGGGGTGGATCGTGACAAAGCCACGTTCCCACCCCCACTCCCCCCCCCCCCCCCTCCTTCTCAGTTCTGAGACTAAGCAGATCCACAAACTCCACTTAAGTGTGGGAATAAACCAAATTAAAAGAAGAATTATACCAAAGCCCCCAAACTCTGTTGGCTCTTGGCTAGTTGAGCAACAGCTTTGTCTTCTGGAGCAGTTCTAATATATAGTTCTGTGGCACTGGGGGCTCATTTCCAAGGTATTGGATCATGTAATGGGAAAGTCCAACTTTGGCTGCTGAAGTGGCTGCTTTGGTAGGTGGACTGAAAACCATGACAGAGTTACTGATGTATTTTGTTTCTGTTACGAACAAGGGATCTTAAGGAGCATTATTGAAAGTCCTGGCTAGGGTGTATTTGAAGATGGAGTTGCAGGGGCAAAAGGTTGAAGGAATATTATTGTAGTGAATATGGAACAACAGAGATGGAGAAGATAGGAAGTTTCTCATGTAGAGGTCATTGACACAAAGATTTGTTGCTGGATTGAAAGAGGAATAACATGAATTCGTGAAATAACGTGAATTCTCCAGTTCGTTGAAACCAAAAAAAAAGCTATCATGCATAAAGTTTCCATGAGGAGGTCAATGTAAGGGGGAAAACAACCATTTTTCAGCTTGAAAATTTGTGTAGGTAACATGTTGAAAGTTATTGATATACAAGCTGTGGTAGGATTGGGTGAGGATCTTTGAATTCCTCGTAATAATAAAGATGCTTGCGGGAGACCGGTGACAGGACAGCTGAATTGAATGCCTGATGCGTATGTTTTGATTGTAGATAGCTAGAGGTGGTGTTTTTAATGACAGTGTGTGATGAAGACCAGGAACTGATCAGAAGACTTGGTGTGGCAGGATAGATGGTAAGCTGAACAGAAATGAAGATAGGATTTCCAACCTGTATTGTATGAAGCCAGGGTCCGGGGGGTTAAACTCATCACTAGTTCCGTGCTAGTTTCTTGAAGTGTTGGATCTGAAAACGAGATAAAGCTCTTTTAAATTTTTACTTTTTACTGGTATGTGTGAAGCACGGATTGTGAAATTATTGAGAATGCAATTCCAAATTATTAGCCTCATGAATTTGATAATTTGAAGAGGCTTTCAGCTGCCTATTTGATTTGACAGTGTTTCGTTATCGCTGTACTGATGGGGTATATTTCGTGGTCAAATTCAGAAAGCCATGCTCTTCACGTGATCAAAAATAAATGAAAACGAAGAGCGCTAGGCATTTTGAAAACCGATCTTCAAGGAAAGAGCTTGTCAAAAAGAATCCTTACAAAAACTTGTCTGTGGTGTTTGTGGTGAAATTAGGGTAGTTATTGTATTTTGCTTCATAATAACTGAGTGTTTTATTTAGAATGCATAATACATACAGTATAAACAGATAATGGGAATACACTGTAGATCTACAGTAATACACTATAGATCTACAGTACAATACAAATTACACAAACTGTAAGGCTGCAGTGTTCTCCCATTTTTTTTCTGTATTTTGCTGCCATTAAGAGAACTATGCACAGCACAGAGTAAGTGCAATATTCCGTTTAAAAAAAAAAAAAAAAAAAAAAAAAAACAAAGCTAGTATTTAAAATGTCTTGCTCGCAGACATTTCACGTTTTACAGTGTGTGTCTTGCGGCTCTCTGCCATATGAACATTTTGGTATGCGACTCGCAGGGTCCGGAAGTTTGGCCACACCTGATATAAGCTATTAATAGAACTACTGTTATGTATGCTGCTGGCTTTAATGTTGTTTGTTTTTACATAATGGTCAATGTTTGAAAGTGTATGTCTACAGGGAATTTGGGATGAGTCTGTCAAGTGAAATGTCATTCAACTTGGATGTAATTACTTCAGACTTAATTTCTAGACTTTTAGAACAAGAAACTACGTAATACAAAACATTTCTGGGTGTATTTACCTCTTTCACATAATTGTATCCATATATATGGGGCGTTGTGCCTCCAACCCGACAAGTCCATATATTCAACAAATACTGACACCCTGAATGGCCTTATTGCATTTATAATCCAGGTCAAACTGGATTTTTTTTATTTAAATATCCTTTAACTGTAAACAAAAGTAGTCTCATTTATAACTTTTAACTACACACTAAGTTAATCTGAGTAAATTGAATTAATTCACACTTGCAAAAATAAGTAAATATACAGGGTAATTAGAAAGTAAGTTTACCACATCAACGAATGTTTTATTATCTTCCAGTTCATTTAATTGTTTTTCATCCAAATCAGCATGTCTACTTTACTACTTTTGGGATTTGTTTTGCTGGTAATTGGTCACTCAGTTTTCTAGTTACTGTACATCTGTAACTGTAAACAAAATGAATACCGTTACTTTAAATTCTGTATGGCAGCACAGCGATTTCAAATATGTGACAAGGTTCCAACTGTCCATATCCATCCAATATACGGACAGCTGGAACCTCGCTCGACCAATTTGCTTGTTTCATGCTTCATTGCCAGCCCTGGATTATATATGTCTATCTATCTCTGTTTATATATTAGGAGTGGGCAACGATATGAAAATTGTGTATATTGATATTGTGCACATATTTCAATATCGCTAATATCAAAGTCTTCCAAAACACAGAAAAATGTAATATCAAAATTGTGGTTCTTTGCTTCACAATATCCATGGAGAAAAACAAGGTCTTGTTATATTGTGTCTATTCCATCAGCACCATCTCAAAACTGAAATATTTCTATACTTCACTGCACTGACTTTGGGGTGTTCATTTTCCGGAAGTAATTGAATCTTCAGCTGCTGCGTATAAATGCTGCCCCATGACACTTCCTACATTAAGTACGTTATCATGAGTGGGTCATGTCCCAATAAGCAAAGAAAGTAGTAAACCATTCTGAATTGTAAATGCTTAAATGTAACAAAACACATTCCCATACTTGAATAAAGAAGAGATGAGCAAATCGAAGATGCTACTTTTTGTGGTATTTTAGAATGCCTACTAAAACAAAAAAATTGATTTCAAATTGAGTCTTTTCTTTATTTAGATCCCATTTACTACTGGCAACAAACTGCAGAGGACATAACCATCACCATCCGTCTACCAGAAGGTACCACTAAAGAAGCCATTGAGTTCAAGTTGTCTATGGACAGTATGCGTGTTGGGTTACATGGATATGCTCCTTTGCTGGAAGGGCAGCTGTATGCCTTGGTTGACACTGAGGCTAGCGCCTGGATAATGAAAGAAGACAAAAGGTAAGCAACTATTTAACATACTATTTATTGTATACATTTTTACAAATATATGTGCAAGGGATAATATGGATTAAAAATTGACTTTGCCCATACTCCTCTCTAGAATTGCAGTTCTGTTTTTTGCATACATATTAATTGTTAATAAATGCATACACGATAATTTCAATAAAACATCAACCGTCTGGAATGGGCTGGCTTGGGTACTTCCAGTCTTCTGTGTTTTGTTGACAAGCTCACGACAACTTAGGAAGGCTCGATAGTGATGCTGTTAGTCCCCACCACACCTAACCCAGCCCAGTTTACTTACCTTAACCATCCATTACTTTTCATTTATGTTAACTTCATCCAGCACCTCCCCTTTTGTGGCGCCCTATCATCCTCTTTCCTCGTCAACCAGAGCCAGCTGCTACTTTCTGCCTCCTCGGATAGCCTTCAGTATACATGGTAATTCCTGCCCACTGAATCCAGTATTGCTGAGAAGCTGGGTCATGGAGTGCACAATGAATCCCAGACAATCCCTCTACTGGACAAAGCTGGACTCCTGCTGTTCCACCACAGCTGCTAACTCAGCATACAGGAGTTTCTTCATGTCGTACGCCTCATCTATCTAATCCTCCCATGCCACTGTTCGCTCAACCAGGTGAACAAGGCGTGCTGAGACTGACCACAGGACAATGTCAGGTCAAAGTGTAGTTGTAGCAGTCTCAGATGGGAAAGCAAGACACTGGACAACATCTGCCTGCATTCTCCAATCTCTAGCAGCCTCCAGTTGTCCCAGGCGAGTTTTCATTGTAACAAACTTTCCTGTTGGTTGCTCTCCTGGATGAAGAAATGTTGTTCTGTGTGTGCCAGTTATTGCTGGTATTGGCAGGAAGCTGATCCTCCTGTTCCATTGTCCACAGGTCTCTCCAGCCAATCTTACGCTGTTCCACAGTCTCCTATCTCATCCATTCTCCCTGCTTAGCCTGGGACCACGACTTGAGACACCTCACCCTCTTCTCCTCCTTTTGCACTTCAGTAACTACAAGCTTTCTCCTTTCAGCTGGAGCTGCTTTGTGCCATCTCTGGGAACCAGGCTGAGAGCAAGGCCTCCCCTTCCCTGCTGTACTTGCTCCATGATATCACTGATACGAAGGGCAGCCTTTGCATCATCCACCCCATCCTTTGCTGCCCACTTTCTCCCAGTTCTCACTGAAGCTGAGGTCTGGCAGCAGTTTCCCTTTACCATAGAGTGTAACCCTGCTAAGGCATCATAGAACTCCCAGCCATTTCCTAATGTATGAACTAATCCAGCCATCTAGTCTCTACTGTTGACAGGGAAACCTCATACACAGTAAGCAGCCACAGCAACCTTGTAAAATAGAATAAAGCCCTAACTTAAGTATTTGAGAAGTTTTTATCTCGGTGTCTATAGAAGTGTCCAAAGTCAAAATAATTAATTCCTCAATGAAGACTGCAACATATTCCATTCTTAATTTTCTAAATACATCCTTAATTTTCTAAATACATTTGTCAGCTGTTGTGTCTGATGTGACATCACATGAAGATGTCTATTTTGTTTATTGTTCAATATATACCGTGTTTACTCAAATTTAAGTCACCCCTGAATTCAAATGCCCCCCCCCCCTTCAAATATGGACACCAAAAAAAAAGAATGAATGCAAGTCACATTTAACTCGTAATGAAAAAAACACTAATTAATGGTTACATTTCTTTAATTTCTAGGTGCCGGCCAGGAACACTGTATTACTGTACATTAAAGCATCAAAGTACGTCACCTACTATTACAAAAGGGAAAATAAAATATGTGCAGTACTTTCAGTATTGAATGACAGTCATTGCAGTTTTTGGTAGCTGGGAAAGGGTAAATTACCTTTAACTTTATTTCAGTCTGCTTTATTGTCCTTCTTTGTTTAATTTGACCAACATGACTGTCACGTTCGCAAGCAAAATTGGTGCAAGACAGAAATGTGTAGTTCTTTAAGTTTGAGTTAGGAGTTTGTAGTTTACACTAGTGGGGTTTCTGTAGTTAAACCAGGCACAGACCATAATAACAGTGAGTAAGTTAGAGAATTAGCCATTAAGCAGTACATACCTTTGTGTTCCTGTTTCTTTTGCTCTTCCAGCCGACAGTTGCAAAATCTGCATATCATTTATTTAGTCATCTTCAGATGCACACATCCCCTCAAGCTCAAATTCTTTGTAGTGTTTGTTATGCACAGTTTAGGCATTTAGAAACGAGCGTCTCTTCAATCACAATTTTACTTGCCAAAAGTGCTAGTCTGAGCTTCCGTTTCCCTTCAGACCGTGTCTATGGTAACGGCTGAGCCTTGACAACTGTGATTGCAAGTATTTTTTTTTTTTGTATAAACCTCCCAATTTAAAAATATGATTCTGTTTGCTTTATAATGACTTTTCATTGTATTTAGTTTTATATGTTGCATTTTATTTTATTTTGTTTTATTTTGTATTTGCGATACACAGGGCTCGATTTTATATACTATGTGGAGTGCAGGATGCACACTATAGCCTGGAGGTTGGCGGTTTGATTCCAGGCTATTCCACTGCCGACAGGGGGCGGTGCACAATTGGCCAAGTGCCGCCTGGGTGTGGGACTTGGGTTGGCCAGGGTGTCCTCGGCTCACCAGTCACGTGGAGGGGCTCCAAAAAAATCACCTAAATATATTTTTGGATAGATGTTGATGAGGTCTACAAGAATCAAGCAAAACATTTTGGTATCTTTGGATTTTTGACAGATTTTAGAAGTTGCATTCAAGCATTGCTTATGGCCACTTTAATGCTAAAGTACCACATAGTCCTGTGGGGAGATTTGAAACAAAGTGTTTCACATAATTTGGAAGAGTGGTCCCTAATGTTCTTACAACAATACTAACATTTTAGGGTTGGGCTGAAGTTAGAGTAAAACTCGCACCCCTCGTCTGGCAACTTGCCAAAAGTGAGTTAGGTGCACCTGGTATTTTTTTTCCCTATGAAGCCCTATTCATTACGAGCTCTAGTCGAACAAATCGCTACACATGATGGAAGCATTTAAGTTGAGCCTGGAGCGATTTCTGGTCAGGGTGACTTTTTCACTTTAGGAAATTAAAGGTTTGTCATTTCTAGGCCCTAAAACCCCCAGATGAATTTTTCTAGCAAAATCTGAGATGGTCAGGCAACAAAATGCCCCAGTTTTGTGGTTGAATTGGTGTGGAATGACCCTAATGCTAAATTATCCTATAATCATGTTCAATTGAAATGCTAAAATATTATTCCCTGGTGGTGTTTTTTTTTTGTTTTCATTACACCTTGCATCTTTGTCACACCAGGCAAAACAAACATGATCATTATTATTTGATATATTGTTAAATGTCATTAGCTAGGACTAATGTATTTCAAGTCTCATTCTCAGATATAATGTGTGGATATTAAAATCCCTGTCATATTTTACAATGCTTTACAGTAGGAATGTGCAGATAATCAGATTTAAGTATCATGCTTTTCATCGGCAGGTATTAAGTGAAACCAAAACAAACCTGTTAAATGGTTTATTTCAACAAGACAAGCTGGCTTTTGCTCATTTGCCCTCATCTGTACACCTGAGTTCCAATCTGTAACAGTGAACTTATGGATTTTGTTTGAAACAGAGGTGCTTTCTCCTTGCTGTGCTCCTACTTTATACATGCAAGCAATCAATTAAACAATTTTGGTTGACCACATTCCTACGAGGTTTTTAAGATACCCTCCAATCAGGACTTAGTCTTGTCCAGCCATATTCTCACCAAGCTAGCTTGTCTGCCTGTTGGAGGTGAACTAGAAATAATGCAGGTATTTTACCCTAATTCCCTGCCCCACTTACAATATTGATAGATTTCAAGGGATGGAGGGCACCTCAGATCTGAAGGCATAGATCTGAACAGTAGCAGAGTCAGTTGGTATAAAAAAAATACCAAAAAAACTATGCATTTGTCAATGCCCTAGTCCATTAGTCATATAACATTATTGTAGATGAAATGAGAACAGAAAAAATATATATACAATATGATTTAATAAACGGCCAGCTTGGCTGTGTAGCATGGTGCCGTGTAAACTGTACAAACTCATGTGTTCTACATAATCAGAATGTGTTGATTGCTGAATGTCATAAATCATTGCTTGTGGTTATAGAAATTAAGGAAAGTCTGAGGCTTCCTGTACAAATTATGTTTTTATAGTGTTTGCTTACGGTTTGATTTAGTGTGTTAGACGCACCTGATTTATCTTTCATGTGATGAATGAAAACCTTGGAGGTTCTCAAGAGTACTATCCTTGGATCAGTTTCTAATAATCTGATTGTTGAACCACAAGATCTCCTGGGCTATGTTGTGAAGAACATGGAGATTAATGAGTGAAGGATACAGGAAAGACACGAGCCCCCATCTCTGCACCTGAGCTCAGCATCCCAATTCCCCACTCAAGCGTGAATACTGTGATTTTTTTGAAGGATATCTTATCAGCCTCTCACTCTTAAAGCAGCTCCTTAAGTAAAAAGCTGTGCTGATTTGATGTGTGCAGTAGAAACCACACTTGGAAAGTGCTTAAAGTAACACTAAGGCAATTTAAAAAAAAAAAAAAAAAACTTTTGTTTTTGTCTGGTATTATTAAAGTGGAGTACAAGTGGTGCTATACAGCATTTTGTTTGTCAGTGGTTTTGAATTGTTCTGAATTGTGTTGCTCGAATAAGATATTTAAAAGAAAAAAAAAAGTTCTGTTGCTCGATAAAACTGGTAGCCATCTTGCTTGCAAACCTTGCTAATTTGGCATGTTTTGTTTTCTGGTCTTGTGACCGTTCAACTGTGATCTTTTGTCTGAATGGTAAAGCACTAAATCAAGAGATTTAAAAGGACACAATTACACATTTCTCAAGGAGGAAATAAAACACTGCAAAACAACAAAGATCTTGGAGCCATGTGTCAGCTAGATTGAGCATGTTTTCTCTTAGAAAAGTAGTAACACAATTCATTTTGCAAAAGTAGAATCGCTAATGTGACTGTAGCCACTTGACCTTATGATGTTTCCTACAGTGAGATAAGTGGTAATAAACCTATGGTAGGGAACATCATTACAAGCTTGTATGTAGACCAGTAAGCATCTGTAGCTAGAGACTAAAACCACCTCAATTTTGGTTCTGTTAATAGGTTTCCCATTTGGAAGTGCCCAAATGGAGACATTCCAGGCTGGGCCTTGTCTTGCCTCCATGGTTTATAGCACCATCCAACAATTGGAATGGAGGGTCCACCCGTGATCTTAACTATTAATTGGCAAATGGGTTTCAGTGGTGACATTGTAATTGGACATTTCAACTTTTTTCAAATTCAATCAATCTTTATTTTATATAGCGCCTTTCATTGTGGACCACCATCACAAAACAATATACAGTGCCTTGCCATATTAAAATGAGCAGTCTTGAAACAGAGGTGACATTTATTATACCAAACTGAGTCACAACATAAGCACAAAACCTGAGCAGAAACAAACATATTAGTATCTTTTGCCTTTTGCATTAGGCATGCCCTGAACCAGTGCTGGGATGCAATCGATAAGATTCTGTATCACACTCTCTGGTCCAAATTTTGCCGTAGTTCAAAGAGATTTGACTGCAGGTTCAATCACGTTGGCAGGTAGAGGTCAGGTGTTCCTCAGTTGTTTTATTGTGGTGTTCCTAGACATGTTTGATAGGGTTCATGTTGGGACTCTGAAGAGTCCAGGGAAGAAGCTGCAGCCCCTCTCGTCTCTTCCAGGCTGTGGCGATTCTGGACGTATGGCATGTGGCGCAGTCTGGCTGAACGATGATTCTGAAAGAATTGCAGTGCAATGTGCCGAATTGAGATGTGCCTCAATGAACACCAACTCTGTCTTTCCACTGAACCAAATCACACCCCAGATCATGAAGCTGCAGCCAACATGTTTTACCATTGCCTTTCAGCAATTGTTTCACAGTTCATCTTCATCCCTTCTCCATACCCAAATGTGCCTGTTTGAATTGAATTGTTGGGAGTGGGACTTCTCTGAGATCAGAATGTTCCTCCAAAACTGAAGTGGTCTGACAGTCCCAGTGTTTTCTGTGATGTACATTTCGTCGCTCATTGCAGCCCAGACTCTGCAGAACCGTTGTGCTGTACGTTGGCTCATGGGAGTTTAACAAACCCCTGCTTTCTTTTCACTACTAAGCTGTAACTTCATTTAAGCATCAATTTATAGTCATATTTGATTGTTTTTACTTGAGAGTAGCTGTTATTTACTTCATGTTAATATTGGACTCTACTGTTGCCAAGACACAATGAGATAGTCGTAATGGGGACCAGCCAGGACGTAGCTTTGCTGTAATGTATGAGCCTTCAATGCTTTCCCTCTGCCAGGCAATGCGGATTTCCTATTGGCCCGGTGTTGATGGCAGAAGTGTAATGCTGACTCCAGGGGTGAGCCTATTTGGGCCTTGCTGGCACATCAGCACATATACGGTGATGCTGGCTCCAGGGATCAGCCACAGTAGGGCCTCCCTAGCGCTCAGCATGGAAACCATCTGGAATGGCTGGGTGAGTCACCTTGCAGGGGACATCCGATAGGCACATCCTGTCTTCTGTGTTTCGTTGACTTGCCCACAACACCTTGGGAAGGCATGGCAGTGATGCTGGCTTCCCAACACTTTTCTCTCCTCCAGCCCAGTTTACTTAGCTTAGCCATCCATTCCTTTTCATTGAAGTTAACGCCTTCTTTCACTCTTTTGAAGTCTCCAATCGTCCTTTTTCCTCCTGAACCAGAGCCATTTGCCACCTCCTCTCTCTCTCTCTCTCTCTCTCTCTCTCTCTCTCTCTCTCTCTTTGCATGCTGGGAGTGCGGGATGTTTGAGGGAGGTACGGGAGAATCTGTTATTTATTTATTATTTATAGACTAGTTTTATTTACTGATTTATACTGAATTTAAACGTTTTAGGGCTGTTTATTGGAAGCTCCCCCGTTTTCATTTGAATCCTTGCCTTGTATGCATGGGGTGAAGATAGTTACAGAGGAATACGTATCTGTGGACTTGCTGTGGGGAAGGTAGTTGGGTTTAAAAATATAATGTCTGCATCTCGAATGAATCGGGCAGTAGTTATTTTTTTTTAATAAATTAAATTCTAGTGAATAGGGTGGTAGAGGAGGGTGTTATTAATGACACTTTCATCGCCGTTCTGTGGCTGGCTTCACCTGTAAGCAGGATCACCATTTCCAATGATCCCTCGTTCATGAGGAATGTGATTCTGGAGCAAGAGCTGCAGTGATACAGTAAACTAGTGTCGCCGATTAAAACGTTTAAGTCTTGGGTTTAAAGCGCCAGATATAAAACATGTAATTTCTTTTCGGAGGCAAGTATCAATGAAAATGAATGAGCCATGGGCTATGACAACATCCCCCCAGAATTCCTGAAGCATTTAGGACCACGGGTAAGGTCATGGCTGGCTGGGTTTCTAACGCGTGTCCTGTCAGAGTACCACATGCCACGAGTTTGGCGATGCTCAAAAGTCATCGCTATCCTGAAACCGGGTAAGGACCCTCGCGTCGCAGCAAGTTACAGACCTATATCATTACTTTCAGTATGCTACAAGGTCCTGGAGCGGGTGATCCTTAAACGCATCACCCCAGATGTTGAGCGGATCCTCCCAATTGAACAAGCAGGTTTCAGAGCAGGAAGAAGTACATGTGATTAAGTCCTGGCTCTAGCTACCTTCATCGAAAACGGCTTCCAGCGGAAATTTAAAACTGGTGCTGTTTTCTTGGATTTAACTGCAGCGTACGACACTGTCTGGCGCACAGGCCTCTCGTTAAAGCTGGCAAAATCCTTGCCAACTTGGGTTCCAGATGCCGTGGAGTTCCTGCTGCGAGACCGGAGGATACGAGTACACATGGGTGAAGAAGTGAGCAGGTGGTGGATTCAGCAGAACGGTCTCCCACAAGGAGCTGTTCTCGCACCCACTCTCTTCAATATGTATGTCTCGGACCTTCCTCGTACAAGATCTAGCAAGTTCATGTATGCGGACAGCATCTGCTGTGCCACTCAAGCCCAAGCTTTCGAAGAACTGGAAGAGCATCTCAACATCGATATGGCAATCTTACCCGACTACTGCAAAAAGTGGTGACTCCAACCAAGCATCACAAAAACTGTATCAGCAGTTTTTCATCTGCACAATGCAAGTGCTTCACGGGAACTGAATGTAGTCCTAGATGGTAAACTGCTTAAGCGCGATCACAGCCCAATTTACCTCTGTGTTACCCTGGATCGTTCACTGACATTCCACGACCACCTGATAGACAGCCACAAAAGTCCGCGCACGAAACAACTTGCTGAGTGTGTTGGCCGGCATATCATGGGGAGCACAAACACCGGTCCTCCAGTCCACAGCCCTTGCTCTCTGCTACTCAACAGCTGAGTACTGTGCCCCAGTTTGGTGTTGCAGTTCGCATGCAAAGAAAATTGACACTCTGCTGAACTCTGCAATGCGGTCCATCTCCGGCACTTTTCACTCAACTCCGGTCCAGTGGCTACAGGTGCTGAGCAACATCACACCTCCACACATTCGGCGCAAGGAAGCAGTGGTCAAAATCGTCAAAGATCCAGGATAACCCGGCACTGCCATTGCATGACCTTATTCTCCATCCACCAAAGGTGCGTCTGGAATCTAGACGTCCAGTCTGGCTGTCACTTCCTGACCCTGATTTGGTCATCAACAACCCCGTGGCAAGAGGAGTGGTTCCAGAGCGACACTCGCAACCAGTTCCTCATTGCCGACCCAACAGACCGCCCGCCCAGCTTTGACCTGCCACGCCAAGATTGGACTTTACTCAATCGCTATCATACTGGTCACGGTCGGTGTGCAGCATGTCTTTATGACTGGGGTCTCGTAGACAGCCCACTCTGCTCATGTGGGCAGAAACAGACAATGCTTCACGTTGTGGAGGACTGTCTGCTGACAAGTTTCCCGGGTGAACTCCGTGCTTTACACACAGCTGTTGATTCAGTAGTTGCTTGGCTGCGCCTGAACAGCACATGCTAAGAAGAATGAGCTAAACATGGTGATAAACACTGTAATGAAATATAACATTAATTAAATTTAATATTGACAGTAGTATTTATAATATATTTGTAACTTCTGAGGATATGAAATGTTTTGTTTTTGTGGGGCACATGAAGAGAATGTCAGAGAGAGAGAGAAGCTAGTGGGAGTGCAGAAAATGAAGTGGTGATTGAGGAACAGCAGGGATAGATGACAGTACAAGAAGTTGAAGTGAAGTCTGTAATGTAAATATGATTTTAGAGGAGGACAGTAATGAGAATAACTAGAGTGATTTTAAGGTCCTAGGGAAAAAGAGGGGAGAGGAAAAAAGTGTATCGGATCTTTGGAAGACGCTGTGCAGAGTGGATTAGGGGAAGAGAGCAGCGTGCCTCTCTCTGGGTTAAACATTAAAATCACGACCCGGACGTGGGGGGGGGGGGGGGGGGGGGGGGGGGGGGGGGCTATGTCTCGGATTCCTCCTATCTCTTTCCTGGTATCTATGGCTAAATTAATATTAGGCACTTTTAATGTTAACTGGGATAGGAGTGCATATAAAAGTGTGTGTGTTTAACTGTACTGAAGACTATGTGTTAGATCAGTCGCACCCCCAGTCTGCTCGGGAGCTTTCTGCTGTCTTGAATTTTTTTGATTTGGTGGATGTGTGGAGGATTAAAAAAAGGTCGAGATCGACAGTATACTTGATGAGAGCGGGCAACACCATAGTATCGGGTGCCAGGTTAGGCCAGGTCACACACACACACACACATATATATATATATATATATATATATAAGTAGATATAAAATATATATATATATATTATATATATATATAGTATCGGGTGTATATATATATATCACACACACATCAGATTAATTGTAAAATAATACCAAATGGACTGTCAGACCACAGTATTATGTTGGTTAAAGTGATTTTTCCTGATTTCTAGAATGCGTAGCCCCTTTTGGCATTTTAATATAATGGAGAAAAAGGCATCAGAGAGGAAACGGATACTTTGAGGGCTAATGAGGGCAGGAGTAATGAAACTGAGCGATGTGAGGAGCCCACAGGGGGATTGAGTAGCTAAGAGGAGGTGGCAGAGAGATTGGGGCTGCATTCGGTCAGAGTGGCTGGGGTGTTCGTGGAACAGCTCCGATCAGCATTGCCAGCAAAGGCTAAGCACAAGCTGTATGAGGAGGAGCCAAGTGAGGGCGAAATAGAGGAACGGTTCTCCTCGATAACGGTGTCGCTGAAAATAAGCACTCAGAGTAGATCAGTAGCGCTGCTGAACCCTGCCAGGCTTTGTAGGTTTTCCATCTCTGTGGTAGAGAAGAAAAGTTTGTATAGTGCATGTGAGGGTGAGGCACGCCCTGGCCTTGCAGGGGGTGCCAGACGCACCCTGGAGGGAGGGTTTGGGGATAGGGGAAGAGGTGCGGCCAGCCCGGAGAGCTCTGTATAAACCCCCAATCCCAAAGAGATCTGGAGATTGACAGATTTTACACACTGTCATTGCCATCAACTCATTCATTTCTATCATTAATCCTGGCACTTCAGACTGTTGTCCGTTTGGTAGTGAGAGGAAAACTGTGTTCCATGCTTTCATGAATTCCGCCCATTTGAAACCTCTTTTTAGACAACAGAGCTTTTTATTCCAAAGGCTTTCTTTGTGTTTTAGTGAGGAGGTTTTTATTATGGGGGTGCAGTATAGGAGGAATAAGAGTTTTAGGTGTCAGGTGGCAAATTTTATACTTGGGCAGGCAAAATTGGCAATATTAAAGAGTAGGAAGAGGAGAGTGGTGTGGAGTGATTATATAAATCTGCTCAGTATTTTTAATTTGTTGCTTGTTCCTCGGATAAAACTAGAACACAGTTTTTATAAGATAATGACCAATATGGAGAAATTTGAATTGTGGTGTGTAGACAGTGCTCTGTGAAGTGAATGAGGAAAATGAACTGATTTTGTTCTTTTAAAAGTATTTTAAATCTGTGATTGTGTGTTTGAGTTTGTGTTGATACTCTTGAGAGGCTCAGGCTGATCCTTGAAGCCAGTAAAATAACTCTGTTTTACTTATTTTGAGATTGTGAAAAGAATTTGATAATAAGAGTGTTTAAAAGTCAGTCTCTCTCGCTTTCTCTCTCTCTCTCCTGTCCACTGAATCCAGTATCGGAGAATCCAATATTGAGTGCGTGACGAATCCCCAATTAGCATAGATGGTATCCCACAAACTTATCCAACTCCCATTCTACTGTTCCAAAAAACCAGAGATCCGTGTCAACTGTGTGCCAACCCATTTTCTCACTGGCTGATTCATCCTGATTTACGTTCAAAAATATTGTTGGTTTCATCACTAGCTGTACTATTGGAACTACTCTTATGTATAACAGGGGTACTGGTATCCTACGAACTGTGTTATGCATCCTGTCACTGGATAGAACTCATCTTTTGAAATACTGATCAGTGGCTGACTCTCTAGGGGTATTTTTCTTACTGTATTAGAAGCTTAAAGCAAGTGTCTTCAGCATCTTGTTCAGTCTAAAACCGCAGAGTCATTAAACAGCAGCACACTTTGTATAGAGACAGTCAAGCCCTTTTCAAACCTATGTTTACTTACACGGCTTGATTGATAGGCTGTTTGCATTGAAGATAGTGGCTTATATTAGTGTTGCAGCTGTCACGCTCACAGACTCATTCCCAGGGCATCTGCACAGTTTTTTGTGGTCCAAAAAAAACTTTTCCATTTTGTATTTTCTATTTCAAAGAAAAATGCAAATGCAAATGCAAATGTCTAATACATGCAAGTAAATTATTTTGTGCTATTCTAAACTTTAGAAATATATTTAAAAGTATGTGCATGCATAAATTGTAACATGCCATCAACATTTTACTGTGCATATTCTTTCCATTTTATTTGATATAATCTGAAAATAACGTTAACTGTATTTGTTTTCATTGTTAGTGCAATGCAACAGTGTATTATACGGACATCATGTCACGCAGATAGAATGTAATAAGTAGGTGGAGACGCAAGGAATTATTTTAAATATGTATTGTGGACAGACGTAGTAATCAAATGTAGAAAGTAGGGAGTGTGTGTGTATATATGTATATATATATATATATATATATATATATATATATATAATAGTATATATATAGATATATCTATATATATATAATTTATGTTTTGAAAAGGAAAAAAAATTCTAATTTTAAGGTAAAACATTTACTTTTTTTTTTAAATCTTACAAATAAAGTTCTATAAAGGTGAAAGTATAGTAGTGTGTTCTGGCAAGGGTCTTTTAAAACCTGTTGTTAACTATACTGTCACTAAGCCTTTTATAGCACTTTGTAAAGACAGTGTGGTAAAAACAAAATCATAAAATGCTTTGCTGTGGAGTTAAACCTGTGGCAAAAAATGCTTAGCTGTAAAAGTGTTAATTGGCTATCTCTACAGTAGAGCATTCATAATGACTGGGATCGATGAAGCTGTAAAGGGTGTTTTGTGCAGGAACACTTTTCTTGATCATTTTTTTCTATAATCAGAACTATATATCCAAGTACAGTACATGCTTTTTGTATGAGTAGCCAATGTCAAAGACTTAAACACTTCACTAAAACTTTAATTTGTTTCAGCCTAGAGATAACCTTGCTGAAGAAGAATGAAGGACCCATGTGGCAGGAGCTGGTTATGGGCAACCAAAGAGGAGAATTTATAATGGACCCTGCTCAGGCTGCCATGATAAATGAAAGTTTAAGGCATCTTACTTCAGAGGACTTGGTAAGTAAATGATAATACAGCTGTACTGGGGCTAATTTCAGGATACGTGCAAAGTGATTTGCCGCTGCAAAACACCCATATTGAGGTCAAAATCTGTTTTTGCACGCGCATACCATGTTTAACAGCCTCCAAAATGTTGTTGAAGCTGACACCCTGGGATCCTTCAAGAAGCTGCTTGATGAGATTCTGGGATCAATAAGCTACTAACAACCAAACGAGCAAGATGGGCTGAATGGCTTCCTCTCGTTTGTAAACTTTCTTATGTTATGTTCAAAGTGGGACACTTTTAAATGATATATTGAAATGTATTCAAATGAAGAAAAGAGCATGAAATTGCGTGGGGATCTGGAATACGAAGCAGGCACAAACATTATAATGAGATGCAAGGAATTTCCCTTACACTTGTGAAATTGACCCTCCAAAAACTTTGCACCTCCTCTTAGGTGTGTGTGTGTGTGTGTGTGTGTGTGTGTCTATATATCTATATATATATATATATATATATATATATATATATATATATATATATATATATATATTACTTATGACTAATAGCATCGTAAAATTTAATAGTAGTCGTGACCCTGTTTTCCATCTAAATTAGTTATTCAAGGGTCTTTTTATTGAATCAACTTTATTGACAAAACAGGAAGTAAGAGAGTTGGAGAGAGATAAGCCATGTGGGCTGACAAAGCTGCATTGCAAAACGGTTAATGAGTTGTGGGGATACATTATTAATATTTTAATTCAGCCGTTTTGATACCAACTGCAGTGTTTTAAAAGTTGTAGGCTTGTCGACCAGCAAAAAAAAAAAAAAATGGTTTTGCCTATTGCATATGTTGTCAACAGCTACAATAAATTGCAGGTGTGTTGTGTTTTTATATATATATATATATATATATATATATATATATATATATATATATATATATATATATATATATAGACACACACACACACACACAGTGCCATCAAAAAATATTTGCCACCTGTCTGATTTTTGTGCATTTTTGCAAATTTTTACTGTTGAATTTGGTCAGATCTTTTATTTGGGTTGTAGTAGTATATAGAGGGAGTCTGAGAGAAAAAAATGACATCAAAGTTTGGTGCTTCTTTCATTTGTTTTGTGTGCAAGGTAATCAAACATGCAATCTTCAGGTGTGAAACAGTTATTGCCCCCTGTCACAAAGACGGCCGCAGTGGATGATGACAGACCAGAAACAGGAACTGACTCAGAACATAGGTTTTGGAATGGTGAAGGCGCTGATGCGCAGTTTAATAATTATCCAGACAACAAATAAAAGGTCCATAACAAAAACAGCACACAGCATTTGAGGCCAAAATAGACAAACAAAACGAATAGACATTGACAAAAACAGGGTGGACGAACGCTACACAAAACAATTGACATTTATAACACCGTGTAACAACAATTTTTTTTTTTTTTTTTTTTTTTTCCTGGGTAGTAAGTGTTATTTCCTAATTGCTTATGCCTCAAAAGTATAGAAAATGGCTATTATTCCCCACAAACTTTGCTTTTGTGACCAGGACAGTGATATTTCAAAATATCACTATTTCCAGTGGTTAAACAGACAAATGTGTGTCTTTTCGTTCACATAGTCAGAAAAAAACAACATACGAATCCAAATTAACATGTATTTATACTATAGTAATACAAAAATGACTACAAAAGATTTAGAAGCGAGTAGTTTTTCGAGATTTACGATTTTACTGTAAATACAGTATAATCATAAATCTCAAAACTACTCACTTCTAAATCTTTTGTAGTCATTTTTGTATTACTGTAGTATAAATGTTAATTTGGATTCATATGTTGTTTTTTTCTGACTGTGAACGAAAAGACACACATTTGCCCATTTTCCCATTGGAAATAGTGATATTTTGAAATATCACTGTCCTGGTCACAAAAGCAAAGTTTGTGGGGAATAATAGCCATTTTCTATACTTTTGAGGCATAAGCAATTAGGAAATAACACTTACTACCCAGGAACAAAAATTGTATTACATAGTGCAATCACGCTTTTCTCTCTCTTTCTCTCCCCTGTTCTCCACTCCCGAACACAACCGTGAGTGGGTGAATACATGCAGCTTTTATGCAGCTGTACCGAGACTCGATTGATAATCAGTCATTCAGTTGGAGTCGCGGTACAACTGCACGTGAATTAATAAAGTGCAGTTCCCCATGCTCGCATATTAATTACGTTTTACTTGCACGTGAAGTGCAGTGCAGTCCTCAAACCCAAACACAAACACACACTCCAAACACCCATGCCACACAGACCCGCCTACATCCCGTGCACCAACGACCACACACCAACACCAACATACAACAGCAGTTTATGCTCGAAAACCCACAAATGTCACTGTCACTGAGTTGAAGCAGTTCTGCATGAAGGAATGGGCCAAAATTCTTCCACGGCTCTGTGAGAGACTGATCAATAACTACAGGAAGCGTTTGGTTGCAGTTATTACCACTAAAGGTGGCGTAACCAGTTGTTGAGTCTAATTGGGTGTTGTATAAAGTTTTTTTAATAAATAAATTTAAATAAGTATCAATTTTGTGGTGTTTGTTCACTCAGGGTCCCTTTTATCTAATATTAGATTTTGGTTGATCTAACATTCAGTGTCAAAAAAATGCAGAAAATCAGACGGGCAAATACTTTTTCATGGCACTGTGTGTGTGTGTGTGTGTGTATATATATATATAATCACACACACACACACTTTAGCAGTCTGTTACTCGCTTTGAGTTTCCTCTGCATTCTCGAGGTCTCCCTATCACATTAACTGGTCTGTGCCCCGAATTCTACTGCACAGTTCAAAGTGCATGTGTTTAGTAGCTGCCACTATTGTAAAGTTAACAATTCCTTAACTTCTTCCAGTCTCCAATTTGCTATCACTTTCTTAATAAGCCATCTTATTTGAAAAAAATTAAAGCGTGTAACACTGACGACAAAAATACCCAAACATGTCTGGTATACAGTCACGTGGGATGTTTCAGTCCATGCCCACTACAGCGAATTAGTGCTGGCATAGCTTTTCACACAGGAGTTGATGGTTCAGTGCTGTCTCTGAACCACCTCGCGATGGCTCTTTGACAGTATAGGCAATTCACACAGACCAAAATGCCACATCATTGCCGGTTCTGAGCAGTCATAACTCATCTGTGTGAAAGGGATACAGGACACAAAAACAAAGGAAAAATATAAAATGAAATGCATATGACTAGCGCCTTGGCTCTGCCACAGGCTCTGTTTTAAGACCTCCAGACCATGAGTGGGATGATTCTTTATTCAAAATTCATATTCAGGATCTAACCTTTTTACAATTTTCATGAACATATAAATTTAAAAAACTTGTATATTTTACATTTTTTTATATAAAATTTATATATATTATATATATATAGATATATATATAATATATATATATATATATATATATATATATATATATATATATATATATATAGGTATAGTACAGTTAATTTCTTTGCGTCAACATGCATAAAGAAACGCCTCCTACGTCTACATGATATTCTATGAAGCCATATCCAGATTATTTCTAAAAGTATTTCAGGTCAGACACAGTCAAAAAAAAAAGAAATTTCAATTTCAGGTTTTTCTTTAGTATTTTAAAAGTCTTGTTTTAACGTTCAAATTATTTTAATGAATGTTTTATTGTAGTGGATATTGTGTTACAGTACGTTGGTTGTATTTTGTAGTGTTGTGTTGTTCAGGTCACCTCTTTTACTGGAGAATAAAATTATAAAATACAAATGTGAATCTTCAGTGATTGAACCATAGCACAAGGGTGCTTATACTGGAGTTTTCAATTAATATTCAGAGCCTGTGGTGGTGTTTTGGAGGAATATTAGAATATCAAGTTAAATAATTACATTTTTTTTTTAGAATGCAAACCCTGAACAAAATAAGCCACCATGCAATGCTCAGGAACTGGAGGAATGTGATATCTTCCCAGAAGACAGCTCAAGCCTGACGCGACTTGATGGCAGTACACTGAAAGCTACCCATGTGGTAAGATTATGTCTGTGGGCCTCATTAAACAACCATGCATTAACATTTTAATTCTGCCCTTTCCAGCTATTGGCTTTTTCTGATAAGCATACATATTAAGTGAAGTTTGAGTTTAGGATTCAGAGCCTTAGCTGTGCATTTGCGTGTGTCACTTTTAAATATTCAGAGTCATTATAAATGCGTTATCAAAAATGCCTTGGTTCGTTAAAATACTGTTCAATTATTGCATTGACATGTTTTATTTTTGGGATTCATGGTCTAGTAAAATCACATTTTATAATTAAAGAAATTGAACCTTCCATTCATGAAAGATGTGTGTCATGAAAGGGTAGCTTTAAACTGCCAGTTATTCATTGTGACATTGAAACTGTTCTAGTCCACTTTGGATGTTTTAAGAAATGCATTAAGCTGTATGTCAGTGCTCAAGTGCAGTTTGTTCTTTTTAGGTAGATATTACTGACAAACGACAATACAAAAGAAGCTACTGCATGTGAAAACCTATTTCACATGCAATTTCCCACCCAAAGATGACAGTGTACACATGAGACATTACCTCTTGAGTTCATCCCTATAGGTACAGATCTGTTCCTTGGGCTGAAAATATTCCGCGCTCAACTGATCGTGTGCACCCTGGGTGGCAGGGCTTTCAAGTTGTTGATTTCCTTTGTCAATCTACATCAGAGATTAACTACTTTCGAATGTCACTTATTTACAATATGCTTTATATATTGTTTTTTTTTTTTTACCTTTTTTTCTTTTCTTTATTTAATACATACGTTGTGTTTAATATGCATCCCACAATGTGTATAACACATCTTGTATACTATCCTAGAAAAAGCATTTAACTTAAGCAGGTGCGTACCCTAGAATATATTTTTACAGAGGCCACCCAGATTTTTGTATTCAGAAGCTTTACATGGCAAAGCATTTCCTGGATCTGTGTTGCAGTAAACACTTGCTGTATCACCAGTTAAAATCATCCCAATTTTAAATTTTGTAATCGTTGGATTAGAAATACAGTACAACACACATAGTCCAAAATTGTGAACTTGACATGGCACCTGACCAAATGAGTTGATGGAAACGGTGCAAAATATCAATTTGTAGCTGACAGCCTCTCCCTTTTTAATCCTGCATAGTCATTTAACTACATAAATTATATAATAATGAAGTACTAGGTAAAATCCATCTTATTTAAAATGAGTTAAATCAGTTGAAGAAAACATTTAATATACAAGTAACACCATCACCAAGCCCCACAGAACCTCACCTCTGGGTACAAAAAGGTTAAGTATCACAGGATTATGAATCAAGCTGGTGCACAGATTTCATGAACTAGTTTTAATGGGTTTTTAGATATTTACATATTACTGGTATTCAATCTGATCTTGTGCCTTAAGTAGTGCAGCTAATAACATCTTCAACAAAAATAAAATGTATAATAATCTTCTTTTAAAGGCCACTGTTAAAAAAAAAAAAATAATTATAACATTTGAATTATAACTTTTTTTTCAACATTTCTCATCAGTAAGGCAGACCAATATAATATGTTAAATCCAGGGCTTACTATGGGGGGGGACGGGGGGGGACGGACTCTGATTGTAATTGAGATTTAATAATGATAGTGCTCCAAATTAGAAAGTCTGTTTTCGTGCATGATGAACGCAACTAAGTTTTGATCATTTTGAGACGTCTGAAGCTTCGCTCTGCCTGGGTGCTGCTTATTGGTATGGTCAAATAAATCTGATATAAAATACTCGGGTTGGGGAAAGGAAGGATCTGATCAGTGGAAAGAGAAGAGGTCTTTGTAAATTTCTCAGAAGAGTATTCATCAGCCACAGTATCAACTACCAAATCATTGGAATAGTACTGTGGTAAGAGAATTTACATTCTCCAGCGAATTAGAATTAAGACAATGCCTTGGGTTAAACCACCAGGAATGCATTTGCCATTTCCCTAAAGACGGTAACCCTTTCCTCAAACTGCTTCGAAAACACTTCCAACGCATAATAAAATGTTCTAACTTTGAAGCTGTCTCAGTTTTCTGTGATTTGGTTCCTCTTCAGCAATTTCATCAAAAAATATTTCTTTTGTGCACTCTTCCCTTCTGAAAGACAGTTGTTGAATTGCATTTTCTGGCGATTTCCTTTGCCGAATCTTCCATGCTCTCAAAGGCCTTTTCTGAAGGAACACATGACGATGCCAAAGCGTTTTTTTTTTATGTTCCTTTTTGCTTTTCGGCGCCCGATTTTAGCAAGATAGATGCAAACGTTGAAGTGCTTAACTGTGAATTACATTTTAAAATCGATCCGCGCATAAATACTGACTTTTTCCGTTTTTAAAATTGTAATCTACAACTAATCTCAAAACATAAAAAGCTACTTAAACATACTTTCTGACGCTGGTCTAGAGACAAGCAAAATCATGTCTGTGAGAGGACACCATAATGAAAGCTCAATTCACAGCTACTGGACAGCAAATCAACAAGGAAGACACGATTTGGTCCACAATTCTGTCATCGGCTGGATCCAAACACCACCCTCCCTCAAAACCAGCCAGTCAAACTCCCAACCGTTTCTGTTCTTTCCGCACCAGCCAATCCACTCCCTGCCAGCTTGAATGATGCCCCGCCTCCAACAAGAAGTTTAGAGTTAGACTCAAAACTACACAGACTATTCAACAATTGTACATGTCCAGATAAATTATAATAAGAAAGAGTAAGACCCCAATAAATACATGTAGCAATAATAATAATTTTGATAATGTTTTCTCTACATTTTTCTGTACATATCAGAAGTTCAAAGTAAATATAGGGTTTTAATTATTTAAGAGAAAATGAAAGAAAGAAATCATTTTCTAACAGCGATAGAGCCCTCTCGATGCGTGCTCTACCGTGTGGTAGATGACTTTGACTTTCATTAGCACCCAAGCCTACAGCTCAGGACGCATAACTACAGTCGCGGTCATCTACCACACTGTAGAGCCTGCATTGATGGTCTCTCTTGCTTAAATAGATGTACCTACACCACCCCACTCAACAGCATATGACCATCATGACAGTAAAAATAGACAATGAAGCTTTCTTTCCTTTTGTATAGTTAGTGATCAGCGTATGTGACAGATCGGTTTTAAATGTATTATTTTTGTTATAACCTGTTTTAACAACAATGTATGATCAATTGGGTTGATAGTTTGGTGTGGTTGCAGTTTTCAGCTATGTACTACACACAAAAATAAAAGTTTAAAATGTCTCCACTTAGGAAGATCTGAGAGGGTGGTTCCATATCAGAAAATATTTTAGTGCATATTAATGATTATTCATACCAAGTTTCATGCTTCTAACCCAAAGTGCAAGGTTCTGGCAATATCTCTGGTTAACCGCACCACTATAAGACCACTTCTACTGTAGGCTTACATTACACTTTCCATACTTGCCCAAACCATAGGTTTATAGATCCCTAAACATGTTAATGAAAGTTAAATGTGTTGCTTTAATTTAAGCTTTTCATACCTGCTTTAGTTTTGAAATTAATATTTATGGATTTCAATTTGTTTTTGTAAAACATTGTATTTACAATTGGAATAAATTGCTATGTGATGTGTACAAAATTTTGAAATTAACAATGATTGAGACCAACCACTGTTCATTTTGCTTTACTGTAGAATGATTTTAATTTATTTATTTTTTTGTGCACAGGGGGAGATGAATAATTGGTTTAAACTGAATATATGAATTAATAATATTTAACAAATCAGTGTGAATTAATTGAGCTGCACAGATGGTGTATTTAGCTGCCAAAAACAGGACCAGCAGACTGAGACAAATGTGTTATAGAATTATTCAGACCATCAAAACCTTAGATGGAGCATGGTGTGCTTTTAAGTTGTTGCCGTTAAGCAAATTTAAAATAGTCAACTCGTTGTTTTCGTCTATTTCGTCAGTAAGGGCTGGAAATCCTGTCTATCTTATTGAGCAGCTAAAGTTTTATTTTATTCATTGCAATTGCACATTATTACAATGCCTTAAAGTACAACAACACTTTGCTGATTCTTAGAGTCTTAGAGGTTTGGACAGTTTGTAGAGAAGCTGTTAGATTTAAGGGTTTTAATGCTTTAGTCTATGATCTATATTGCAAAAGTGTAGAACCATAAACTGTCAAACGGAGGGGATACAATTTGCAGAATTTTCATCTGTGGTACTCCTCCTATTGCAACAATTTGTATTCCAACGTAACTTTGTCTGTGTACCTGTATAGAGTTTCAATCAGCGCCTGACTGAAAAGTGCTGTTTTTGGACAACAAAATCAGAACGTTACTTTTTGGGAACACTTAACCACTCTGTGTTGACATTACTTATAATACAGCTCATACAATGATTGCACTATTCTGAACGTTTTCAGAAAACAAGAGTTTTCCATGAGTTCATCTAATCTGATTGACATTTCAAACAATTATTGGTCTGTTAAAAACATCACAAATATTACCTGGGGAATTTTACTTCTAGAGCACTGATTCTTTCAAACAAGGTAATCCCAATACTATAAATAGGTTTTGTTAAGAATGTTGTTTTAGAAGTATAACACTTAATGACTTTGTTCAATTCAATATGATTATCAAAGTATATAATCTCTCTGCAACAAATCACCAAACTTCCTCAAATGAGAATATAACAGCCTGCCACCGCCTTGGGAATCAATCCTTTAATTCTTTTTATGTCCTTGTTACAAATCTGCTGAAGGCAGCTTTTAACATGGCTGTAGTTGCAATACCAGTAATCATTTCCTTTTGTCGTTTGAATGATTTTTAGTATAACAAGTGTGAATTTCTTGTTTCACGTTGTGAAAAGTAAAACGATATATGAATATGGAACGGAATCGATGCTATGGTGGAAAACTATTGTTCCTGAGGAAGACTAAAGCATTACACTAGACCTTAAATATACAGTCCATATATGTTTTATTAAACCTTGGAAGGCAGCTTTATCTCTCTTCAGTTTCCCAACTGCAGCGTAGACAGTAACTCTTTCTAAAGCCGCTGCAGGTCCTGTGGCTCTTATTTCTCCTGGGCTACTAAATCTGTATTTTTGGTAGGAGGTGTTGCTGACAGACACATGACTTTATTGCAGCTTTTGTGTTTTTAGCATCTTTTTCGTTTAGGATTTGTTGAAGCTCCTTTTTTTTTTTGTGAATGTTCAGCATAGAAGCTTGAGTCCGTCCGAAGTCAGAGCTGTTGCTATGAATCTGTACCATTGCTATGAATATTTCCAGTGTGTATGTACCAGCTATGTCTTTGCTGTGGTTATGTACCACTGTTAAAGACTTATAAAGCTCTAGTGCAAACTATATATCATATGCTTAATGTATCATGATGGTGTTTTAACAAATCACAAGATTTTACAAGGTTTAATAAAACCTGAATGGTATTTTTTTCCTCTGCAACAGGTTCGTTTTCAGTATGTGTATACTCTGTATCCTAACATATTGGTTCCATTATTTTCAGCATGTTCATGTCATATCTTATATTAATCTTTATCCCTAGAGGTGGTTGTTATGGGGAAACAGGTATGTATCTCAAAAAACAAACCATGTCTTTCACTCTTCTTTCCCAGGTAAAGTTGTCATACTGTGACAAACAGTAAGTACTATAAAAGTCATGTCATTGTAAATAGGAACTGATTTTCAGAATATGTAAGACACTTTAGATTTGCAGGCTTGAGGATGTGGTGGTTGAGTAGTTTTAAAATGTTTTCTTTCAGGGCCATTTAAATGTCTCCCTCCTTTTTGTATCATAAGCTGACAATATGACATAATGAGCTCTGACAATGCATATTATTTTTTATTATGGAGGCAGCATTGCCATCAGGAATACATTCTCTATAAATGTTACAAAAAATAAAGCTCATAAAATAGCTCCAAACAGAACATCAGTTCATTATAAATTACGGTACATACATGGCTTTTATGAGAGAATTTCACTTTGAGTGCAGTATTTGTTTCTATGCGAGTCATATTGGGGGGGGGGGGGGGGGGGGGGGGGTTTCTAAATCTTATCTGAATCCATCTTAAACTTGTATTGCATTACAGCAGGTATTCAATTCAAATTGGAAGTTCTTTCTAATTGCAGATAAACCACGTAATTTAGTCTCAATTTACAAAGCCTAGTACACCTACCTTATGTAAATGTAACTTTCGCATCAAGAAAGCAGGAGTCCCCATATACTTATTTTCTTGGAAATTGTAATTAATCAAGGTATTATATCATTTATACTTTAATATCCGATTGTATGTGCCTGTTATTCCCCACTGTTGTTTCTACATCAATCATTACTTAGCAGCTTACAAGTGAATGCTGTTTTTTAACCACTGGGTCTGGTTGTGCGTTAACAAGTCTAGGGGTGTGATTCTGTTGACAGGGGAAAACACGTTTGCCCCTGAATTTGATGAAAAAACTCGGCTCAAACTGGAGCAAACTTCCTTTGCCCTGCAATGTGATGTTGGTGACCATGCTTTGCCCTGTCCTTTTCCATCTGTGTTAGTGCCAGTTCTGTGGTAAACTTTAGGGCTGATTTGAAAAATAGATTTATATGAAGAAATAAAAAATGAATACAAATATATCGTACTTACTTCCAGTAAATTACTGTATGAAGTAATTTTATTTTGAAGTGTTTTACATTTTAATTTATACGTAATCCTTACCAGTGTGACATCTTTTGCCAACGTTTCAATCTCCACACATGAAGAAAATATTATCTTTTAAAAAAATACATGGAGTATATTATTTTACACAGGCATGAATTACAGGTTTTATATTGTTTATGGAACAGTTTTTGTTTGTCAGAATTTTTCAGAGCGACATTAAAATGTATGTATGAAGCTGGTTGGATCATTGTTTCTGTGCAGTGTCACTTTTATTGGAAAAACAATGGAAAATGTATAATTAAGTCAAGGAACTGATGTAACTGTGCCACACAAGTTAGAATAAATATTTAATGCTTAAAGTGGGAGCTCTGTTGGTATTTATTTAACTGTTACAGAGTATCATTTGTTGATTGTTAGGACAGCCGGGGTACTTTTTGTTTTACCACTACACCCTTTGTCTTCATTGGTCAACGCTAACAGAATTCCGCCAGTGCCCAGTTCAAACTCCATTCAGAATCACAACATGAAGGCCAGGGCACAAGTAAAGAACTTTGCTCTCTGCGTTTCTTCAAAATCGGGCCCTTGAGGTGAATACGGAAAAACAACTGAATTAGGGTACTGTGTGTGAAAATTATAAAAGTTATTTAGATTTAACAAGTGGTGGAATTCAACACCATATTTTTTCATTTATTTTTCCTAATGGCCAAATGCCTATATCCCAATAATAAGCCTGTTTTGCATACAAGATCCCAGCTCTATGTGATTCTCTCAGCTCCTGTCCCAGGCATCTGTTTTTTGACTGATGTTTCCAGTAAATTGATTCAGTCCTACAGAGACCACTGGTTAATCAAAACAGAACATACTAATGGTGTTAATTGATAGATTTATGCAGACAAAAGAACAAAACAACAATTAAGGAAGTGGAAATGTAATTAAGGAATTCTAGTGTGACACTGCTAATCTACAGCATAGTCTCTAATGTCCAGTCAGTAGCTATGTTTTCATCAAAAATATTTAAGCGCTAAAACTAATGCGTATTTAAAAAAATATATATATATTTTTTTTTAAAAAGCACAATAAACTGATTGAAACGGACAGAAATTTGGTTAATTCATGCAAGAGATCAAATAAATACGTTCAATAGGAGAGAGTAAATTTTATCCTGTATGATAAATGATGTGCACAAATGCAATACATTTTTGGGGGGGGGGGGGGGGGGGAGTTTAATCAATACAAAATTCAACTTGTTTGAGGCATAGCTGCATTTTCAGCCAAGCGACAACGAAGTCAAGAAGTGCAAATGTTGCCACTATCACAAAACGGGGGCATTTTACATGTCTTGTTTTATAAAATGATTATGTTTTTATTTTGTTTGATATTTCACTGATGGTGAAAAAAGGTCTTTAAAAGGTCGACACAAAAAATCAAATATTCTACAATTTAGCATTTACTGTTTTTCAGGTAACATTTCAATATTTTATTATTCCTTAATAAATATTATGTTTAAGTCGAGGATTATGCTGAAATATCTATTTTTGACCATGAAACAAGCCCCCCCTTTTTTTTTTTTTTTTTTTTATACCATGAAAACAATACCACCCTACCCATGAGTATCCCACTTAGACAAAAGGTGGTTCTGGCAAAGAAAGATGCTGAAAGTTTTCATAAACAGTCATTCAATTAAAAGCAAAACAAAACAAAAAAAAAACATTGTAGACACAACCACCAGTCATTGCTTTAAATTGAAGAAGCGAGAGAGTGAGTCATGGACGTCAATTATACAGCTGGGATTCAGTGAGCACAGAAGCTAATGGGCTGTATTTGACAGCTGTCTTTTTCTAAATAATAGTAATAAAATAAAAATTCTGTCACATTTTCTAAGATAGTATTTGAACATGGATGTATCCCATGACAACCAGTTTCCTGCACCTAGAGGAGAAATATCGTATTTTGGATCAGCCTTTTATATACTGGAATATACCACAGCATTATAAGAAGAACAATAAAACGACAAGCCTCTACATTACATGAAAGTGCACATACTTTAAATGTAACCCAAGATTGATAAAACAGAACCTAGAGGAAACCAATTTACAATAACTTGTTTTTTTACCAGATACAATAGCATTAGTGTGTATGCTCAACCTGCAGACATTTTCTTAAAACCTTGTACCAGTATGAATGTTTCACAATCAACAATGTCAAGGCTTTAGCCTTTATGAAATGCTGATCCAGTGATCCAATTAAATAATCAGATTGATTTGCAAACCTAGCAGGCAGTGTTTTAATTGAGAAAATACATGGTGTTAAGATGTGTAGTTTTCCACAGAATATGCATGTACAGTTTTATATTTAGGACTTGCTCAACCAGCTGCAACCAATTTCTTTTCACTTCTTTTTCTTTTCCGAGTACAATGCAAAGTACTGTATATACCCAAGGTGATTGAGTGTCATTCTAGATCATTTGCACACTATTTTATAATCTTTACCATGATTTATTAGAGTAGATGGATGCTAACTGCCGCTTTACAATGTTACTGGACAGAGTGAACTAAACACCACAAATGCACTCTGATGCTTTTTTAGAATAGTGGTGGTTAACCAAAATCTTCAGGGTGTTTTGGTCTTGTTTTTTATTTCCCCAGTGGAAAATTCTGAACATCCATCATGCAAGTGACAGTTCTGCATTTGGTATGTGATTTGAAAAAAATAAATAATTAGTGTTTGTTTTTGCTGCAACAGCTCCTGTGCGTTAACAAATAAGCTGCTAACACTGTAAACCAGTATTACACATGTGAGAACTGGCACTCAAAAAATGATATTTTATAATTGTTGAATTCATTCATGCCCACAGTCAGGAATTTTGTTTCAGAAGTCAGAGTGATTAGAAATATTAAGGATGGCTTAATAACAAGCCTGTAGCAAATAGACAGACATCATTGTGCTGCTATGAAAATAATAATAATATATAATAATAATAATAATAATAATAATAATAATAATAATCTTTTTGTTAATGGATTCTGCACAGAGTTGTTTGTGGTGTTCTTAATTAAGCTGCACAAATCTGGATAACCATATCAAATGTGTATTAATTTTTGTTTAAGACCATTGATGTTTATTTTATGAACACAAATAATAATGAAAATAATATTCTAAAATGGCTTGCATAAATGAAGTGCTGTGATTGGCTGAACAAGATCACATGACCGTGCGGTAATAATTCTTGCCTCACGGCTGACATCATAGACCAACTTACTTACCTGATCTATTAATATTACTACGACTTAATAGTAAAAAAAATTCTGTAGGTAAAAATGTCAACATACAACTGAAACAGCATTTAAATCACTCAACAATCTTTTTGGATTTATTTTTTTAAACCATATCTGTCACCAGGAATTACAGAAAAATTGGCAAATATACTGTGGTATTTATTTAGTCAGTGAACAGAACATAGAAAACTCAGAGGCAAGCAGCAGCAGTAACACTATTCAAAAGCCATCTGAGAAATCACCATGCAAGTCTCACTCAGCATGTAATATACTGTACATGCAGCAGCTGCATCTACTTATTAAACTAAATAGCGCCTTATAAAACTGACTAGCGAGTATGCAATATTTAAACTCGACACAACAGATGCATCTCACCACTACACTCCAATTTCAGAAACATATTTAAAACAAAATTAAAATCTCTCCTGCGCTCTACTGACACAACCATTGGGCTTAGGGGTGGGACGGTATAAAATTTGCACGGTATGATAACCGGTTTAAAAAAAAAAAAAAAAAAAACCTTGGTAACCCTAATGTCACGGTATACAGTACATCATGCTAGTTATAAAATAAAGGCTCAAAAGAAAGACTAATGTAAATCTCTTATTACCGTAATTAACAAAAATAAAACCAACAAAACACACTTCCTTTCTTTATAAAGACAGTCAGAATAATAATAAAAAAAACACACTGAAGTTGTACACTTTCTCAAGGTTATACTACAACAGCATTAAGATATATTATTTGCTCAAAATGACGTGGTGCTGTAGTTTGACAACATTTTAACGTATAAAATTAAATAAATACTTTATGGCAAATAGAATTGGGAAATGATCAGTCTTTTGCTTAAAACACAAACATAGGTTATTATTTCAATGCACTAAAACTACTGCTGCCACCTTGTTAGTGGAGGCGAATGACATTTTATCATTATACAATGAAGCCATGAACAGCCTTGTCCATGCTATATTTATTAAATAAATCAATTGTTAAAAAAAAAAAAAAAATGTATTAAATCTGTGATAAGTGATGTATAATATTCCAATAAAATTAATGTTGATCTATTACATTAGCCTAACTGTTGATAATCCAGACAAATATAGCACGTTGAAAATGTGTGCTACGCTGCAAGGTTTGGAGAAGGCGTTTCTCTAAAAGCTGCGTGTGACGTCAGAAGACAGCAGCCAACAGAAGCCGACGCAGCAAGCTCTGGGTAACAGAATGCAGCAATTCAAACATGTATTCTGTGTTGCTGACCGTTTCCTTAAAACCATTATCAAATTACAATATCAGTTCACAAAAATATCTTCCTCAGACACTTTGCGAAGGCTGCACGTACCATTGCTTGATTTGGAAGAAGCGTATTTGCAGTTGAAAAATGCGTTAACTGGTGTATATAAAAGCAACGGTATTAATAACGTAATGTAAACCGAAAAACCAGTTTACCGACCCATCCCTAGTTAGGCTTTTAAACACGTTTGGGTTTGGCTTGGAACTCTATTGTGCTCGCCGCGGACGGGAAGGACTGCAGCACTGTGCAAACTGACACGGAACTCAATTAGTCCACATATCATCTAATGCAGGTTTACAATCTAAGGAAATTACAGCGGTTACCGGCATCGTGTGAAAACAGCCTCAAAATATTGGTCAGCTTCTCTTGATGGCCACAAAGCCTGAATAGGATCATTTCTTACAAAAAATAACAGTGCCAGTGCATTGCAGTGTTTTGGCTGTTCCATGAATCCTCCCTCAGATGTGGGAAATCAGTCTGCTTGCAATTCACAAATGTCATTTCATCTCAAAATGTTACTGTAAATGGCAATGTTCAATCTAATGTTTATGGCAAATAAAAAATATATGTTACAATCAAACAGTCTTCAGGGACTATTTTTTTCTCAGTGGAAGGATACATAATGTGTTTTTTTTTTTCCTTAAAGCCAGTTTATGTAATTATTTAAAAATAAATAAATAACCATTTTATAAGCAAAATAACCCACTCCAGGGTGTGGGGTAAGACGATTCTTACCACAATTCCTGGGTGGTTGAAGACTACGCACCCAGGGCGTGCGGTAAGAATTGTCTTGCTACCCTGTCGCTGGTTATTTCTTACATAATTCATGCTTGGAGATCTGCTCTGAGATGCGTTGGTTTATTCCATATTCTTAGTAAACGACAAACCATTCTAGATCTAAACTCATTTTATCAAGTTATAAAACACATACAAATGTGAATTGTCCTTTCATTAAAGTAGAATGTTTTGTGAATCATCAGGTTTTTGAGTTTAAGAACGAATAAGCTAGGTCTATAGTTGAAGGATAGGAATATGTTTTTACATTTCTGCCATACATTAAATCAGGATATAAGGTTGCAAATTCTCAATATATAATCCAATATTAAGCATGTCATTTAAGGTTTATGAAAGGGCTAAATGTTTACCATATTAGAAATGTCTTAAATGTTTTATTTTTCTTTGAGTGTTTTAAGCATTTATCAGGTGATGCATAACAGTGCTGCTTTTAGAGCTTACTTGTAAAATAATGTCAGGCACACTGTTGACAACTATACAAATCCTTGTCAAAGTGGATTTGTTGTGTGTGTGTCATTAAAATATAATATAATATATATATATATATATATATATATATATATATATATATATATATATATATCTATATATCTATATATATTGATATATATTCCTGAGATATTTACATAAATGTATACAAATGTTTAGCAAAAACAGATCATACATAACGGTTTCTTAGAAGCCAGAATTTACTGTAGTCAAGACTCTGAGGTTTAGGCTAGGTACTTTGTTGCTAAGGAAATTAACTAAACAAAAGTGCTGAACTCTCCATTAAAGTCAACCAAAGCTGACCCTATTAAAAAAAAGTTACTGTATATGAAAATAATGATAGTATAATTTAATAATGGATGGTAAAATGTATACAATAATATTTAGATGTGTTGAAGGTGTAAACTTATGTTTACTTAAGTGTTATGGACTACTTATGTTTCTTTTTCTAGGTGAACCTTGGAAGCCACCAGTACCTGTTTAGTGTTGTTGTGAACCCAGCTGAGATGCCATGTTTCTGTCTTCGCCACGATGTGGATGCTTTACTGTGGCAGCCTCATGGAAATCAGCCAGATAACATGTGGGAGCACATTGCAACCTTCAATGCCTTGGGTACTGAAAGAAATGCATAACGATGCTTGCGTGTTGAATGCCGTTTCCTAACCCAGTTTGCCTGTTTTCAAACAGGTGTTATTTTAACAAAGTTTTATTTAATGGAGACTCGTGGTGTTTTTGATTTTGTTTCCTGAAGTTGAACAAGGGTAATGAGTCAGTTTGTGATTGCTATTGATCCCAGTTTAACTGCATTCTGATCAAAAGGATTTGTGCACCTCAGGTAGTGACAGCCTTGACCTCTGTGTAAACCCATTAAATTAAGAGTCCCAGAGGTTGTGTAAAATTCTTGGAGGATAGTATATTTTAACAATTCCCACTTGTATGTTGCTATTGTGCAGCATACATATGTTTTGTCATTATAAGTGTATGGAAAATGTGCACATTTACCAGATGCTCTTGGGGGTTGGTCATGATTCTGCAATCTCCATTTAGGCTAAAAGTGCTTTAAACTTTACATTTTTAAAGTTCCCAGAATGTAATGACTGAAACAGAAAATGATACAAAGTGAATGTTAACCACAAGAAAATTAGTTCAGATAACTCCTGTGTTAGTTGGGATAACGATATTTCACACCTAAATAAATGGCTCTTTAGGTGGCTACATATTCAGTAATTTGTACTGGTTGTTTGACTTATCTTTACCTCCTGAATCTTTTTTCATTTGTAGGATATGTTCAAGCATCAAAGCGTGACAAGAAGTTCTCAACATGCTCGCCAAACTATTCCTATGCTGCTCTGTGTGAGTGCTTACGCAGAGTGTTCATCTACCGGCAACCCTCTCCAGTGTCCACTGTGCTTTACAACAGGAAAGAAGGAAGACAAGTAGGGCAGGTTGCTAAGCAACAAGTTGCAAGCCTGGAATCCAATGATACCGTCTTGGGATTTAGAGCAACAAATGAGAGGTTATTTGTCTTAATGTCAAAGAACATGTTTGTTATAAAAGTAAATACTGGAAATTAGAATATACAGCTTTTAGGCTTCTGTTCTGCAGTAGTCTGTGCTCTTTCACATTACAAAATACTTTAGTCGGTTGAAGCTATGAAGGCTATTGTATCACCACCAACTGCAAATTAAACATGCTTTTTTTTTTTTTTTTTTTTTCAAATGCAAACAATTGTTTATGTAATAGAGAAAAAACTGGTTTGTTTTTGGAGCATACTGCATAGTAGCATTATTGTTTAAACTGTGTAATTTTAATTGCTAAATCAATACATAACTTTTGGATTAAAAACTTTCAATTATATTTGATGCAAGGTAATTTATTTTATTTTTATGGCTTAGAACTGAAGCTTAAATTATTCTATATATATATATATATATATATATATATATATATATATATATATATATATATATATATATATATATATATATATATATATATACACACACACTTCTATTGAGTTTTAATGTTTAACAAACAAAACAAATAAACCACCTAGCTCCATTTTGAGCACTAACTAAACACAACTGGACCGTAGGCTGTTTACCTGTTTTATAAAAATAAAGCTCAGTTTAATGCAATTACAAAAGGAACACACAGTTACCTTTTAATTGACTGCTTAGAAGCAGAGTGTACTTTCTGCTTCCTTCTACTCGGCAGTCCTGTGCAGACTAACTGCATCTCTTAAATACCTTACAATTACTTCCAAGTGCAGAGGATAATTGACAATACAATAATTAAACAAAACATGCATACACACATTTGTTTTTGGCAGGGAGGAATTGAACCCTCTCAGGAGTGTGGATTGAATAGATCAATCTGGCAATTGCTTTGTAGTGCAAAATTGATGTACTGCACTATTGCATTCGATTTATAGGAGCAGGTGAAAGAACTGATCATGCGTTCATCTGTGCTTCAGATAATCTTCAGTGAAATAGTGGTTTGCACTTATTTTGTAGAGTCCTTGGACTGTAAGAGACTGCAATGCAAGCGAACAGCACTGTTATCTCCAAGTTGTGTACCTGCTGTAAAATGTTGGTATCTATTGCAGATGGCCGTATTATTGTAAACCAAGAAAAAATGATCTCATAATGACAAGTCTTCTTTCAGTCACATAATGACATGTATTTCAGATTATTTTATTAGTATTTGGCACATGCATAAATGAACACAAATGCATTTGGTACAGAGCTTTCAAAGGTATTTACTAGTTCTTGTCACTCCGAGTGGTGGTTGGAGCCAGGCTACAAAAAATGCTGTAATGAATTGGAAAAATCTAGTGATGCAAATTTAGAAAGCTATTTATCAGGAATGTAATAAAAAAAAAATTGCATGTACATTTGTGATTTGGCTTCCTAATACATTTAACTGGAAACGCCAATATTTTTTTTTTTTATATGCAGAAATTTGGTGCATGGTCTAAACTAATTGATCAGTACTGTTTCTCCCCTAGTGTAAAGTATAGAACGACTTGTTTAATAATTACATTATTCTATACTAACACTGAAGTGAATGCTTTAACTTGTAACTAATAGTACGCATGTTTTCACATTTTACAGAATTCAATCTCTAAACTCCTATCTACATACATGGGTTTTTTGTTGTTTTTTTAGCAATAAATGAGAAACAACATAAGTTATTGAACAGTTGGGCCTTTACAACACAGATAACTGCATTTAAGTTAGCAATTATATGAACATTGCAAAATGAGTTCAAATGACTAGCCTGGAAATACAAGTGTAAGCAGAAGAATAGTGTATCAAGATTTTACAACTCTGCAAGTGCAAGTCCATACAGAACAGAGATGGGCATCTCTTGTCCTTCCAGACTTCATCTTTGTTCCAGCCACGTTCTTAATTGTTTAATTGAATCAATTACCCTCAAGGCCCTTCAGATCATCCAAGGGATACAGAATAGTTATTACTGTAGCATTTCACATATAATTCACACCCTGTGTATAGCAAGAACGACTGAGCTTTCTCTTGCGTCCCTTGTGTGTACCACACCTCTTGCACTTATTTTGTTTGATTGCATCTTGCAACCCCTATCAAAAACAACATACTATACTACTGTAAAAAAATAACATTGTAACGCCAATATACTGTACCCCTTTGTATAACACAGAAATTATCCTAAAAATCTAAACGGTGATGATTGTTAGACTTAAGCATTACTACTACTTAGAAAATACGCTACTATTGTGCCTGTATAAACAAGTGTTCCTTATTAAAAATGAGTGGAGGGTCGCTTAATTACAAAATCATTTTGGGGGGGTCACAGGGGAATACTACTGTTTATGCAGATGGCACTACTAATCAGAAGTTTATGACTACAAACTTCTCATAACAAAATTGACTTATTCAAAACAGTTACAATGTGAAATTCTTTACAGAGATTTGATAGTGTATGCATATGATCATATGATAGACAGTTTCATGGATCGGTCATCCTTAGTGTTTTAGTTGTACTTTCCAGATTCCTGGTCCTGAATGATTTATTTAAAGAAAAACGCTACAAACGATGCTTGTCCTTGTTATCTGGAGAACGGTAGTAGCTTTCTGATCCTGTATGGGGTATGACGAGGGTGCACCAGTTCATTATAAACGTTACTCTTGGATTGTTTAACTGACAGGAAATCAATGCATGCTAACTCAAGTGTCTCTGAGGTAGAAGCTCCAGCCAAAGCAGTTCCAAACGTCCGTGATACATTCCCACAAGACTGTTCAAGTTGATAACACTGTGTAACAATTTTTCACAAAGACGGCCGCAGTGGATGATGACAGACCAGAAATAGGAACTGACTCAGAACATAGGTTTGGAATGGTGAAGGCGCTGATGCGCAGTTTAATAATTATCCAGACAAAAAATAAAAGGTCCATAACGAAAACAGCACACAGCATTTGAGGCCAAAATAGACAAACAAAACGAATAGACATTGACAAAAACAGGGTGGACGAACGCTACACAAAACAATTGACATTTATAACACCGTGTAACAACAATTTTTTTTTTTTTTTTTTGTTCCTGGGTAGTAAGTGTTATTTCCTAATTGCTTATGCCTCAAAAGTATAGAAAATGGCTATTATTCCCCACAAACTTTGCTTTTGTGACCAGGACAGTGATATTTCAAAATATCACTATTTCCAATGGTTAAACAGGCAAATGTGTGTCTTTTTGTTCACATAAAGTCAGAAAAAAACAACATATGAATCCAAATTAGCATGTATTTATACTAAAGTAATACAAAAATGACTACAAAAGATTTAGAAGTGAGTAGTTTTTCGAGATTTACGATTATACTGTAAATACATCTGCCTGTTCAGTGGTCTCTGAGCCCTATAAGTCACAAGTCTCCCTCCCAATTCGTGGCTTGTCATTGACTGAGTGTGTCTGGTTATACCGTCTCGCCAGGTTTGAAATTGCTGGCTGTGAGCACCCAAGTCGGCAAGCCAGATTACGCTGCTCTGGTCCAGCCTGCAACGTGCTGATTGCACAAAGCCGCTGCTGTCTGACAGACGTGGCATATTGGTGTTTTTCTGTGATTTTTCTTTATCGCTTTTATTCATTCTTGCAATTCAACAGCTGAAATCGCTCCATATCCAGTGTCCAATCACTGTCTCACTAATTAGATTTTTAAGTGCATATGCTTCAGTCATAGTCACTGAAGCATGTCATGGTCAAGGACGAATGACTGAGTGATTAAAAAGATACCAAAAACATTTTGTCAATGTCCATCACTTATATACAGTACATTATATTTTTCTCGAAAATAAATGTTATAATAGTGATAAGTTTCTTTTGATGCGAAGTAAACTGTTTTATCTAAGAATACCCTTTCTTAAATATCCAGTATCATAGATGTACATGCATTCTTTTTTTTAATTATAAACAAATTTAACTTGCCTGAATATTGTTTTTGTGCAGTATTTTGCCATTACCTTGTTTACCTGAGCAAAAATTTAGCATATTTTTCATTTAGGTCCCGGAAATAAAATTCCAGCCATCAAAGTGCTACTTGTTTGACTTGTTTTAAGAGTGCAGGGATCAAGATGTACTGCAATAGAAGAGCAGTCTCTGTATTTACTTTACTGTACACAATAGCGCCACGCTTCAATATAGATCGGAGTTGCCTGAAAGAAGTTCATAATGCTGAAAAAGTACTGAAAGTTATTTCAAGGTAATAAACAGCACAAGGTCCAGTTAAGGGGAAACAAGTTTATATACTAAATACAAAACTGAAAGATCTTAATTGGATAAGTCTCCGTCCCCTGAGTTAATACTTGGTGGAAGCACCTTTGGCAGCAATTACAGCTGTGAGTCTGTTGGGATAGGTCTCTACCAACTTTGCACACCTACCAAACTGTTCAAGCTCTGTCAACTTCCTTGGGGAGCGTTGATGGACAGCAATCTTCAAGTCATGCCACAAATTTTCGATTGGATTTAGGTCGGGGCTCTGACTGGGCCATTCAAGGACATTTTACCTTTTTGTTTCTTAGCCACTCCAGTGTAGCTTTGGCTGTGTGCTTTGGGTCGTTGTCATGCTAAAAGGTGAACTTCCGTCCCAGTTTCAGCTTTTTGCAGAGAGCAGCAGGTTTTCCTCAAGGACTTCTCTGTACTTTGCTCCATTCATTTTTCCTTCTGTCCTGAAAAGTGCCCCAGTCCCTGCCAATGAGAAACATACCCATAAAATGATGCTGCCACCACCATGCTTCACAGTAGGGATGGGGTTCTTTGGGTTATGCACAGTGTTGAGTTTGCACCAAACAGAACGTTTGCATTTAGGCAAAAAAGTTCCACTTTACTTTCCGACCACAAAAGTTTTTGCCGCATGGCTACAGAATCTCCTGAGTTTTTTTTTTTTTTTTTTTTTTTTTTTTTTGCATACTTCAAAATGGGATTCAAGGTGGGCTTTCTTGAGTAATGACTACCTTCTTGCCACCCTACCATACCGGTCACATTTGAGGAGTGCTTGGGATGTTGTTGTCACATCATGCACACTTTGACCAGTCTTGGCCATAAAAGCCTGTAACTTGAAAAGTTGCCGTTGGCCTCTTGGTAGCCTCTCTGATCAGTCTCCTTGCTCGGTCATCCAGTTTGGAGGAGCAGCCTGAGCTAGGCAGGGTCTTGGTGGTGCCATACACCTTCCACTTCTTAATAATCATCTTGACCGTGGTCCAACGGATATTCAAGGCCTTTGATATTTTTTATACCCATCCCCTGATCTGTGCCTTTCAACAACTTTGTCCTGGAGTTCTTTTGAAAGCGCCTTGGTGCTCATGGTTGAGTCTTAGCTTTGAAATGCACTACCCAGCAGAGGGAACCTACAGGAAATTCTGAATTTTTTTTTATGAAAAACTGTCAATTATTTTTCTACAAATTTCTAGAATATTTTTTTCACTTGGAAGTTGTTAGGTAGGATAAATGGGAAAAAAAAAAAAAACTATTTTAATGCATTTTAATTCCAGGCTATAAGGCAACAAAAGGTGAACATTTTGAAAGGGGGTGTAGACTTTCTATAGGCACTGTTTCTGCCTTAACTGTTTATCAAAAATTACCACCACAATTAAAGAACTAAATACATATATTGAACCCACTCATGCAATTCCACTTGGTTAAAATTGGTTAATTTGTCATTTAGACTTGTCTTCCAGTGTTTCAAGATTATGAAGTCAGGTGGGTCATTCTGTTCAAATCATGTGACAATATGACCTTTTGAACTCTGCCAGACCCAGCAATTTTTGGGGGACTAAAGGTTGTATCGTCACAGGGTTTGACTGGAATGAGGTAGGCTTTTCAATGTTCCATGAAGCATAACACCTTGTTAAGGGTTGGGAAAGCATCTAACAACTATCCTATCCATGATTATCTGTAGCTTTTCCCCCCAAAGAAATATGTAACACTAGAATCCACCAACATATATTTAATTGAAAAAAATATATATACAAAAAACAGTTTCTCCAGTCACTGGGCTCACCTCTTGATAAATTGTTAATTATAAAATAGGAAGGCATACCTAGAATACAAACAAACTTCAATAAGAAAACATGATTTACATTTTATGTATTAACATTTGTTTTATTCATAACACAGTTGAATTGTTTTTAATGTAGGCAGAAGCTGTGATGAGCAATCTGTAAGAGCCCAAAGCATCTAATTACAATATCCATGTTGAGTGTGATTGAACATCTGAGATGTGTCTCAAAACTCTTAATGAGGTAGCCAAGCTGGACCTGTGGAGAGAAAAGCTGATCAAGAATAACAACATATTTTTAAATGATTTCAAGAATGGTACATACATTGGCAATGAGGTACAGCATAACAGCAAAGGAAGGTTCCAGTTTAAACCAACAATGGGTTTAATAGGGTGACGATGGTGTACACTACAATCCAACAACAATGGTGACAAGAAGTGCAAATCCAGTAGTTAGTGCTCCAGGTTGTAATTGATGTGCTGTACAGGTTTGTGTCGTGCTGGGAGGTGTGCTGGTGCAAGTGTTGAAGGTACGTCTTAGCTCCTGTCCTCTCAGAAAACCAGAAAACCTGTCTATCTGGTGTGACCACCATTTGCCTCATGCAGCGCAACACATCTCCTTCAGGCTGTTGATTGTGGCCTGAGGAATGTTGTCCCACTCCTCTTCAATGGCTGTGCGAAGTTGCTGGAAGTTACAGGCCGTCAATCAAGAGCATCCCAAACATGCTCAATGGGTGACATGTCTGGTGAGTATGCAGGCCATGGAAGAACTGGGACATTTACAGCTTACAGAAATTGTGTATAGATCCTTGCGACATGGGGCCGTGCATTATCATGCTGAAACATGAGGTGATGGCGGTGGATGAATGGCACGACAATGGGCCTCAGGATCTCGTCACAGTATCTCTGTGCATTCAAATTTCCATCGCTAAAATGCAATTGTGTTTGTTGTCTGTAGCTTATGCCTGCCCATACCATAACACCACCGCCACCATGGGGAACAAATTTGTGCACTAAATTTGAGAGAAATAAGCTTTTTGTGCGTATGGAAAATTTCTGGGATCTTTTATTTCAGCTCATGAAACATGGGACCAGCACTTTACATGTTGCTTTTAGATTTTTTGTTCAGTGTATTATGGAGGTGCTGCAACTTTAATTTAAAGATTTAAGTTTTTCTGTGGAAAGCTGTTTGTTAACCAAAAAACGGGAACATTCAGACTGAATACAAACATCACAAAAAAGCAAAAATTGTGTTAAAAATACATGTATTTTTTCAGCAACTTGATCTTTAATGTAACACAGTTAGAATGATGTTGCTGGTCTAGCTTCCTAAATCAACGGTTTAAATTGAAATAATACAATTTGCAGTACATTAATTTATATCTGGAAAGGCATATAACAGAGTGACTCAGCTGCTAAATTGAAAGAAAAAAAAGATTATGCCTCAAAAAAGAACGCTTACCAGTTAATGACTAATGCTTTAAATTATTACAGTTTACTTTGTGCTTTTATTACAAAAAAACCCAGAACTTAAATAATTGATTACACTAATCAGCACCTTTCATGGACATAAATAAACATCATGTTCCATTTACCAATATTCCATATTCTTTTTTTTTTTCAAAATCTAATTCAATTACCGGGCAATCACCAGAATAAAGCTTTTAGGAAATGTATAATAATTATACACTTCCATCAGTCAAGCATTTTGACTCCAACTTTTCTTGCTGGCAGGTTATGTCTATTGAATGCTTGTGCAGCAGGGTGGATGCTTATGGCAAGCCAAATTATCATTTTAGAGATCGCAAAATTATATATATATTAACTAGATATCTTAAAATGATTTAGATATATAAAATCCATTTAGAGATATCCCAAAATGATTTCCTGTTCATTTAGCGATATCTCTAAATAGTCAGGAAGTCCATTCATAACAGGAATTTGGCATTTTCACAGGAAGTCATTTAGAGAGATCTTAAAATTGCTTCCTGTTCATTTCAAGATATCTCTAAACAATTTATAGATATCTCTAAGTGAACAGGAAGTTATTTTGAGATATCTCTAAATGAACAGGAAATCATTGCAAGATATTTTAAAATGAATGGAAAGTTATTTCAAGATATCTCTTGCACAAAGTTGTACACATTGTGTCCTTACGTTACATCAAAAAGACAGCCATTGCAAGTGGAAAGTTACATTCAGAGATGTACATCTGCTACAAGATAACGCTGATCATTATCATACATGCCAACAGTCCCGATATGGTCAGGACAGTCCCGATTTCCTAGCAAATGTCTCGCATCCCGATGCATAGGAAGAAAGTCCAGAAATTTACCCATAGAAAAAAAAAATATTCTGCACAGTAGAGTTAGTGAAAACCACACACTGTGCTCTTTGTGCAGCTGACGCATCTGCTGATCACTCACGTATACAAAGGGAGGAACGCTTCATTATGTCTATTTTACTGTGATGATGGTTATGTCATGTTGAGTTGGGGGGGATACGTCTATTATATGATAATGAGTATTTTTTTCGTATGACTCCTCCAATGAAGCAAGCTGAGTGGCTTGCTTCAACACACTCGGCGCTGACACTAGTCGATCCCAAGAGAAGTGTACTTCCTAAAATCAGGGAATGATGGAAAGGGTGTGGTGTGGGAGCCATTGCCTGCGTCCGAAACCTAGACCGGCAGGGCTCTGTTGGTGTTGCCCAGGGGATTTGCAACGTGCCCCATTAATGCCAGCATGGAGCTGGGCAATGGTGGCAAACTAGTCTCTGAGGTAATCCCAGAGCTAGGTTCACCCGAGGACGACGGGTGTCACTGTCGCGACCAAAGGTCAGGAGGAAGAGCGAGAGAAAAGCAGGCGAAGAAGAAGAAAGGGGAGAAGGAGAAGAAAAGGAGAAGCAGGAAGGCGACTCAAGGAAGGAGAAAGAGAAAAGAAAGAAGGAGGAAGAAAGGAGAAGAAACCAAAAAAGGAAAAGGAGAAGAAGGAGAGAGAGAAGAAAAAAGAGAACAGAAAAGGAAAGGGAGAAGAAAGGGGGGAGAAGAAAAGAGGGCGAGCAGAGAAAGAGGAAGGGAAGGCGCGAAGGAGAAGAAAAAAAGAAGGGAAAAAGGGTAGGCGAAAAAGAGGAAGGGAAGAGACTCCTCTTCTTCCTCCATCTCTGTGGGGAAGGAGTCCTCATCCAGGAGGCCGCTAAAGATAGCGTGTCCTCCTCCACCATCAAAAGCAGTGGCTTCAGCTCGGCCTGGGCTCACATGGGCAATCTGTTCCTTGAGATAAATGATATCTCTCGAGCAATATACCCTTCTCTTCTAGGGGGAGGGGGGGGCGACTGTGAGGTTTTGGTACAGGAGCCGGAGCACAGGAGATATCCTGCGAGGGGCTCAGTGAGAGCTGGAGGATCGGGGATGGAGCCCCGAGAGCTGCTGAGGGCTTTGCCGTAGGACTGAATGTCTACCCTTCTGAGCCTATTGCGACGTACCCTGGGCTGAAAAGTTGTGCATAAGCCCATGGCCCAGTGGTATGTTGGACCCCTAGGCACCGCATGCAGAGAGGGTGCTTGTCACTGATTGGTATATTCGCCTTACAAGATGTGCAGGTGTGGAACCATGGGATGCTCGTCATTGCTTGCCACAGGGCATCGGGCAAGGGTTACTCTACAAAAAAACAGCCCGTGGAGGACAAGGCCTGCTGAGTTTTTTGTGTTTGTTTTTGCTGCTGCAGAACACAGGCGAGCAGGATACCAACAATAACAATTTGTGTGTGTGTGTGTGTGTGTGTGTGTGTGTGTGTGTGTGTATATATATATATATATATATATATATATATATATATATATATATATATATATATATATATATATGAGTACTGTGCAAAAGTTTTAGGCAGGTGTGAAAAAATGTTGTAAAGTAAGAATGCTTTCAAAAATAGACATGTTAATAGTTTATATTTATCAATTAACAAAATGCAAAGTGAGTGAACAGAAGAAAAATCTACATCAAATCCGTATTTGGTGTGACCACCCTTTGCCTTCAAAACAGCATCAACTCTTCTAGGTACACTTGCACAAAGCCAGGGATTTTGTAGGCATATAGTCAGGTGTATGATTAAACAATTATATCAAACAGGTGCTAATGATCATCAATTCAATATGTAGGTTGAAACACAATCATTAACTGAAACAGAAACAGCTGTGTAGGAGGAATAAAACTGGGTGAGGAACAGCCAAACCTAACAAGGTGAGGTTGCTGAAGACAGTTTACTGTCAAAAGTCATACACCATGGCAAGACTGAGCGCAGCAACAAGACACAAGGTAGTTATACTGCATCAGCAAGGTCTCTCCCAGGCAGACATTTCAAGGCAGACAGGGGTTTCCAGATGTGCTGTTCAAGCTCTTTTGAAGAGGCACAAAGAAACGGGCAACGTTGAGGACCATAGACGGAGTGGTCGGCCAAGGAAACTTACTGCAGCAGATGAAAGACACATCATGCTTACTTCCCTTCGCAATCAGAAGATGTCCAGCAATGCCATCAGCTCAGAATTGGCAGAAAACAGTGGAACCCTGGTACATCCATCTACTGTCCAGGGAAGTCTGGTCAGAAGTGGCCTTCATGGAAGACTTGCAGCCAAAAAGCCATACCTCCGATGTGGAAACAAGGCCAAGCGACTCAACTATGCACAAAAACACAGGAACTGGGGTGTAGAAAAATGGCAGCAGGTGCTATGGACTGATGAGTCAAAATTTGAAACATTTGGATGTAGCAGAAGGCAGTTTGTTCGCCAAAGTGCTGGAGAGCGGTACATGAATGAGTGTCTGGAGGCAAAAGTGAAGCATGGTGGAGCATCCTTGCAAGTTTGGGGCTGCATTTCTGCAAATGGAGTTGGGGATTTGGTCAGAATTAATGGTCTCCTCAATGCTGAGAAGTACAGGCAGATACTTATCCATCATGCAAGACCATCAGGGAGGCATCTGATTGGCCCCAAATTTATTCTGCAGCATGACAACAACCCCAAACATACAGTGAAAGTCATTAAGAACTATCTTCAGCGTAAAGAAGAACAAGGAGTCCTGGAAGTGATGGTATGGCCCCCACAGAGCCCTGATCTCAACATCATTGAGTCTGTCTGGGATTACATGAAGAGAGAGAAGCAACTGAGGCTGCCTAAATCCACAGAAGAACTGTGATTAGTTCTCCAAGATGTTTGGGCCAACCTACCTGCCGAGTTCCTTCAAAAACTGTGTGCAAGTGTACCTAGAAGAATTGATGCTGTTTTGAAGGCAAAGGGTGGTCACATCAAATACGGATTTGATGTAGATATTTCTTCTGTTCACTCATTTTGCATTTTGTTAATTGATAAATATAAACTATTAACATGTCTATTTTTGAAAGCATTCTTACTTTACAGCATTTTTTCACACCTGCCTAAAACTTTTGCACAGTACTATATATATATATATATATATATATATATATATATATATATATATATATATATATATATATGGCACTTGTCAGCCAGCTGAGTTTGTCAACAGCAGGGGTAAGGCACAGCCTAGTCTCAGTGGAGGACGTGCTCCCACATGAGTGAAAGGCAGTAAAAGACGACTACTCACTCCTTTAAATCAATACTGCACAGGCAGTCAACTCACGTTCTACAGATAGAAAGCCTAACAGACGCCTAAGCAGGAGCCTGCAATGCAACCATGTGCAGGTTGCTGAGGAAGAAAGAAAGGAAAAATACTAAATCAGGAGTCACTGATTCCGTGAAAGCGGCAAGCCAGCTTTCAGCCTGAAAGGCAAGGGAACTGCAGTGGACTCGAAGCTCTTATCTCAATACGCTCAGTTAACACACCTTACCGTCTTGAGAGGCAAAAAGAGAAATGGCTTCCTCAGCATGACGGTTTTAATCCTTTGGTAGGCGGGACCGAGGGTGTCATCCCAGGAAGGTGCCTATCGGCAGCTCTGGTATAGAGAGCTCAGAAAATACCTACCAATAGGTCGGCATATCCCATACGTAATATTGTTGGTGGTCATCTTTGAATTGAAAGGGAACTGCTACAACCTTTACTTTTCAGCAATCAATGGCCTGCCGAGGTCTCTCTTATTTATTTCAATTATTTTTTATCAATTATCTGCTTTCAAACATAATACGAAAACAATGATGGAAAAAAAAAGAAAAACTGCATTAGTGTATGGTGATATCATTAAAATTAAAATAAGTAAATAAAAATATGTATAGGCTAAATCATCTTATCAGCCAAACAGCACACAATCACTCAAAGAGGGTGCAAAATTATGATTCATAGCAATGGGTCAAAACACTAATTGAGATTGGAAACCAAAATTCTGTCTGAACTGGGCCCATATCCTAAGAGAATGTCTTACTATAGGGTTAGAACTAAACTGTGTGAGAGAAAGAGGCAGAGAGGAACACATCAATGCTGCTAAAGATGTGGGCTGACAAGAGGCAGCTTCAGTCAATAACCAGGCAGGCCCTATCTGCTGTAGATGTTGGTGGAGCCAATATGTGATACAACAAATGAAGGACCAGCGGTTAAAATTTTGTTTATTTTCCACTATGTGGGTGAAATTTAATTTAAAGAGATCTACATAGGACCTTGTTACAGAAATTCCTAGATAAGTAAATTTATCATAAGTAATTTTGAAAGGTAGATCAGCAAATTGACAATGTATTGATTGGAAATAATTCACTTTTATATAAATTGAGTTTGTATCTAGAAAATTGATAAAATCCATCTAGGGTAGACAAAATATGAGGAAGGGATGTAGAAAGTTCAGATACATAAAGAAGGAGATCATCTGCATAAAGGGATATCTTTTGCTCCAGACCACCATGGACCACCCCACTAACAAGCTGATTACAGCGAAGGGAAGCAGCAAGGGGATCAATTGCAATGGCAAATAATAGAGGAGATAAGGGGCATCCCTGACGGGTTCCACACTGCAGAGAAAAGTATCCAGAGTTCATACTGTTGGTACAAACTGAGGCAACAGGAGATTTATAGAGCAATTTTATCCAAGAAATAAAGTTCTGACCAAATCCAAATTTTTCAAGGGTAGCAAAGAGGTAATCCCATTCCACGCGGTGAAAAGCCTTCTCAGCGTCTAATGAAATAAGCACTTCAGGGTACGGATGAGCAGAAGATTTATAGATAATATTAAACAAATGTCTTAAGTTAAAAAAAAAAAAAAAAAAAAAAAAAAGTGGAGGTTCTGGATGAAACCTGTCTGATCTAAACAGACAATAGAACGAATAATTGATTCGAGCCTGCGAGCTAGAGCCGTAGCTAAAATCTTGACATCTGCATTAAGTAATGAAACTGGGCGATATGAGCTGCAGTCAAGAGGGTCCTTTTTCTTTTTTAACAGTAGGGAGATTGAGGCTTGATAAAGTGTAGGGGGGAGAGATTGTGAATTAAATGATTCAGTGAACATAGACATCAACAATGGGGAACGTTGTGATGAAAATATTTTATAGAATTTGACTGAAAAACCATCAGGTCCAGGAGATTTGCCATTTTGCATTGATTTAATAGTCTGTGTTATTTCCTCAATAGAAAAGGGCTCTTCTAAGCTAGTCTTTGATTGGGGCTTGATAGAAGGCAGGTCGAGATTCTGAAAAAAAAGGCAATTATAGAATGATCCATAACAAATTCAGTATTCAAATTTGAATAAAAACCATTCAAATTGCTCACTGACAGCTTTTTGCTCAGTTTTAATAGTGCCTGATTGGGTTCGAATTTCAGTAATCAAATGAGAAGCACTAGATTGACGAGTTGGTGAGCAAAAAGCTTGCTGGCTTTATTACCATGTTCATACAAAACATGACGTGGTCTGAGTATTTGTTTTTCTACATAATGCCTGCTACGATTTTCCAGATCCGATAACTTCTCCTTAATCACCTTGTTGTCAGCAGAAAGTGAAACACAAGAGGCCTCCAACTCACAAACTCGATCCCCGGTTTCTTCAGTCGAATGCTCAAGGCTATCAATGCTGTGTCCATGTGAAGTAACTGTGGTCTGGATGGCATCAATAGAAGCTTTAAAAGAAGCAAATAAGTTCTGAAACTCTGCAGTAAGATCAGCGGTAAGGGCTGCATGGAGCTTTTCTAGCTCGGAGACTACGGCAGAAAGAAACTGGCGTAGGCTCAGCCAGGTCAGCGGGCCCCTTGGTAGCGGAATCGAGAGGTAAAGAGTTTGTCGTCCCTCTTTTAGGGTTATTTAGCTTTGACATTGTGTGGTAGGTCAGGTGTATAAATATGTCACAAAAATCAACACAGTGAAAATATGTATTAAAGAATGGGTTTGCTAAGTGAATTTATAATAGTTTGTGGGAGCGAGCCTCACACGTGTCTACTCCATCTAGCGCTCGACGAAGTCCCCAAGGTCTCTCTCTCTTTGGTAAATTAAATAGAGTTAGATTTGCATTAAAGTGTTCTAGGCTGAAGTATAAATATAATTAAAATAGTGTGCATTCTAAAGCTGGCATGAGGTATATAAGCAAAAACAAATGCACATGTTAACCCCTCCTGGAGATTTCTGACCTGTCACACACACACACACCCACACCCAAACACCCCACAAACTCAATGTATGTCATAATTGAATCTAAAGCCTAACTAGTTTTTCACACTTAGGCAAGTGTTTTAGTGTTCAAAAATAAAGCAGGTAGCACATTACTGTCACTGCTACCTCAATCAACTTACACGAGTAAACAATACTGTAATTTATCAAATCAATTTGCAACATTTGTAACTTTGTTCTATCATTTTGTGTCACAATCTAATTCATTCTAATTCAGGTCTTCATGCAATTGACCACATTGACTGCTAATGCCATGCTCATTCACCTAAATGAATCATGGCATCAGCACAGTCTTATCAAACTTGTGCAGCCTGTGGGCTGTTTTTTTTTTCTCTTTCCTAAGGAGTGCATTAAAACATATAATTTTCTTGGTTGTTTGCATATATAAGTGAATTTATTAGAACTTGCTATGTCTTTGGGAGGGTTGCCAACAGTCCCAATTAAAAAAGGGACATTACTTACAGTATATTAATAAAGTAACCCTTTTCTCGTGTACATTGAATGCTATTCACCTTAACTTGGTATTTGAACAATGCTGAACAACTAAAATCCAATATATTTAATAAGGGCCAGAGAAGAGTTAATTGAGGCAACCCATTAACCAAAAGTTTCCTGGGACCCTATTTCAAAGGATACTGGTACTGCAAACATCCATGAGTCATGCTGGATAATATAAGACACGGCATATCTATTAATACATTAGATAATGCATAGGTGTGACTTGAAAACATATCCAGTAATATATTACTGGCTGTGTAGAACCTTGTATTGCTGCAGTATTCTTTTAAACAAAGAAAGACCTGCACAAATAACCTTTGACCTGACTTGCTATTATGGAACACATGCTGAATTAAAGATATTTTAATCTGTGGCTGGTTATCACTACATAAGCAGTACACCCTAGACCATGATGGCATGTTAGCAATGTTTATTTTAATCCACATTTGCAAAGCTTTTTCAATATCTCTATAGTTTAACAACAAATTGTGGGTAACCCCTGGACATTAGTGAGAATCTTACTCCTTTGCAATTTTTGGTAACTGTGATTAAACTTTTTATTACTTTGTAACGGTCTTGACCACATCTGCTTTGAATTTTGATAAAAGGTAGCCCCTGCCGGATTTATTTCTTTTCTCAAGAAGGTGTTTACAAGCACCTCAGGCACATCTGTTGATCACATGACTTGCAATGAAATAAGACACAGCCTGTCCATGATGTTAACAGAAGCCTGCTGTGTTAGGGTGTCTATACAGAACTGACGCCATCATTTCAAGTGCGCTGTATCGTGTATTGTAAGGAAGAGATTAAAAAGCAGCTAATTAAAAATGAAGCTGTAATAGTCAAGGCTCTCCCTATTCACTCCAGATAAAAAGGCTGATGCTTATTGTCAAAGGACACAGTTAAACTGAATATAATTAATTGTATCCTATTTACACGTATGTAAATTATAGCATGACTGGATGAGCTCTGAATCCAGTTTAAAGTAAATTATATTTACAGTATCACAAAAGAGAAAAAATAAATTAAATAAGTTAAAAGCTGCTGTTAATGCCATACAAGGGATACAAAACGGGTTAAAAAAGAAACTAATGGCAGGTATTGTAGATAATGGTGCGTCACAAGGGTCAGTGCTTAGGATATTAATGTACCTAAATTGTCAAAGACAAAAAACTAGGGGAAAATGTGGTAATCAAAGATATGCCACCAAATTACAGCTCTACAGCTATGGTCAACAGTTTTGCATCACCTAGAATTTTAGGATTGAGACATCATAAAAAAAAGAAAATATGAACATAGATTTAGATTTAACACCATGTAACAAAAAATAAATAAAAAACCTTCAAAATGATATTGCAAAATTACTCTGGTATAACCTCCCACATTATACCCCCTATGAGATTATACCCGGGTACATTCTGGGGCATCCCTGGGGGAGATTCTGATGTCTTTCAGTATCTACCCCTTCCTTCTCTGAATCTACCCCACCTATAAGGAGGGAATATTATTAAACAATAACACATACGTCAAACATTCAATCTTTGCTAAATTGATATTGTTATATGAATTACTGTGATATAGCATAAAAATATAATAATCTGTTTTGAAATTCCTAAAATAAAATTAATCTTGAATATACTTTATTTTCATGATATAATTTATTGTTTGTTTGTTTGTTTATTTATTTGCAGTTTTTTAAAATGTTCTGCTCATCTTCTATTAATGAATTAGTTCATTGGTAGATTAAATATTGTAAGAGGTTTTCCGCAAGTTTAAAAAACATAGTTTTTTGGGGTTCAGTATCCACATTTATTTCATCTATATGTGCATGTATGTATGTATGTATGTGTATATATCAAACATACCCTGCATATTATTAGCTATATTGTCTTCAGTTTTATTTGTAATATAGCTACTTATATTTAATATATTCCCTCACTGTAATTTAAATATATTCTACAGTGTATTTACAATATACTATATTTTAGGCATATTTTATAGATATACTGTATACTACAACAAATGGTAACTAAATTTTAAATACATTTATAAATATATTTTTTTGCTATATTTAAATATACTCTACAATATATGTAAAATATAGATTTAAATATATATATATATATATTTTTACATTTCATTTTTAAAGATATTGTGCAATATTTTTTAAATACACGCACATTATATTTATAAATATAGTTTCCCACTGTATTTGATGTTTATAATATATTATGGAATACATTTTCGTTACATGCTATAATACAACTTAAATGCCTGTCTAACATATTCCTTTCAATAAATTAAAAAAATATATTCTTAAAAGTATTTATGTATTTTTCAAAATGTATGAAAGTGACCATTTTTGGCATATTGCAGATTTATCCAAAATATATTTAAAGTATCGGGATAGACTGAGGGAATGGGGTAGATTATGTAGGTCCTATTTGGTTACAACAACCTTCAAGACATAATACTGGTGAGGTAGATTATGGAAGGAAGGGGGTAAATACTGGAAGACTTCATAATCTACCTTGGAGTAAATTGCAGAAAATATCCTGGGTAGATTCTGGGAGGGGGGTAGATTTTCGGACTTTACATCGGGAGCTACAATAGTAGTACAGTATTTCATAATAGATTTCGAAATGTCATGTTTTTCAAATTTTTGTCAGTTTTTTGTTAAGTATATGGAAAGCTACAAAGCGGTATGCAATTCAACATGTTAACGTAACATTATTCAGTGGGTTTCATTTGACTTTATGAAGCAAAATTAGTTATTTCTATAATGTGACACAAAACTTGTGGCCACAGCTGTGGTTTAACAAGTGGAGGGCTAGTCATAATAGTCAACATGGTGGTTCTTAATGTAATCCTGGTTCACTCATGTTGTGTGGCTCATATTGGTTGAGAAGATGCTTTGAAGTTACGTCAAACAGTCAGTGTTCATTTGAAAGCATGTGACTGTGTCAGAGGTCAAAACATAATGCTTCCACCAAAGCAGTAAACATCCTCAATATGTTACTGTGTTCTGTGCTTCCTATCACAAAGACAGCCGGAGTGGGTGGAGTCAGACCAGAGCCAGGAAATAAGCAACAGAAAGGTGTGGTTTGGTGGAGCTGAGCGAATGTTTTCGCTCGGCAGTTAATAAACAGAACAGAAAATAAAAAGGTTGTACAAACAAACACAGGACACAGCACACGTCGCCAAAACAAAAAGACAAACAAAACGGACTAGACAGACAAACAAGGTGAGCTTCTATTTAACGATTACTTTTGTTATTATTTCTACCTCCGTCTCCTATCCCGTTCTCCACTCACCGAACACCCAACCGTGAGTGGGTGAAAACATGCTGCTTTTATGCAGCTGTACTAAGACTCGACTGCTAATCAATCATTCAATTGGAGCCTCGGTACAACTGCACGTGAATTAATAAAGTGCAATTCCCCGTGCTCACATATTATTACTTTTTACTTGCACGTGAAGTGCTGTGCAATCCTCGTGCCTAAATACAAATATACATTTTAAACACTCGTGTTACACAGACCCGTTTATATCCCGTGTACCAATGACTATACACCAACATTAACACACAACATATAACAGAAAATATACACAGGGGTGGGCACTTTGTCACACTTCCTTATTAGCATTCAGCTGTTTCCATGGCAAATGCAAAATGTATTTTCAAAAAGATTGATGACCCAATCTAAATGTGGTATCTCTTACAAAGGAGAAATAGTTTGTTAAAATGACTGTGGCAAGGATGTGGAGGAGTAAGCATAACAGATTTTTTTTCGTCATTTTGACAAAATAGTTTTATTGTATCTATATTGCTTTCTCTGCATATGCATGTTTTCAAATTGATTTATTTGAACCCCAATTAAGAATATGATCACTGTAACAGAATACAAATAACCATTTCAGGAAAATAAAAGGTGTATATTGTAGCATTATCAAAACAAGCCATAGATGCAAACTGAAAGAGATTTTATAGCTAAGCTTTACAAGTAATTTATCAGCACCTGAGAGTGACACTTTTTCTATTGCAGTCCAAGTAATCTTACTTTCATCAGTTTGGAGCATGCAAATATTACAGATTATAAGGCAAGGTATGAAATGTCTTCTAGTGTTATAATTCAAACCCACACCAATAGAACTCTACGTTCAGCAGATCATGTGGAACCACTATGCTATGAAGCTGTCTATAGTGTTGTATTTGAAATATTTCAATATCGTGAATTGACAGTTGAAAAAAACAGGTTAAGAACCAAAAGATTGTTAGCACAATAAGGGGACTGGTAAGCTAATAAAAGGCAAGAACATATATTTCAAAACATTGGCAGGGTTTCCATGGAAAAATAAAGTAAGTGTCACCTTTTTCTCATGCTATTTTGGTAGTACCTTCTGGGTAACATGGGTTCCCACGTAGTTTTCTTTTTTCTTTTAGAAAAAAATGCAAATAATCCAAATGCAAATAATTTGATTATTACTAAAATATGTGAGGGTATATTTATATGTTTCTGTCTGAGTTCTAATTTAATTTAGTCATTTAGCAGACGCTTTTATCCAAAGCAACTTAGAGACTAGGGGATGAACTAAACATCACAACTGCTGCTCCAGATTTACTTACAATAGGACCTCAGTTTTACATCTCATCCGAAGGACGGATGGCCTTGCGTGACTACTGATATCGCATAGCTTTCTAAACTGGGTTTTCCTTAGTTTTTTTTGGGTTGCTTTTTAGGTGTACCATGTTTTGGCTGCACACTCATTACAGTGTGATGAATGTGTGTGCTACATCACAGTCTGATGACAACGAGGAGAGAATTTGGAGTTTCTAACCTGCATGGAAACCCTCAATTGATAACACTCTTGAATAAGTGAGCTATTAACATTTCATTTTTTCACCATTAACAAATTGTGTTTTAATAATTCTTCAAATCTTTGAATATATCTGTTTGTCATGTTTGCACATGTTTGTCATGGGAATTACTGAATTCTGTGCTCCAGGATGGTATTTCTATGTATTCCTATCTATCGCAACTGACACTTTCTAGATATCAAACTATAGGTGATGTGTTCCTGCGTCTCTAGACTTGTATTTGGTCATTATTTGACATCAAAAATTAAATTGTGCTCAGCAATAGATTAAACATACCAATGTTGTGATCAATCAATAGAAAATAATTGTAGAGGTAAATGATAATATAACTTTATTTTTATGCAGCATCTTTCATAGTGGACCACCATCACAAAGCACTTTACAGAGGTAGGCTGTGAACTGTGCATTATATGCAGTCACTTACAATAGGTCATTTATTTAACATCTCATCTGCAGGATGCAGCAAAAGGAGGTTAAATGACTTGCTCAGGGTCACACAGTGAGTCAGTCAGTGGCAGTGGTAGGATTTGAACTCATGACCTTCTGCCTACAACCCCAGGACGTTAGCTACTGGACCACACTTCCTCCCTAAATGCCTCTTTTTTTTCAGTTTCCACTCATTGAACAGATTTCTTCAGAATCAACAACACTGATTTTTGAAAACATGCAATTATTTTATTCTTCCAAAGGTATATCCCTCAGCTATACCTTTTTATTTTAAAGATGACATGGTTTTAGTTAGATTAAAAGACTGTTACTAGGGTGGTAGTGGGGCACAGTATTCTGGGTGGCATTAAAGCATGGAAAGACTGGTAAAATTTACCTGGCAGAATAGTTTATTAGTTAATTGGAAAAGTGGAGGGCAGTCTCTCACACCAAAGCTCTGTGTTCATGTATGAACAAGGTTTAAACAGTGTTTTATGGTCAGTGAGAAACCCTGGGCATATTTTACTGGCCATTACACTGCCATACAAGCATAATGTATGACAATTGCCACCAGAAAAAAATTAAAAATAATAAGAAATAAGAGACTCCGGAGACGTACAGAAGCAATTTATTAAGATTATATACACATACAAAGAAAGTAATAGCACTTAAAAGCACACCAAAATAATTTCACAGTTCACCTAAAGCAGCATGTACTACAGATGTTATACAAGAAAGTTTTAACATACATTACATTGTACCCAAATATTGACAGTCCTAGTCTTGCACCTAAAGAAGGAGCACAATGCAGGTTAAGTGACTTGCTCAGGGTCACACATGTGAGTCAGTGACCTGGCTGGTATAAAATACTCTTTTAATTTCTATTTACTTCTTGTTACTCATACATAATAAAGTTCTGCGTTTTCAGTTTTTATCTTTTAAAAAAAATTCCCAGGGATTTTTCTGTGTTTATTTTACATACATTGAAATAGGGATAAAATCAGTAAAAACTGTTTTTAATGGAAACATTGGTAAAAATCGGGTGATTAGGTTTAATGACCCTGGCGTGGATAAAGCACAGTCTGTGCACATTGAAGCCACATTTTCCCACGTGGTACTTTGTGACAAGCCCTGACGGAAACAGTTTATGAAGGTATCACTTTAAACAATAGTAATACACTGGAAGATACAAAAGACCACACAGACAATCATTGAAAGGCTGGACTATAGAAAAAAACACTTTACAGAAGTACTGGACAATGTAAGCTGTATAGTATTTGTATCACTTAACTTTTAAAATGACAAGGATAATTGTAAACGAAACTACAAAATGATATCGCAAAAGTCTCCTCAGTTTTTCATTAAGTATATGGAAAACTACAAAGCGGTATGTAATTCAATATGTTACAGACTAGGGTGTGTGAAACTATCAGCTGCAGTCACTCACAACACTGTCTCACCTGAAAGAAGGAGCACAAGGAGGTTTGAGTCAGTGGCTGAGCCGGGATTTTTAATCACTGGATCACACAGTCTCCTGCTAATGTAACATTATGCAGCAGGTTACATTCGACTTTATCAAGCAAAAAATGTTAATACTATACAGGGTGATGGAAAACTTTTGGCCACAGCTGTACACGTGATGAAAAAAAAAAAAAGAAATACATAATATTTACATTTAAAAGCTTACATTAATTGTCAGAAGTACACCTTTACATGGCCCATTAAAGAATAGAGGACCATATATGCAGTGGTTTAGACATAAAAATAGACACACCAACCATTCTGTTTAATTAGAGTAGACTATCCCTCACACAACTAATTCATTTATTAGTCAGTGTAAATCACAATGGGCAAGAAAACACTGACTGAACAAGCTACTGGAAAAGAACATCTGTGAGCCATGTTGAAGAACAGACTTCACATGACCATGAGGCCTTTACCCTACCAACAGTGTTATTTATAGCAGGTGTTTCTAGTTTTTTATCCAATCCCTAAAAGTATGGAAGCTCATTAGTGCCACAAAGAAAAAACAAAAACATTTTTTTTATTTTGAGATAATATTGTGTTATTTCACAATAATTATTGTGTTATTTTGCAATAGTCTCTTCATTTTGCTTTAAAATGGGTTGTATTTAATGATACATTAGTTCTTATTAATAGGTAAGATACCAACTCAACCATCCACCCCACCCCCCCACACCCCCACAAAACCAGGCATTATGACTTGCACAAACTGATACCTTTTCAAACTAATTTTTTCACATTTAGGAAGATGTAATAGAGATACTTCAGTTTCTCACTTTCTATCTCCACTTCACTTTTACTGCACTATGACATCTTTATCACTGATCTTGTAAAGAATAATGCAATATTATCTTGTAATAACGCATTAAATATGTTTTTCTTTGTGACGCTAGTTAGCTTCTGAAGTAAAGTATATACATACTGCATTTTTATTATCTCTCCTATACATTAATTCAACACAGAATTGAGCTTTCTTGAATGTCACCTTGCTGGGTCAGGTATCTTCAAAGGATAGCTCCTTGCTGGGAAGAAACTTTTCAATGACAGCAGTATCATCTAACTCTGTGGTAATGTGATCAGGGCTTCCCCCATTGGATGTGTCTTTTATAACACTGTAATTGACAGCCATGCTGTAGCTGTTGGGGTTTTCTGACTGCTGTTGCTTACATTTGCAGAGCTTCTTGAAGGCTGCTCTAAATTTCTGAGACATGGCGTTGTAAATAATTGGGTTGATCGCACTGTTAAGGTATATGCAGATTCTGCAGAATAGGATGAACCAAGTATCAGTATATGCTTGGGCAAGGAAAGAGTTGACCACTACCAACGTGCGGTAGGGCATCCACAAGAGGGCAAACAGAATTACCACCACTGCCAGCATCTTGGTGACCTACAGCAGAAAGAAATTAACAGTTCATTCATAGTTGGAGATTATTATATATACTGGTAGTCTAGGCAGATTGATAAGGATGACAAGCAACATTGCAGCCATGACTACTGTCCACCTGTTTCAATACATGTTTTGGATCTTAAAGTCGTGCTAACACAATAAATCCAGTAAATCTTAAATTTAAAAATGCTATAAAAGAACCCCATTAAAAATGTAATATACTTAAAAGCATGTGTGCCTCTTTCATATAGGAACATGAGAGATCTATGAAGTGATGGTAATGCACATTAGATAATTATGTTGCTAGCTGTATGTCATTTGATATGAATAAATAGTTAGAAAGATGCCTAACTGAAAAGTAAACCTCACACAGGCTATGGCTCGAGTATGACATACTGGAAATAGCCAAGACTAAAACTTACCTCAACTGCAAGACAAGCAGTGATTAAGGTATGTGGAAACATTCCTTTAAAATAATTAGGGAGGGGAGGGGGAGGTCTAATGTCTTGCATCCTCCTGCCCATCTCCCTAACACAGTATACTATCAGCATTAAAATGTCTTGCCAAAGGGTAATGCATCACACAAAAGCTATATGTAAACCTGTTTTTATCATGTTACAGTACCAACAATTTAGCATTAAAAAACTAAAATAACATAAGGAATTCTCAATGATGGTAAAATCCTTCAAAGAATGGGTTATAATATATAAGGTAATGTAATTTTTATAGCCACAAAAGTCCATGTTTTCTGTAGATTATAAATTTTAGGAAAGATTTATGTTGTCCTATAGAACTAGAACCACACACCGACAGATTATATTTCTAAAGCATATATAATTATTTGACCTCTTGTAACTTTATAAAAACACATGCTATATTACAAAACATCCCTTCCCTCTTATTTAATCATTTCATCAGCACACTACAGTAGAGATTTCAGGAGGGAACACAAGCTATAATTCAAACCATTAGCGCAGGTATTTGATATTCTCAAATACAAACGAACTTGTTTTTGAAAATGAGAAAACAAATGATTAAGTTTTTTTTTTTCATTGTAATAACAGGTTTGTGCTGTGACTAGAATGGTTTTGAAACCTTGACACATTCAAGTAAAAAAATACACATTCCAAAAAGCTACGTGGAAGTGCTGTATTCTTAAACATAGACAATACAATGTAATTCTTAACCCCAGAACTCTACAAATTATCATAAATAGTTAAACATGGTACATACTAAACAGTCATAGATTGTATTTAAAAGGTGATAGGAATAAACAGAATCGAATCCTCACATTGACTCATCTTTGTTTGTGTTGGGACAAGTGTTCAAATGTATTGAAAGGCAATCATTCCTTGTTTTCATTCCAATGGCAGAATTGATAGATGATATGTATAAAACAATGATGCAAAGGAAACCAATTCATAAATGAGGTCTGCAATAAACAGCACACAGCTGTACAGATGAGTGTTTATCACCTTCCGTCGTGTACTGCGTTTATTTGACTTGTCAGAGATTTCAGCATTACAGTTAATTAATGTATAACAGGTAATTACTTTGTAATTGCTGGTAATTATTGCACATTTAATATACAATGTTAACACATTTTCTTATATTTTTTACAGTTTGAAAATGGCTAGTCTTAAGTTTCTTTTTTTCTTCTTTTTAAAATTTAGTTGTTTCCAATTTTTTAACCTGATTTTCTTCCCAATTTAGTGTGCCCAATTATTATCTGTATCATCGGCTCACCGCTCGCAACCCTCCGCTGCCTCTGGGAATGGAGGCTGGAGCACGCGTCCTCCTAAACGTGCTCCTGCCAATCTGCACTGCAGATCCACAGTGAGGTCACCAGACCCATAGTGCCGGAGGACAACACAGATCTGGAGGCTCCACTGCAGAACCACAGGCGCCCTATCGGGCGCAGGGGTCGCAGATGCACGGTGAGCCGTGGATTCCCCTGCCGACCTAAGCCCTCCCTACCCGGGCAGCGCTCGGCCAATTGTGCACCACTCACTAGGAACACCCGGTCATGGTCGGCTGTGACATAGCCTGGACTCGCACCTGTAATCCCCAGACTATAGGGCACATCCTGCACAGCGTGGTGCCACTCAGGAGCCCTGCAGTCTTAAGTTTGTAAAGCTCCTACTTTATAATGATAATATTCATATTACAGTGCTCCCCCTTTATAAGGTGGCCCTTTATGCTGCGGAACAGATTATAAGGTGGTACGGTCATGGTCCCATTTGCCCCATTACACTAACACTAGTAGTCTCATTATAAGGTGGAACACAAATGGCTCCCGACTACATTGTTATAAAGGGGTAGCACTGTACTGATATTAGAATATGAATAATGTAATTTGTATAGCACAAATCCCATCTTACCTGTCTCCTTGATGTAGCTGTGCTGCTGGAGCACCGGCTCGATGTCTTGGAGTTAAAAATCTTGTTTCCATGAGAGGTGTCATTTCTCAACTTTTGTGTTTTCTCTTTGGGGTCTGAGGGAATGGGGTTTAAGAACAGAATTCTTGCAATGAGCCCATATAGAATAGTGGCTAGCATTAGGGGCACCACATAAAATATAGAAAAATCCAGGAAATAAATGGGCAAATAAAGGTTTCGAGACACTTTGTAGGCACAAACAACTACTGTCACATTGACATAACTGTTCTGTTTGGTGTCTGACAGATAAAACCACATGACACAATAACAGGATGTGAAAGTCCAGACAAATACGATGATCTTCTTAGCTCTTGAAATTGTGCAGAGGAACTGAGCTTTAATGGGATGACATATCGCTATGTACCTCTCAATGGTAAAGGCAGTTATTGAACAAGAAGAAGCATTGATCCCCAAATACTGGAGATAAGTAATGCATAAGCATCCTGCATAACCATAAACCCAGGATCCATAGATACTTTCTGTGATGTTGGGTAGACCTGCTGCAATAAGAACCATCAGATCAGCTACTGCAAGGCTCACAAGGTAGCAGTTGGTAGGAGTCCTCATGTGCTTGGTCGTAAGGACTACCAAGACCACCATAATGTTACCCACAATACCTAATCCACAAATGATAATGACCAGTAGAGTACTCACTACCTTGTATTCAATACTTGGCTCCGTCCAGTTTCCTACAGTCTGGTTATCTTGATAAAAACTCACATTCTCCATCTTCAGCTGCAGTTTTCTTTAAATGGTTCTACAGCAGTGAGTCACTGATCAGCGTTTCCGATTTTTTTTTTTTTTTTTTTTTTTTAAACTGGGAAAACATAATACAGATTGACACGTTTACATATACTGTGTGTACTGGCAATTTACTGCATTTTCAATTAAAAGTGTAAGCAAATTGCTTTTTTAGCTTCACTAAAGCATCTATTATAAACAGGTAAAATAGATCAATTATGCAACGTGATTTTAGGATAGCATCAATATTAAATGCCACTGATATCACGAAATACAATTCAACTCAGTGCCCTGCATTATTTTCAGCCTTAACTCTAACATGACCTTTTGAGATATCGTGCTAAGCATCCACCTACATTCCACCTACAGTTCCACCTACATTCTTTACATTAATTATATTGCGTTTTATTTATTTATTTATTTATTTATTTTAATATAAAAAATAAACTTAATTGCATTTGCTGGGTTGAAGATAATTTAAATCAGTTTGGTATACTGGATATATATATAATATATATATATCAATATATATATATATATATATATATATATATATATATAATATATATATATATATATATATACTTACTTTTTTTTTTTTCTTTTCAAGTTTAGTAGTAAGGAAAAGTTTTCAAACAGTCTGTTTTAAAATTTTACCAGTCTTATGTTACAAAGAATCTTTCTTCCTTGTAAAGAAGGGACACATGATGCTAATGTGACTGTTTGCAGAGTCCTTCTGCCTGTTTGTTTTTTTTGTTTTTTTTTTTTTTTTTTTTTTTTTTTTTTTTTAATAATAGCGATCAGAGACAATTTGTGTTACAGGCACATTCAACCGCGACTAGTCTTCATAAGGAATCGGTAAAACCGCTGTGAAAAGCGATCGCAAGTCGTGTTCCTTCCTCAGCAGCATTAGTGCGTAGTGACTGGCATGTGAAATGAAGAGAAGCGCAAAATCTGTGTGCAGACTGTTTGGCAAATCAATGAACACGCACTCTTTACTCAGCGTCTCATTACAGTAATACAGAGTACTTCTGTATTTCAGCAGGTTTTATCCTGTCATGTTATCTGTTTGGTGTTGTGTGGCATGTCATGTCCTGTGCAGTATTAGACGAAGAGCAAGTTCATCTGCCAAGAATGACTGGGTAAAGCTGACATTTGCATAAATACGTTCACAAGGCACTTTCACACTATGAAAATCCAAACAGTTGCTATTAAATTAAACTGTGGCTCCTTCTTCGAAAATTAATATAGTATATGCAGATCACAAATAGATGGTTTTCATTATGTACATTATGCATAACAGTGTTCATCTGTTCTCAAATATTAATAACAATTCCACATACTGTATCAATATACGAAAGGCGAGCAGCACCGTAAAGTGCTTAACTACTGCTTTCAAATGCATTTCCTTACCTCTCGTTAACTTTATTAACTTATTAAAAAAAAAAGTCTTGTGTGGCTCCCAAGTAAGTAGCTTAAATTATGTTTCCCTTGTTTTTTTTTTTTTTTTAACTGTTCCTGTGGTCACTGAAGATTTTTTTTTTTTTAATTGATTGCTTTTTAAAAAAAAAAAAAAAAAAACAGCTTTTTAATAAATGTGTTGATTTAGGTTTTTTGACTAATAGTTTAGAAGCTACTCTTCTGTTATAGTTGCCTACAATAGAGATCTGTAATGTCATACCTTGTCAGTGTCTTTACTAGTAAGCACTAGCACCATCTAGTGCCCAGCACTGTATTACCAGAAATCAAAAGAAATAACCCAGTGGCAGATCACTAGATGGAGCTACTCTTACTTCTTTTTAGACATTTTAAAGATTTAAAAGCCAGTCAACATGTTGGAAGGCAACTAGAACTTACAATAAGAACCACTCAGTCCAGAAACATCATCAAAAAAGTAAGAAGATTTTAAACTAATACTCTTTCTAAATATTTGAAATAGTGTATCAGTTCAAAGTTACTAATATTCAGATGCACATGAAAGTGCAAGGAAAAAAAAAACAACAACACTTCAAATGTATATATTATGCAATGTTCCATTAGCTTATTTAGGGTACAGTTGCCCTGACTGTGCATCCTTGAGCTATAGTGTGGGTGATGTGGAGGCAGTTCATTTAAAATGATTCAGTGCTTTAAGACATGATAGTGCATTAGATAAGCAATTAAGGAACCCACTACTCTGTATTTATGGGCAATTATTTCATTAGCTACAACCAATTTAAAATGCATGCACATTTGACAGCATTTATAGCAATTGAGGTAGCATTGGTCAAAAGTCTCTACTGGTAAACTCTCTTAACAAAGTGGAACAGAAATGTTCAAATTGTCCTTTTAATTTAAAGACAGATTTTCATGCTGCATCTTGTTAACCTATTTTAGTCAATACAATGATGATGGAATGGTCTTTGCATGAAGCTTTTTTAAAACTAAATTAAAATATTTGAAGTTTAATATTCAAGTCTGTGTAATTGCCCCAAGAAACAACTCACTTTTCAGGGTTAGGTTGGACAGTGCACCTCTAAAGACCTGGGTTATTATTTAGACTCACAGGTGAAATGAGTTTGGTGGTTAAAACTCTGACAGATGGGAGGTTTCAATCACATAATACAAACTAGATGGTTAGTCCTTGTTACTTATTATTACAATTACAGTACCTTGAAGGTTACAGTCATGCCAGTACAAATATTGAAAACTGTCTGATTTATTGACTGAGTATATAATTCCTTATACCAGATGTATCTTTATTTTTTATTGATTAGTTCTTGGTAAATGGACATATTACCCCAAACACTTCCTACTCAACTGACAAAAAGATGGATTTGCCCAATAGTTCCAGGAACATTGTATGGCATTTCAATCTATATTTTTCCACCTTCACTGTTATCAAACTATCCCTTAGGGAAGGAAAATATATTTTCTAAATATATTGACATCAAATATATTGTCATTTTAATCTTAAGGTTTTAAATATTCTTGTCTGTTTATGTGTTGTTTTTTGCAATTGTATAGCTACCAACTACATTAAAAGTATTCACATGTAAAAAAAAAAAAAAACAAAACAAAACAAAACAAAAAAAAACCTAATATTAGAGTATGACTTATATATTGTACAATATAATGAAAATATATTGGCATATATTCTGTAATACATTTTGTAATCGTCAATATATTACATTATATTTCTCAATGTATTAAAATATATTTTTTGTTCCTTAAGGGATGTGCCTATTGAGGTGATATGGAATGAATTATACCATTAGCACCTTTCCTCCACAGAACAGAACTTCTAAGCATTTAAAAAAAAATGTTAATTTAGCAACGGTAATATCAATCAATCAATCAGTCTTTATTTTATATAGCGCCTTTCATAGTGGACCACCATCACAAACGCTTTACAAGATAATGAGGAACAATGCAAATACATTAAATACAGGCATATTACATTAAATACAAGGCTAGGATGTGAATTCTAAACATTGTGGATGTGTGTGTCATACAGAATCATACGAATAAGATGGAGTGACAAACCTGAAATTGCAATTTAGACAACAGCTAATAACAGATATCAGGCTTAAAGAGCATTGAGAGCAAAAGAGAACATAATTAGTGTAAGTCAGGACTTTAGCAGCTGACAATTGGATTAGACACGTCTTCTGTAAAACGGGAGACTGGGCAGGAAGGTATTAACACGGTCTGATCTACATGAAAAAGGAAAGGATTACTTTATATACATTACTTTATATACTTTATATACACTGTAGATGAATTACTTGATATACATTTTCAAAGTTGCCAGACAAATACAAACATAAACATGCTCCTAATACAGTAATAATGTATACAATTGCAAATTAAAGAGTGTTCAAATGATTAAAATATTTCATTGTAAAAGTTAAAGCCTGCATGATCTCCACATCAGTAGTAATACATATTAAAAATATATTTTAGGTACAAAAGCCCACCACAAAGGTTTCTTACCAAATACTCTACAAGTAGCTTGGATGCCAACACTTATAAAGACAAGACTCTATTGCTATTGACAGATATCACTGTTTATACAAATATATAAAATATTTGTAATATAACATGTGGAATAAGAACATAAGAAAAGTTTGGGAATGAGAAAAGACCATCGTAGTATCAAGGCTCATCCCTTGTTAGCACACCATTCTCCCATATCTAGGTGGGGTCTAACTAGGTCAATGTATATCTTAGCATAACCTCTCTAGACTTGAACTTCAAGCTTTTTGCAACATTGCCTAACATTCTATTTGCCCTTCAAGATGCTTTTAATGACGGCTCCACTTACCCTAAGATCCTTTCCCCCTTTTTACATCCCGTTTATTTTGTACTTATAACCTGGATTTTTACACCCAGCGATCGTTACAATGCAATACTTTAAATTTCTGCGGTTTCAGAGTCCACTATTTCCCCAAGTTTGCTATCGTATTTAAAAAAAAAATAATAATAACAAAAAACATACTTTTGTTTAAAAAAAAATACAACTATATGTACATAATAAGTACAATAAAAAAAAAAAAAAAAAAAACACTTATTAAATGGCAAAAGTGTTCTGTAACAATATATATTTAGGATGCGACATCTGTGAGTAAGCAATCTACTTCACAACGCCAAAGAAATTGCGCTTTTCGCTCTTGAAGGTCAGATTAGTCAGCCTACTACTGGTATTGTTCAAACCTAAAGATTATGTTAAAACGTGGCTAGTCAAAGGTCGGCATGCAGCTGCCAACACCAACACCAAGGCACAAAACTAACAAACATTTATGGAAGATACTATAAATCAAGGTCAGTACATCAGGTCTAGAAACAAAAAAGCTATCCCTCTTCCTCAACGATGCAATCGTGTACCTTGTTGTTTACAAATGACCCTCTGCCTATAATATTGTTGCTGTTATAAATAAGCTTACTGTAACTCTTAATATTGCGTCCATCATTTTGCATATACGTCTATAATTATCTGGGTCCGTCTTATTCCCCCTTTTTAAAAATGTCAGGGCAGCACAGGGTTAAAATACAAGCTTAATATTTAGATACAGTAGAGTTTACAGTACAGTATCTCTTTTGGCCTTCGTCCATTTTTACTATTTAAGCATAGCTGTATTCTTCTCAATTTTTTTTCCCTCTTCCTTCTTTCCTGCAAGTCTCCTTGGGTCCTATTCATAAAAGTACTTGCTGACTGCCGTAATAAAACAAATTTTGTTTAAAACTAACGAAAGTCATCCATATTGCCATTCATTAAATGATCTGAGAATACGGGCGACTGTCGCAAAGCGCTTTATGAACGGGTATACTGTCGTTCAAGAATGAAAATCGGTAGCTGTTGCAAAAAGAAAAATGGAATCCACCGACAGTGCTACCGAACCACGAGTCTGCAGCTGCCAGTCACGGGCAGTTTGCAAAATCTGATTCCGATGCCCCTATCACGTCTGCCAGAAATTCAGGATATGTCATAATTTAGAAAAAATAAATAAATTGTATTTTTATTTTTGTTTGGCAACACTGATAAACACATTTCCATACGTACACATAAGATTTCCATTCTTAACTGCAGGACCAATAAATAAGTAAATAAATAAACAAAAAGCACTGTTTGAATAATACTGTAATTCTAATAATAATAAATAATAATAATAATAATAATAATAATAATAATAATAATCCCTGCTTAAAGCAGGTAGTCAATCCTACACGTGCGGGTCAATTTACATGTGAAATGGCAGAATTACTCCAATAAATCAGGTTTTTGGCCGAAAAAAATGGCCACACAGGGTAAATCTTATTCACTCGTGTAAGTGACAAAACACACAGGAAAATCCACGCCCAGTTTCGAATGGAAACCCGCATTTCACTGCAAAGGTTAATGAGCGTGTTTATTCTTAACTGTAAATATTGCAGGGGAGCAGGTCAGTTATTATTGTGGATTCCAAGACGGCAGAAAATAATGGCTGATGGGCGATTTCATGGTTAGCAATGGTGTAGTTCACCTTAATGATAATGCGGGTGGCTTTTTTTTTTTTTTTAATATTGTGTTTTGCTGTGTCTGGTCTGTCATGTTGTATATCTCTTGTGGATTTACAGTTCTGCATAATATCACTTACCATGAACTGCGTTATGCCCGTGTTATAGTATTAATGCAGCTCCTTGCTGCTTAAATGTCTAACTGAATTAATTCCCGTCCTTTTTTTGGATCCCAGCTATGTCCAAAGACAACGCATGTCTGCCCTCCACGTTAATAAATATAGTTGGTGAACTGGATGTCATGAGTCAGCTCGATCGCCCAAAACAGTGCAACAAACATCCAACAAGTTGTTGATGCACTCTCAGAACTGACCAAATAAAATTGCAAATGAACGTAGTGACTGTGTTTTATTTGTTTGCATCATTAATATTTGACACAACAGTAAATCCAACACAACTTAAAAGAAGGAGAGAATCTCTGACAACACGAGACTCCTCAGATTGCTCCTGTCTGATTGAAACTGGCAGTTGAGGTAACCTTCACTGTTGCCAAGTCCTCTATAATAAGCAGAATTGGGCTTGTTTTTGAGAATCGCCGGTTGGAACTTGCATAAACACCTATACTTTAACATTCGCTTGTTTTGAAAGGCAGATTCGCTTTTTGTTTCTTTTTCTCGTGAGACAAAGAGCTCTGCCTCTCCCACTCATTATCCCTGGGTTTACCAATCTAAAAATGTATCATTTTTACGCAAAACAACTCTCCATGAAGTCTTCTTTAGGGCCATACTTTCTAGTATTAAAGCCTGTGTTTCTTTGACTTAAATATAACACACAAAATATCTAATATCTCCAGAAAGCAAGCATTTTACAGCATACAACCAAGTGTACTTCAATGTACATTTTCTATACTTAAAAAAAAAAAACAGAACATTTTGTTACTTGAACAATATAAGCAGTTTTATGCAACAATCATTAACTTTTCCCATACACAACAGCATGAAAACGTTGTGTTATTTGCGCCCCCTAGGGAAATTTTCTAAATACAGCATTATCTGTACTTGTTGAATACACTCTGGTTTTAGTCACAATACCATACACAGCAGGTAGGCTGTTATTTCTGCCAGGTGGATTCAGGAATCATTGTCCCATTTACTGCCCTATTCCCTGGACTGTGTACAGTATATTCAGTAATTCTATTTTCATTTTTTTTTTGGTTTTTGGTTTGCTATTTTGTGGTGTTGGGAGCGATGTTTACATTTAAAAGGTTAAACACTCAATCATACTTTAAGATATTCAGTCGTACTAAATCAAATATATTGATCCTTACTATACATAAGATATATAAAAGTCATAATTATGATGAGGCAAAATACCCATTTGATTTCCCAAACTCCTATCCAATTTTCCATCTTAACCCTGCAGGATACAAAGACAATTGTACAAATTGTGCCAACTTGTGCAGTGGTTTTGTGGTCTGAAAGCATGACAAACAGAATGTAACAGCCCTGATCTTGAGTACACTGAATCTAGATGGGTCAGTATTTAGTTCCGACACAAATTAGATTAATTAAATAGACCCATATATTGATTGTAAATATATTTGGTAATAGAGAAAGTTGGAAGATACAATAAAGCCAATGTCATCTTATCAGACACACCATATGATGCAAAATCGGTGATCCTGTCTGCAAGTATTTTGCTATAAACTATAATTGTATATCCATTAAAATATGTTCACACACACAATGTAGATATTCAAATGTTAAGGAACACTATATATCGTAAAGAAAAATAGCTCATTTTAGACTATGAGGCTATTATACATTTCATTTGAAAGCCCTAGCTTCTCAATAACGCTAGCAACCACTGATGAAATGAGGTAATTCCATTAGCTATTTTAGTCTTGATGCATTAATGTTATTAAGGCAGTTTTTCAAAAGGGACATGCCCAGCTTTAATAGATTCTCAGCTCAGGGTAAGATTAAGTTATCTGTCTCAGCAAAAGATTTAAAGTTGGATAATGAACTTTGTAACTCGAACCTTGCACTTGTTCATTATATTAAATGTCCTTATACCTAGTCGTCGAGAAGAGAAGGAAAAACAAACAAAAAAGTTACAGTCTAAGTATAAAAAACTTGTATTGCTCAATGTTAAAGAGTAGTTGATTCAAATAAAAAAAAACGATGTTTACTGACCCCTTCCATTTTTACAATGTCTGAAATCCTTCTTAATGGTTCGAATTGTAAATATTCACATTTTGTGTTTTTCATTTTTGATAGGTCTGTGTTAAGGTGACTTGAGTTCAGGAACTGCTCTTCAGTTTTATTTGCCTGACATAGACATATGCACTGTAGGTTAGATCAGCCAAAGAGTCTTTATATTAGTAAGCACCAGCACCATCTAGTGAACAGAAGTGTTTTGCCGGTAAAACTAAAGGAATCTTGCTTTACAGTGGCAGTCCACTAGATGGTGCTAGCACTTACTTAAATACACTGCGTGGTTTAGCCTAGTTGAAATATATCTAGGTAACAAGAACTAAAGAAAGCTCCTGAATCCAATTAAAGCACTATAACACAGGTTATTATTATTATTATTATTATTATTATTATTATTATTATTATTATTATTATTATTATTATTAACAAATTTTAGTATTTGCAATTACACCCACACAGATAATAGTGTAAAGTGTAAGCCAGCCAGTCCCTTAGCAATTAGTTGGAGTTAGTTTGTAAAATAACACATACAATTAGCAAACATGCAAACAATACAAGAGACGTTTTTTGACTGATTTATATTCTAGTGCTGCAAAAAATAATCAGAAAATGCTGTGGGCAGATCTGTGAAAACCACATGCTATTAATGAAAACATTTCATCAGGAATGCATATGTGTCAGATTATAAATGGGGCACATAACACATTTCTTCACTTCATTATTTTTAGCTATATGGTAGTCTTAGCACTATTTTTGTTATAATAGGAAGTTACGCGAGGTTACGTCAGAAATGGGATCTTCAATGCTGAAGCCTAGTGAACATAAGGTGCGGCTTTCTGACTTTCCATGCAAAAAACAAAAAACAAAAAACATAGTGTTTGGTCAGTTTGCACAGCTTTTTAGCATGAAAAGGCGATTTACCCACCTTTTTAAGTCTTGCTGTGTTTTGGCCGTGAATTCCCTGTAGCATAAGGACTGTGTGTGACAGGTACGCGCTACGTCACATTCTCACGACAATGAGTATTTGGAGTTTCTAAACTGCATGGAAACCATTCCATATCATAGCTTTAAAATAAATTAAATATCAGTACTCTACTGACACTTTAAAGTATGAATGTGCAGATATCATGTATGTAATTAAATATCATAATTATTATTAAAGAATGATTAATAAAGGGTTCTAATATTACATATTACTATTGGTATTTTCAGCTTTAGCTCCGTTTTCTTCCATGTTTGTGGATTGAGATGACAGAAACAGCCCATCACAGACTGCTGGACTTTTTCTTTTCTGTTCCTAAATCCCAATCATTTGTTGCAAAAGCAGGTTCAATTGTTACCTGCCTGACATTGTGGTTCCAAAACCCCAAAGCAAAAAGAAGTTGCTGGCAAGCCCTGTGCCACTTTGCTGCCTTGGTTTACACTTGACTGGAAGTAAGCTTTTTGTAAACCCTCCTTGATACTGTAATGCTGTAATGACTTAATGTCTCTTAGATTGGGATCATCTATCCATGCATAAAGGATCCCATGGGGTTTGCTCTAGCCAGTTCACTGTGAAGGAATTATACACTGTCTTGCCTCCTTCCTAACATTGCATTGATTCATCAGAACATTTACAAATACATCTCTAGGGTCATCTGAATTGGATTAACAGGGAGATGGTTAACCTCTCCTCACCAACTCATTCACATTAAACTTATTCGCTGAGTTTTATTCATTCCCATGCAAATGCATCTAAACAAAATGTGTCCCTGATACCTCAGTTTACATGTGTTTTGGAAGTGTGTGGTATCTGCTATATGGACAAAGGTCACTGGGTTTGATATCTGCCCTGGGGTCTCCCCTCCTGGGTGATTTCTCCAGTCTACACCTGTTTCCGTTAACTGACTTTTAGTTGTCCTGACTGCTGCTAAAAGTCATCTTGGCTTTTTGGTCTGGCTCAGATCCCTCATAAGATTTGGTACTGACTAAATACATATTCAACCAGAATGGATTGCTATTCAGTGTATTAGAATTATGTTCTTTACATAAATCATTTTGAAATACTCTACAAATTTTAGAAAAGAAGGAAACAAAGTTTGTTATCAGCAAACTACAAAGTTGTTCAAAGTTCAAGTTTTCACTTAAAACACATTAGGATGTAGGGAAGTAAAGTTTTAAGTTAAAATTAATTATATTTTACCACATGTCAAGAAACAGTTGCAACAGTATTCTTATAGCTAATACAGAGCATTATGGTTTCATAGTTTGGCCTCTGAAGAGATTCTGTGCTGTAAATCACATGATTAAATGCTGAAAGACATATTGCATCTTTTCAGTTTGAGCACAACAAACAGTTGCTACTAAAATAAGTAATATGCTGATTACAAATGCTAATCATAATAATGGTTGTTGAAGATTTTCCCCTTTACACTGAATGAGGGTCCTGCTATTTCTGGAAGAAACGCACTGAAGTCGTATTTATTGTCCTGTAATTAGCCAAAGACACATAAGCTCAATGTTTGTTCAAGAACGCCTGACTTTAAATATCTTTTCTGGAGAGTAGTTTTTTAAGAATCATTTAAAAACCATTCAACCTTTTGGTTCTATACTTTTATTCCCTGACACCCTGACTACTTTTACTACTTGTAAAGAAGGGCAGTGCTGCTGAGAACATACTGAGAAATTATTGTTTCCTATCACAATATTCAACCTTTTTATAGTACTGGAAAAGCCTTTATCAAATTAGACATATATTTTCATTCTGAAGTTAACAATTTAGACAAAATATTTCAACCACAGGACATTACCTATGCCTTTGCAATATCGACTGATAAAGATTTCTTGTTGAAACGTTTGTCTAAACTCCTACTTAGTTTATTTTTAGTACAACAATCTATTTTATGATTGAGTGTTATGGCTGGGTATCCTTTTAGTATTGATTTAGATGTTCCGCTGTGAGTATTCTGAAGGTCTTTTTTTGGAATGTAGTGGCTGCAAAATAAGTCTAGTTTGCAAACATCTTATGATATCTTTATTAAAAAGGATGTCGCTGGTTTCTTTAACAACCGTCTAGAATAGTTTAGTGCATATGTAGCAGGGCAGGAGCCCTGCACATGAAGAGTTGGTTTTGTGTGTATATATATTGTAAGTGTGTACATTTTTGTAATTAATTTAATGAAGTACCTGATTCTCCTGGGATAGCCTGCCTGCTGTGTGTGATTGCCAGCTGGGGATAATCAGCAGGTAGGTGTGTTCCAGCACTGGTCAGGTATAAAGAGGTCCTGTTTGTTCACCTTGAGGCTGCTGCAAAGCCACGGACAATGGGCTAAAGATCGTCCAAGCTACCCAGACATGGAGACCTGGCTGCGTAATCCTGATCACCGTGAGAGTGACCCGCGATCATAAGAAGAACATAAGAAAGTTTACAAATGAGAGGAGGCCATTCGGCCTATCTTGCTCGTTTGGTTGTTAGTAGCTTATTGATCCCAGAATCTTATCAAGCAGCTTCTTGAAGGATCCCAGAATGTCAGCTTCAACAACATTACTGGGGAGTTGATTCTAGACCCTCACGATTCTCTGTGTAAAAAAGTGCCTCCTATTTTCTGTTCTGAATGCCCCTTTGTCTAATCTCCATTTGTGACCCCTGGTGCTTGTTTCTTTTTTCAGGTCGAAAAAGTCCACTGAGTCAACATTGTCAATACCTTTTAGAATTTTGAATGCTTGAATTAGGTCATCGCGTAGTCTTCTTTGTTCAAGACTGAATAGATTCAATTCTTTTAGCCTGTCTGCATATGACATGCCTTTTAAACCCGGATTAATTCTGGTCGCTCTTCTTTGCATTCTTTCTAGAGCAGCAATATCCTTTTTGTGCAAGGTGACCAGAGCTGAACACAGCTGAACACAACTGAACACAATATTCAAGATGACGTCTTACTAATGCATTGAACAGTTTTAACATTACTTCCCTTGATTTAAATTCAACACAAATTCAACACAGAAGCGAAACCGCCGACGGCCCTGCTAGTAGTCGGAGTCGGGGTTTGGTTGTGATTGAACAGAGAAGATTAGTTCAGGGATTGTAAATCCCACTAATGTATAGTGAGCGAGGTGTATAGAGCGGGACCTCCATGTCTTAGGGAGTAGCGCACGCCGTTGTTACGGCACCTTTATTTTGATAGTTTTTTGTGCTGTGTTTTATTTTGCAGTTTTTGTACAGCTTGCTGTAGTAGTCCTCTGTGTGTTACCATCGTTGGTAACGTCACATGACCATTTTTATTTACTTTTGCTTTCTGTTTGTCAATAAATCCTGTGCGCCTGTGCTGGCGTTTCAACTTCAACCCCTGTCTTGATCTCCTGCTTGTCACTCAGCAGTGAATGCACACACCCAGAAGCAAGACCCCGTTACATTATACTTTATTCAATATACAGTGTACATTTTTGATTAGTTGTAGATTTTATATGAATCTATACTTGAACAGATAGGCCCAGTATACATATATTAACAGACACAAACACACTTGGGTAAAAGCGGCTTTACACATTTGTTTTTAATGGGACTGGGTTGTGTGATTTACTGCCATTGCAGATCTGAGCCCCTGCTGGTGTAATATATTAAAAAGCTTTTCAATTGTTTGTTAACCCAGTTTTTCAACTTGTGTCTCACAGATTGTAGTTGATCACCAAAATTAAGGAAGAAAGAGTGTACCAGGCAGTGTTGTGTAATGCACTACAGTATTGGATTCCAACCCTCTGTGAGATGGTTAAAAGCAACAGTTTTTCAATACATCAGTTTATCAATACATCAGTTAAGTTCTTCAATACATCAGTTAAGATGCTTGCTTGGGATCTGCATGGTTGCCAGCATTGCACAGCCCTTTCCAAACCAATCCAATCCATTAATTATTTTGCATCCCTAGCCACAGTAGATATGTTTTCAGCATTGTTGTTGTTAAAAAAAATCTAACATATTATAAATGCTGTACAAGTTTGTAGAAAATACCATATACAGCAATATTGAAAACTTCCACAATAATAACCATTTAAATCGGGACACTCTTGCGTTAAATAACCACCTTTATTAAAACATTGAACCCAAACAACAGTAAATAAAATATAACTAAAGTAAAAATAGTTGGTGCCCAGCCTCATCCTTCGGAGAATCCCAGTGCCGCCTGCTAAAAAAACAAACAAGAAAATAATAAATCTATATGACGTGTTCATCCCTGTGAACAAAAAACAGCTGTCAAAAACACTGCCTCACACATTTTGTTGACTATGCAAAAATATACAGTATTGTGCAAACGTTTTAGGCAGGTGTTAAAAAATGCTGTAAAGTAAGAATGCTTTCGAAAATAGACATGTTAATAGTTTATATTTATCAATTAACAAAATGCAAAGTGAGTGAACAGAAGAAAAATCTACATCAAATCAATATTTGGTGTGACCACCCTTTGCCTTCAAAACAGCATAAATTCTTCTAGGTACACTTGCACACAGTTTTTGAAGGAACTCGGCAGGTAGGTTGGCCCAAACATCTTGGAGAACTAATCACAGTTCTTCTGTGGATTTAGGCAGCCTCAGTTGCTTCTCTCCCTTCATGTAATCCCAGACAGACTCGATGATGTTGAGATCAGGGCTCTGTGGGGGCCATACCATCACTTCCAGGACTCCTTGTTCTTCTTTACGCTGAAGATAGTTCTTAATGACTTTCGCTGTATGTTTGGGGTTGTTGTCATGCTGCAGAATAAATTTGGGGCCAATCAGATGCCTCTCTGATGGTATTGCATGATGGATAAGTATCTGCCTGTACTTCTCAGCATTGAGGAGACCATTAATTCTGACCAAATCCCTAACTCCATTTGCAGAAATGCAGCCCCAAACTTGCAAGGAACCTCCACCATGCTTCACTGTTGCCTGCAGACACTCATTTGTGTACCGCTCTCCAGCCCTTCGGCGAACAAACTGCCTTCTGCTACAGCCAAATATTTCAAATTTTGACTCATAAGTCCAGAGCACCTGCTGCCATTTTTCTACACCCCAGTTCCTGTGTTTTTGTGCATAGTTGAGTCGCTTGGCCTTGTTTCCACGTAAGAGGTATGGCTTTTTGGCCGCAAGTCTTCTATGAAGGCCACTTCTGACCAGACTTCTCCGGACAGTAGATGGGTGTACCAGGGCCCCACTGTTTTCTGCCAATTTTGAGCTGATGGCACTGCTGGACATCTTCCGATTGCGAAGGGAAGTAAGCATGATGTGACTTTCATCTGCTGTAGTAAGTTTCCTTGGCCGACCACTGCGTCTATGGTCCTCAACGTTGCCCGTTTCTTTGTGCTTCTTCAAAAGAGCTTGAACAGCACATCTGGAAACCCCTGTCTGCCTTGAAATTTCTGCCTGGGAGAGACCTTGCTGATGCAGTATAACTACCTTGTGTCTTGTTGCTGTGCTCAGTCTTGCCATGGTGTATGACTTTTGACAGTAAACTGTCTTCAGCAACCTCACCTTGTTATCTGAGTTTGGCTGTTCCTCACCCAGTTTTATTCCTCCTACACGGTTGTTTCTGTTTCAGTTAATGATTGTGTTTCAACCTACATATTGAATTGATGATCATTAGCACCTGTTTGGTATAATTGTTTAATCATACACCTGACTATATGCCTACAAAATCCCTGACTTTGTGCAAGTGTACCTAGAAGAACTGATGCTGTTTTGAAGGCAAAGGGTGGTCACAACAAATATGGATTTGATTTATATTTTTCTTCTGTTCACTCACTTTGCATTTAGTTAATTGATAAATATAATCTATTAACATGTCTATTTTTGAAAGCATTCTTACTTTACAGCATTTTTTCACACCTGCCTAAAACTTTTGCACAATACTATATATATATATAAAAAAATAAGAATAGTGGACCCCCCCCCACCGAAAAAAAAAAAATAGCATCACATGCCATGCATTTCAAGGAGAAGTAACAATATAACTACATTGTACATTCCTACCTTGTGGATTTTGAGCATGTTGTACTATACTATCTAAAGGTAGATGAATGGCATAACGTTAGTTCAGAGCCACAGGAAATATTTCAGTTTATGTCAAAATTGTCCTAATATAAAGATTTTTAAAAAATCACCAGACATTCAAGATGTAATGCTCTCATTTTTTCTAAGATATTTAATTACTCTGAGAGTTTTAATTTGAAAGGTTTTTCAAAAAAATTTTTTACTTTAACTTTGTATGTATTGCATGTTTGCAAATGTAATAAATTTAAGAAATTGAAGGAGGATACAACCACTGAAATGAAGCATTGTTTATTCAGGAATGCCCTGTCCCTGTTTACATTCGTTGGGGAATCGAAGACCTGTTTAGCTACAGTAGCTAGGCTAAAACTTTGTGCTATCTTATAATTTAGCCAAGGTTTCAGCCCTGCACAAAAAAAGGAAACATCACAGCCCTTCATACTGGGGCAATTAACTGAGTTCTACCAAAGAGAGGGAAATGCCACCAATATCATCTGGTTTTCCTTTGTTGGTCACCCATCTGACAACTAATCAAACTCCAACCAGGGCTAGAAAAATGCATTACAACCTACTGAATATGAATCTTATTTTACTTATTTATTTTATTTATTGCATGTATATAGCGCTTTTTATACAAAAGTATCGCAAAGCACTGTACAGTATATAGCAGAAAAAAAGAACAAACCACAATACATTTTGTATAGCGTGTCACACATACAACTGCCACAGTCAGACCATTTAAATAACAGATTTAAATAAATGTATACACATAATAATACAAAAGCAGCAATTTTAAAGTTACTTTAAAACCCACTAAGATAAGAAAGCCATTTTTTAAAAGTGCATTTTTAGTGTTGACTTAAAAACTGTAACAGTCCCAGCTTCCCTGACAAATGAAGGCAGAGAATTCCATATTTTAGGAGCTCAACAAGGAAAAGCCCTACCTCCCATGTTGCTTTTGTTGTCCCTAGGAGTAAATAACTAGGTGCTAATCCATTCAGGGCCTTGTAAGTTAACAGCAAAATCTAAAAATCAATTCTATACTGCACAGGGAGCCAGTGTAAAGAGGCCATAACAGTGATAATATGTTCACTTTTCCTTGTTTTAGTCAGACAAGGGCCTCACATTGATCAATACTTATTACAAAGTCAGTCAAGTCAGTCGAATGAAATCCAGCAACAGGAAGCAAACCACAGTTCGCAGGATATCAGCACCCCTGTCATAGACTTGAGGAGGACTTGCATGGATACAACTAGTGATGAACCTAATGAACCCGGTCAGACAAACCAGTGTAAGAGAGAAAAGAACTTCAAGGGGCACAAGCTTGTGAGAAAACTAAGTTGGACACAATGTTTTGTGTTGGAAAGGTGAAGTAGAACAGTTGAAAAGAAGCTGGATAAATTTGGGGACATCATCTACGCATATGGAAGCGAGAGGTTTGGAGTTGAAAAAAGGAAGGAAAAAGTGCAAACTATTCTCGGAAAGTCTAGATGGCAGCAGGAGATTAAACACTTAGTTATAGAAATGAGACAGTAGGGGCTTAATCTGTTACAAAGGGTCATAAAAGATAAGCTTGCAGCATTGTGCAGAGCTGAGCATCTACAGAAGGGCTACAAAAAGAAGGAGCATGCGAGAACTAGCTTTTATAAAATTCCACTCAAATTTGTAAAGAAGTTATTCAGTAAGAAAAATGGCACACTAAAATCATCAAAGTTTTTGCTGGGGAGATATTGGAGGAAACACATCAATTCCTTCAGACATCCCACCTATCAATCCATCAGAATACCAAATGGAGGACTGTGCACCTAAGTGGAAAGAAGTAGAGCAAGCTATGAAAAAAGCAGGGCATCATCATCTCCAGGGCCTAATGGAGTTCCATACAGAGTGTACAAGAGTGTTTCAGGAGTTCTATGAATCCTGTGGATGTGGCATGGGAGTAGCATGGGAGTAGCATGGGAAAAATAGATTGTACCGAGAGCAAGGTGCCGAGCAGGTGGAGTCTTTAAGAAGAAAAAGATTCTACAAGCATCAATCAGTTTCACCGTATTATCCTATTAAACGTAGAAAGCAAGTTTTCAGATTGTCAACCTACCTATTAAAAAACTGCTTCATTGACACTTCAGTACAAAAAGTGGGCATTTCAGGTTTCACAGAATGCTTAGAACACATCAGCGTAATCTGGCAATAAATTCAATCAGCTGAAAAGGAGAGGAAGGAACTCCATGTGACATTCCTGGATTTGGCTAATGCATATGGTTCAGTGCTATATGAACTTCCTTGGGCAGCATTTTATTTTTTCAGCTTACCGATGACAATAAGAAATTTAGTGAAAGCCTGCTTTGGAGATTTGCAATTTAGTTTTTCAACTTCAGAATTCAGCACTACATGACAATGCCTAGAAGTTGGAATAATGGCAGGATGTACCATTTCTCTAATGGCTTTTACAATGGCAATGGAAGTACTTATTAGGGCATCAAAATAGGTAGTGGGAGCAGAGTGTTTGGCTTCTGGAATGCGACTACCACCAATTCGAGCATACATGGATGACATGACAACAATGACTACAACAGTAGCCTGCACTAATCATGTATTGGGCAATTTAACCAATAGCATTGAATGGGCACGAATGCAATTCAAGCCCACTAAATCAAGTAGCATCTCTATAATTAAGGTAAAGTATTAGACAAAAAGTTCTACATTAATAGTGAGGCAATACTAACAGTGTCTGAGAAGCCAATGAAAAGTCTAGGGAGATGGTGCAACGTGGATCTAAAGGACACTAACTGTGTATGAGGTTTCCTTGAGAACAGTTGAGAAGCTGGAAGCTTTAATAAGTTCATACGTCAGGAAATGGTTGGGAGTTCCATGCTGTCTCAGCAGAGTGGGACGTTATGGTAAAGGAATACTGAAGCTACCAGTCTCTGCTCTAACCGAGGAGTTTAAGTGCATCAAGGTCCAGCTGAAAATTACATTAGTGGATTCACACGACAAATGTGAAGAAAGAACAGGAAGAAAGTGGGCTGCAAAGAAAGCTGTGGAAGATGCTAAGGCTGCCCTTCAAACTGGTGATTTTATGGGACAAGTTCAGCATGGAAGAGGGGGTCTTGGTCTCAGTTCAGCTCCTCCTACATGGCAAAAGGCAACCCCAGCTCAACAGAGGAAGCTGGTAGTCAATGAGGTGCAAAAGCAGGAGGAGAGGATGACGTGTGTAAAGGCCGTTTCCCAGACTAAGCAGGGAGAATTGAAGAGATGGGAGAGTGTGGAACAACAAAAGATCGGCTGGCAAGACCTATGGACAATGGAACAGAGCAGGATCAGTTTCCTCATCAGATCAACATATAATGTTCTTCCATCACCACAGAACCTAAACCTCTGGATTGGTGAGGATCCCTCATGTCCTTTGTGTTCATCACCTTCAACATTAAGGCACATTTTGACAGGATGTAAGGTGGATCTTAACCCAGGATGGTTTAGTTGGCATTAACATTTGGCCTTAGCATTGGAAGAGAGGTGTAACCTGGCCAATAAGTTGCCACCAGTTCCATCAAAGCATTACACACAAAAGACAATATTCCTCCATCTGGGAGAACAACCACCAAGAAATGGTGTTAAGACCAAGCCTCACCCAGGACAACTGGAAGCTGCTAGACACTGGAAAATGCTGGCCAATGTTGGTCAATGGCTTATTTTTCCACTTGAGATTGCCAGCACTAACCCTCGACCAGACATTGTCTTGTGGTCTGGATCAGCATGTCTTGTTCATCTGGTACAGTTAACAGTGCCATGTCAACTAGCTGCTGAATTATTATTATTATTATTATTATTATTATTATTATTATTATTATTATTATTATTATTATTATTATATTATTATTATTAACACCCTCCTCCCACTATATTTTAATCCTACTGTTACCAATTTGCTACAGGAACTGCAAAATTACCAGTTTGCTGTAGGGAGATCAGCAGCTTTACACCAACATGGATATTTCTTCATGTACTTTCGACTTTCACCAAATCAAGTGCTGCTAGCCTAGAGCTTTCTACACCTGCACAGTGCGAGGGCATTAAGAGATGGTGCAGATAAAGGTGATGACCTATGGTTGCTTATGTAAGTGCTCGAGTGCCTGTAATCAAGCAGAGTGTCTACAGCTATGGACAAACGTTTTGTCTCAATCCTAAAATGCTGACCAGAGCTGTACAGGTGACTAGTAGACTTCCAGGAAGCTGTTTGTTGAATAATGTTTCCTTTGTCCATGCAAAATCTTTTACAGTTAAATGTTTTTTTTTTTTTGTTTTGTTTTGTTTGGTTTGGTTTTTTTACGCCAACTAAATGTATTTATTTATTTCGATGTTTAAGAAAACTTCTGATTAAATTTTATCAAGCGCTTTCTCACCTAGAGATAATATGTTCAACACGAAGGTAGCAACTTTCTAAACTACTAACGAACAAATAAACAAAATTACATAAACATATATAAACATCAGAAAACAATCACGTGATAGAGTGATTATAAACAATATTGGAAAGAACAAGCACTGGAACTACGGTTCCCACAATTCAAGTGCATCGTTTTGCTTAGGCAATACCGTGGTGCTGAAGCTCTTCTGTTCAAGCTTTCATTTCAGCACCACAGCGAGGCAGCCAAAACCCTGCGTGGGAGGGACAAGAAAAAACCTTATTTTTCAATTACCCAGAGAAGGGCAGGAGGGAATGCAATCACGTAGAAATAGGAGAAAGGTATTCCTAATTTAATAGTTTGGTTTCTTCTATTAAAACGTAGTGTGTAATTTCTGATATGTTAGATACATTTAATTAGTTGTATTTGCGCTGCTTGTATTGTTATTATTGCAATGGGACAAGTATTATGTTACAGTGTGCGAATCTTATTTGTCAATGCATGCGCTAGACCCACTGCGAGACAGTGTTCTTAATTTATTTTCAGAAACATTTCGTGAAAATAATACATTATTTTATTTAGAGTACATGTAATTATTCTCTAAAATGCATTTATACATCACATAAATGTCTTTTAAGGTTTTTTTTTTTTTTTTTCCAGTACCGGTAAAACTGTTCCCATAGGGGATCGGGTTACCACATGAAAGACTGCTCGAAAAATGCCGTAATATCTCAATATGCATTAAGAATACCTTGACAGCTTTAATCTGGTTTATTTCTTATGTTATTTTAATAGACAAAGCTGTATTGTTCCTTTTAAAGGCTTTAAATAAATGTAAAGCTTTAGGATAATCTATGCATGGTATGTGGATTGCGTGCTAATTGGATATTGATGTTGGAGACAAATCAGACACTGTAATCCCTGATGGAAGATTTACGTTTCATCTAATGCTCTAATGCATGCATGTGTACTGGGCTATCTAAAGCGTGCAAGAAGTTGTGGGGTTTTCGTTGTTTTTTTTTTTTTTTTAGGTGAGCACAGTTGAAAACAAGCAAGCAAACAAACAATTAAACCGACTGGTTTTATAAATGTGTAAATATTGTTATTTAATTAACTGCATAGAATTCCAAACAACGTTTTTCTATCTATCTATCTATCTATCTATCTATCTATCTATCTATCTATCTATCTATCTATCTATCTATCTATCTATCTATCTATCTATCCATCTATCTATCTATCCATCTGTTATAAATGCTGTCTGTCAATATTATTGTATATATTTGTATTTCTGCTTTTTGAAAACAGTCTATCTAAATATATTTAATGTTTTGTTAATAGGGATCTTGGAAAATGCAGTGACTGAGAAGGTGTCTGAAAAAGGAAACACAAATCAAATGGCTTCTATCGAGCTTCTGTTGATAGATAAAGAAAGCCGGCACCCTGCTCCTCCAAACAATAGTGACTGGGGTTTTAAAGCTTTGCATATTCATAAGTCAAGCACTGCAGCTGGGAAGGCAGTTTCTAGCGAGCATCAGTGTAATTCAGCTCAAAGGGCAACTGCCAGTGAAGGACAATGTAATTCAGCACCAGGGACAACTCCCACTAAAGGGGGGCAGCATTTCAAGCACTGCCGTCAAGGACTTGGAAAGGAGATAAGGGTGTGTTGCGACGAGGAATTAGAGACATCATTCACTTACATTGATGAAAACGTTAACCTCCAGCGTGCCAGCCCGAAATTGTCTGCAAAAAGCCTGTATGGGCAATCAGATCACAGCTCTTCCAATGAAATTCGACAAGAAGGTCTTCAGGACCTCTCTCTCATGTCTGATGATGAAACTTCCTTAGAGGCTTCTTCAGTTGACTATGGTTTTATTAGTGCAATTACGTTTCTTGTTACAGGGATATTCTTAGTTATTATTTCCTATGCAATACCACGAGATGTCAATGTAAACCCCGATACTGTCTCAGCCAGAGAGATGGAGAGGCTAGAGAATGAAAGTGCAAGGATTGGAGCCCACTTAGACAAGTGTGTTATTGCTGGGCTTTGTTTGCTCACCTTGGGGGGAGTTGTGCTCTCCACCTTACTCATGGTATCCATGTGGAAGGGAGAGATGTACAGAAGGAAAGCGTTTGCATATTCCAAAGAATCTGCAAAACTGTATGGCTCTATCAATTTTAAAATGGGTTCAAGTCACAACGACGCTACCTCACAGGTATCTATAGTTGAGGAAGATACAGTATCCATAGACTAAAAGTTGTATTTTTTAATATACAATATGTTTTTTAAAATATATATGATATCAGGTTTTAGAATAACTGATTTTATGTACATATTGTATGCAAATACTTTTGCGTGTCGATTATTTGTTTATATGTTCTCCTGTCCATCAGATGTTTTAATCATTAATAAAATATAGTGTAGGCACTGATGGGAAGTCAGCTACTTCTTTCTTGCTGAAGTTGTGATGTACAGAAACTGCCTGTAATGAAAATGGCTTATAGCTTGTATTTATTTATTTATTTATTTATTTATTTATATTTTAAATTGATTTCATTATTTACAACTGATGCTTTAATATAATGTTCTTCTTTATATAGTGCTAAGGCTACAGTGCCCACGTTTCATCAGATCCACTATTTTATTAGTAACTGGTGCCTCCTTACAACAGACAACTCAGTGAAGAAAATAGGTTACATCTGAAAACAGCCTTCTTGTAATATTGGCTGTATTTATTTTAACTCAAATTGTGTTTGTCACAATTAATTTATTCTTCCTAAAAATGTATAAATACATTTATAAATTTTGCTTTTTAGTTATTCCAAAAGAGAGCAAGTCAATATTTGAACTACATGTTCCTCATTCATAAAAACATGCAGAACCAAAAATCTATGTAACGTAACTGTTTTAATGTGCCCTTTTAAGGCTTTACAAAAAGTGCCTCTTGTTATGCTTTATATTCTTATGTGTCCTTGATGAATCCTAAGGTCTATAAAGGGAGTTTTAGGTTAGGGCACTTCTTGTGAAGTATCATCAAAATCTCACTTTTTTTGAGTAAATATCATTTTCACTGTGCATAAACATAAAGTGGCATTGATGACCTAATGTCTTCAGTTAAATGTATTGCACAGTAGTGGCCTATATTCTTAAAATGAAAGAAACAATACTGTATGTTCTCCGCATACTGTATTTTAAGGACAAAAGTAACCCAGGGAAAATATTTAATACAGTAATAAAGGGCATATTTTAAGTTACTCTGGGGGTGAGTTCTTTAATGTAATATAGAAATCAAATGTGTTATATTTTTTACTCACACTTAGCCTCGGCAAAGAAATGCAACTGTAAATTATACTACAAATCAAGTTAAAAATAAAGACATGTATTTGTTTCTATATAGTTAGTGCAGTGGTTTGCTCAGAATGTGTGATGTTATTTCTAAGTGATATTTGGAACTGTAGTTGTTTCAAATTTAAATTTAAATTAATGTAACTTTTTATTTTTTTACATTTTAGAGTGTAGAAACAAATGGGAAACCCCTTTTGTTTTAAAATGTTTCTCTGTGCTCCAAGACACATTTCCCCATGCCTTATTTGTAATTATTGTATATTTATAATTTGCATATTCTCATTGAAATATATGTATTTTTCTTTGGGCAAAATAAACAGATGGTTCACAAAAGACAAAGGCCTCTCTATCATTACTTAAAAAAAAAAAAAAAACAAACAAACAAAAAACAACAATTAGACTGTTTTATAATGAAATCCTGTGGACCTTTTACAATATGAATGTAATATAGTAGACAAGGTTCATTGCGTTTACATGTAAAAGCTTTGCACATGGAAAATGGTTATCTTTCCATTTGAGTTGTTTTCTAAAGACTGTAAAATAAACATTAGATTACAAGTAAAGGGATCCAAATGAGTTATTATCACTTTGAGTATCTTACCAAAAGGTTCACAGTAGATCTTTCACTGAAACATATTCTATGAAAACATATAGGTATGTAGCTCCCTGCAGATGGGTCTGATGAAAAAGCAGTTGCTGCATGTCTTGAGTGCTCATTATTAGTCTAGTGATTGTCCTGTTTTGATAACATGCCTGTAGGCCTTAGTTAGAATAAGTGTCCCTCCATTAAAAGTCCTACTAAAGTTATACAAACAATTCCAAGATGAACCTGGTATTTTAAAACCATCAGTAGCAACAAGCAAATAATCAGCCAGTAAACCAAGTTTTAATATCCTTACTATAGCTTCATACAGTGTATTTCTAGTTATCTTCTACTTTTCCTCTCTCTAGCTGCACAGTCCTATAGTATAACTTATAAAAAGCTTAACAGATTAATTGGCATCACATTTCATGATAGGAAAGTTAAACTGTTAACTAGCAACAAGCAACTCAGAAGGTTCAATTGAGGAGTCAAAGGTAGGACTTTTTTTTACCATGTTTGCAACACTTACAGATTTACCTTTCACAATGGTTCTGAGGTCAGGCCTTGAATGTGTTTGTATGTCCCTTTCTCCATTTGGTGGCTGACAAGAGCTAGGGTAGTTAGATAAAGCTTTAAGGCAACATTTCACACAGAACTCCATCATGAAAGGTTAGCAAGTTGTAAGCTGAGAGTGAGTGTTCAGTTGGCAGTTGCTTCCAGATCCATTCAGTAGAACAAACTTCTCTGAATTAATGTAAAGGAGTGGATTGGTCTAGTATCCCTTCTTAACAATGTAAGCATTGTTTGTATCCATACCATTGTGGCTACCCTTGGTTTTCTTGAACCCTATTGACAGGTGTCCGAACATTTTTTCCAAAACCTTAAAAAAGTCCCGGTTTGCAACTGCACCAGATAGCACTCCTTACATAAGTTACACAAACAAGCATCAATTGTATCAAAGTATGGCTCCTGTTGTTTTGGAAATGTACCAGCATACTCAAGAATACAATATTTGAACAGAATGTCTTAATATAGTCAAAGTTTAAACGCTGTTGTGCACTTTCATTAATTAACCACCAGCAAACCAAACACAGGAACAAAAGAAAGGTTCAAATAAAAGGATTTAAAAAAATCTAAACAAACACTCCTTATTGTACCTCTCTAAACTAACCCACAAACAAAGGGTCTGGTTCCATTGTTATACCATGTGGCTGGGGCTTGATTCACCATCAATTATTCAATCAAGACCAAGCCACATTCCACACGTGGATTTGGCAGGGATGGAATTAAATATTTAAACACTATTTAGGGCAGAACACAGTTAATGCTTTAAGGAACTATCATGCTTCTAATTGAATACAAACTTTTTATTCTTGAAAAGAGTTTCCAAGCCACTTCCCACAACTTGATAACATAATAAAATAAAGTGCCATGAACACTGTAGCGATCACTCCTATTTTCTCACCACTTGTATAGTCCATCCTTCCATTAACTATTCTAAGCCTAACAATGTTTTGCTACAATGTGCAAATGAGTATGCCTACCTCACAGGGAGTCAGTCCATAATACAAATCTGCAGCCTCCAGCAGGTATTCTGTCAGAGGTTTTTCCTGCCTATCAGTGAAGAATCATGTTGCACTGTGTTAGCCAACATTTCGTAGACCCTTCACCACCTAACCTGTTCCTTGCTCTAAAAACCTGGCTAATGTCACATGGCAGATATTAAATGTTTTTGCCACAAATCGGCTTTCTCTTATTCTGCACTTCATTTGATGCTTGGTCCAAGATTTCTAAAGTTACTCCCCTACTTGTCTTCCTCTGTCTAACTTGTGGCATAGGGAAAGCAAATACAAAAAATAGTTGAGCTACTGCTATATGGGGTGAATTGTAATATGTTGCAACTGGCCTTAACCCAGGGAATCATCACAAAACCTCATGTTAAACAACAAAGCTAAGAGCAATCAACTACAGAGATTAGGAATGATAAAAGCTTGGACCCACAAACTGGGTAACACAGGTATATATCACAACAAAAAAACAAAGTTGTTATATATACTTACCTAGTTTATAAATCGTTTTTTGTTTTTGTTTTTTTATATACAATCTCAAGACTTTGACACAGGCAGACAGGGAACTGAACTGAGCATGTGCTGTTTGAGTGATGGTGATGATCTAGTTTGCTTCTGATTGGAGAAATTAAATGTGTTACAACTGTCCTGTGATGCAACTGTACAACTATATATTGTGTGCTAAGAGCGTAATATGTTATCATTGGTTCTTCTGAATATATCATTTGCTATTTTATAAAACTGAAAAATCTTGGGATAACCCTTGATGAATCTACTGTAATAGCCTGCAAAGCCAAGAATTTTAATACCTCCTTTCAGTCACTAGGGGTCTTCCACTCCCTCACTTCTATTTTCTTGGGATCTCTTACAGCCCTGGGCAGACCACATGTCCCAAGTACTTGACTTGTTCCCTCAACAACTGGCACTTTCTGGGCTTCAGCTTCAATCGTTGATGTAGAAGTCGATTGAAAACCAAATCCAGGTGCTCTAGGTGGTCCTCAAATGTGTTGGAAAACACAATCACGTTGTTGAGGTATATCAATGCCATGGTGAAATTCAGGTTTGCCTACCAGAGGGGCTTCCGGTAGTCATGTTTGTAGTTAATTTCTATTCCTGCTGACCTCCAAGATGGTAATCTTAAAACAAACAGGAGAATGGGTGCCCCATCACCGGTGATCTCAGTGCCCTGGCTACATATACACTGTGTTAGAATTTTCAGTAAATATTAATGGTGTACTGTGGTTATTCCACTTATGAGGATGACCATAAATAACCCACTCAGCTCCTTAGGAGGTTCACTGGCTATTTGGCAATCCTGTATAAACCTCTATGGGGTGTCCTCTATATAGACAGACAAAAATCCTAATTTAGATCATATTGCTGTACCAACCTGTTGATTGTAACTCTATGTATGCAACTGTTTTTCCTTTTTAAATATTTTTATTTTATAATCATCTGTGTTCATTATTAATACCTCTAAATCTTTATCTGCTTCTCAAATTGTTATACCAGCATTATTTTATGATTCTATCAGCATTGCTTCCCTAGATTAATTAGATTAGATTTTTCTTTAGACCTGCTATTATTTCTACATTTTCAAGATAACAGATAAGAATAAGGCATAGAAACTTAGAGCATCCTTTAACCTAGCACCAGATATCCTTTCAGTGAAGGTAGCGCTCAGCTGACTGTAGACAAACTTTATTTTTCTAGCTGTGTTTTCTTGCTGCTGTTTTTCCCTGTATCTTGTTTACACCCTCACTTGTGTTTATGTGTCCATGGCCTTACTGTTGTTCTTACGGTCACATGGTTCCCTGCTCTTCCTCAACCATTACTGGTATCCTAGTGGTGGCACCTTGTAAATACAGCTGAATAGCTATTCCTTCAATAAAAGCAAAGCAGCTGTGTGGCATGTGAAGCACAATTTCTGTGTCTGGCTGCTTAACATAGTGAACAACTGTCAGAAAGACGGCCGAAGTAGGAGACGTCAGACCAGAAAGAGGAACCAGGAAATAAACGACAGAGAAATGGAGTTTGGTGGAGCTGGGAGAATGGTCTCACTCAGCATTTAATAAATTAACAGATAGTCCGAAAATAAAAGGTTTGTAACAAAAACAGCACACTGCACGTGAGGCCAAAATAAACAGACAAACAAAATGGACTACACTTAAACAAACAGTGGACTAACAAACAAACACGGGGAGTGAAAACAACGGTTATATATGTTTTACTTTGTTTACTTTTCTCATTTTTAATTCTCTGCTCTCCACACCCATTCTCCACTTATCGAACACACAACCCCGAGTGGGTGAAAACATATTGCTTTTATGCAGCTGTACCGAGACTCGATTGCTAATGAATCATTTAATTGGAGTCTCGGTACAACTGCACGTGAATTAATAAAGTGCAATTCCCCATGCTCACATATTATTACTTTTTACTTGCACGTGAAGTGCTGTGCAATCCTCGTGCCTAAATACAAAAATACATTTTAAACACTCGTGTTACACAGACCTGTTTATATCCCGTGTACCTATGACTATACGCCAACATTAACATACAACATATAACACAAAATACACACAGGGGCAGGTACTTTGCTACATATACCCCCCCTTGTGCAAAGCACACATGCCTCAATGCCCACCTCCCTCCACATATCCTTGTTTCCCTTTTTCTGAAGAAAAGGCAGTTGAAGAAACTAAAAGTCAGCATTATTTACAGAAATAAATAAGATACCTGCATGCCATCATTTTTATTATGAATAATTTAGTTGGAGAAAGCACTGCAACGTTACATTTTCAGAGCCAGACAGTTGTATTTACCTTGCATTTGATTTATGACACTCATATGGCCAAATTCTCCATCATAATAAAAAAATGGAATAGGCTACTGAAAAAAAAGTTTCATGTTTTTTTTTTTTTTTTTATTTTTTTTATTGATTGTACCCAAAGGCGCTGTCAGAAGCAGACCTCCAGTGGCTCCAATAAGAAGTTATCTACTGTTGTCTTTTGCTGGTGCACTATTAGCAGGTTTAACCGTGCCCTATAGTCAATGATGAAGTTCTGCCACGCAAGATTACAAGAGCTACCAAGTTAAGGACAGTGCATGAAACTGGGCCTCAGCAGTTTAAAAGCCAGTATCAAGTTTATATAAGTTAAAACAATACCTAGGAGGTGTATTGGACCTTTATTTCCTACATGCCAGGTTCACATGAAATAATGTAGGAAACATTGATTAAATTATCATTTGAAATATTATTTAAGATGATGAGTTTTAATATTAAAATAGTATTTAAGTTCAGAGAGATTGAGGAGTTAGTTTACTGAATACAGAAATATTAAAGAACAGAAATCTCAACAATCAGAAATAAATCTCAAGTGTATACTATGCAAATATAATCAATAACATCAAACATTAAACATAATTGATCTAAATATACTTGACTACAAACAGCAAGCTGGCTTTAAAATATATGCATGTGCATACATGAGGTAATCTAACTTATCAAAGTTCAATTAAAGTTACTTTTCATAAAGTATGTAACTTTAACAAATTATTCAAATAGCTTCCAATGTAACTATATTTCATATAATAAGGTTTCATGAGGAGAGTCTATAACAGACTATATTCAACTGTCATGGGCAACAATTACTCAATAGCCATCTGATTGCAGAACAATCCATTGAATTGTCCTGTGAAGTCTGGTCAGTGATGATTCTGCAATCCCCAATGGGATCAACAACAGTATTGTGGCAGTATCTTCTCTAATTTTCAGCCACAAATGTGACCCAACATAGTCTTTTGGATCCTTTGTGATGCAGTAGATTTAGGCTTGTTACTCTGAACCTGTTGATACACATCAAGTATATTTCTCACCCTGATGCCGATTCTCTTTCCTTCACCATGCAGACTTGATCGTTCAGGCTGTTGTCACGATCCCCCGGTGTAGCAGGCTGCAGCCAAGGTTAGTTTGTGACTTCCTGCAGAACCTCAAAAGTAGCAAAGTGCTACTTTTTGTCTGAGTTTAAATAGTCTTTTTTGAGTAAGAGTCTGTTTCACACTTTCCATATAAGGTAATAATTCAAGTTCTGAGTTTTGCTTTTGTAGCTCATGACAGTCTTTTTAAATATATTTTGGTTCCGTTGAAGACCTTCTCAGATTCTTGGAAAGAAGCGGTTATAAGTTCTGTTTAACATTCAGATTCTCAGAAAGAAGCAGTTCTGTTTTAGCAGCCACCTTTGCTTGGAAACGTCACACTGTTTCTCTTCGATAAGATTCTCAAACATCTCTGTTCTTCCTGTGGGCTTCTCGTACCCTGCAGCAAACAACTTTTTATCGGTTTAATAGAAAGACATATTTTTCACTATAGTCAATGTTGCCCTTACTGTCTTAGTAATATTTAATTCAATAAACAAGTTTGCCAGTAATTAGACAGTCTACAGGGAATACCTCCTACAATAACTTTCAGTACTTTTTTACCAAACATGGTGGGTTTGTTTACATTTTGTGTTGCCTAGACTATTCTTTAATAAGGTTTACTCCAATTTGCTATATTTATTTTTTTACCTCCTGTGACGGAAACATGAGTTCTGGTGATGAATCTTCCTCCCGACCTGTGAGGGCGCTAAAGAATGAGAGGAGAAGTATCTGGAAGGGCTGGCCTGACAGTTCGTTTCCGGGTCAGGGAAGTGGGTCAGCCTGGAAAGAAGCACGACTCTGTTGTAAGACCGTATTGATTTGAAAGGTAAACGAGAGGCAGCTGCAAGTAATAAGGCAGCTGCAACCGTTTACCTAGATATCATGTGGGATTACATATAGGGGCCAGGGTAACGCTGATCTTTTCCTTTGTTTGGGTAACGTGAGGAGAGAAGGACTGAGAGAGGAGCTCTCAGAGTGTATTGTGTGTTGTGTGTTGTCTTTGTTTGTTTATAATTGTCTGTCTTTTTCGCACCACTAGACAGTTAATGCACACCTCCGGAGCTGTCGCCACGTAAAGCACTATCCGGAGCATCACTGCACAGAGCACCTGCACGTTTGAATATCACCCAGGACTGGTGACCGTGCCTTTGTTTGTGTGTGAGACTGTACTGTGTTCACCATCCCTGCACTTTACACATTGTTGTGTACTGGCAGGGATTTATTATTTGACGGCCGCCAGACCTGGAAACAGCACAAATAAACACTTGTTCACTGAATCAAAGTTATCTGTTCATCACTCCTGCATCGCATCACCGCTACACCGGTTCCCCTTACCAACCACTTTGCCAAACCTCCTCATGGAGGTCAACTATGTCGACCCAGGGGACTTTTTAAACCTGAAAAAAGAAACAAGGACCACAAATGGAGATTAGATAAAGGGGCATTCAGAACAGAAAATAGGAGGCACTTTTTATACAGAATTGTGGGAGTCTGGAAGAAACTCCCCAGTAATGTTGTTGAAGCTTTCACCCCAGGATCCTTCAAGAGGCTGCTTGATGAGATTCTGGGATCATTAAGCTACTAACAACCAAACAAGCATGATGGGCTGAATGACCTCCTCTCATTTGTAACCTTTCTTATGTTCTTAACTAAATACATGTGTTTGTAATATTGCAGTAACCACATCATTGTTGTTACCACACCTGCTCTTTCCTTCCATACCATCAAGGCACTACAGGATGGGGAGGCATGATTTTGAATCATCTCTCCTGTAGATTAATTAAGTCCTGCTCAGGTGGCAAAATATTATGCTGTGATAATTCTCCCAGGGGTTAGTATCTTGAGTGAACTAACAAGAACACTGTACTATCAGAGGAGTTAGTGTTGTGGGTCTGGGGACACTATATAGTGCCTCCCATATAGATTTTTTTTATTTTTTTACACAAACTCATTGTTTGCAAGATGTTTGGGCTCAGATACAGTACTAACACAACACAGCACTGTCTTTATCATGATTTGTAGAGAGGATTGACCATTTGGTGCACACCATACAGTACAGTACAAAGGTTCTAGCCTCATGGTGGTGGAGGTGGTGCAGAGATGGAGGTTGCAGAACAGCAGTAAGACAAGTACAGGTTAATACAGTACAGAATTTATGGGACAGGTTGGAGGGCATATGATTCGATTGGTTATTGAAGATGTGAATTGATTCTGACCCTCTGGAACCACATACAAGGTTTCATTTAAAAGATAATACATTATGAAAAAATATTAATAAAACTTCACTTACACAATGTACAACTGCATCCTTAAAATATATATTTTTTAATGTAGTGAATGTAAAAGAGGCGTACAGTCAGCACTCAGACATACGACACCCAGACACATGTCAGTCGTGTTTTACCGTCCTTGTAATAAGAATAAAATCAATCCCCATATATATAACACAATGTACTTACTCATCACACACGATTTCTGACCAGTGTTCTGATACAATGCCCATCTCTTCAGTGTTACAATTGACTTGTTTAACCATAAAGCCTGTGCTTTTTCTTTTGGTGTGGCAAATCAGTCTTTATTGTATACTACAGTTGGTGTCTGGTATCTGGAATTGGTTCAGAAAAAAAAGTGCACAATACCAGTGACAATGTTATTTCAACTTATGAAGTTTATTAAATTATTTTTAAAAAATGTCTAAGAAAAATCATATTAAAACCCTATATGAAAGTCCACAATAATTATAAAACCAAAAAAAAAAGTCTTTAGCAGCAAGTATCCACCAGGAGCCAATCTGTAACAGATTCGTAGTCTCGCCTCAGCTGGTCCCAAACTACAATTCCCAGAAGGCTGTGCCACAGTACCAGGAAGTAGCTCTCAAGACACTCAGTCTTTTCTTACCAAAGGGTCCCGATCTATTTATGTTCAAGTTGGACAACCAGGCAGATCAAAAGCAAGGAAGACCAGTGGTACTCTGTTCCAACTTAGGTTTAGAAACAGAAAACAGACAAAAAAAGAAAGCTGCTCTGCACCTTTTCCATAGGGAATCTGGTGATTGCTATCACGGCTGCTGCTGCTATCTGCTGTCCTTCTGAGCCCTCTCCTCTCTGTTGTGTCCCCACAATTGTGCAGCCGACAGGATTTTTTATGCCAGAGCAGCACTTCGGTCAACATAAGAACAATTAGGGGCAGCTGCATATAAGCAATTTCCAACCATACCAGTATTACGACAGTCAGTAGGTAAGTGGCGCTTGCAATTGACGTGGGATTCTCTACATGAACATAAAGTGAAGAAAATAAAGGTAATAAAAACAAATTTGAAAATAATAAAACAATGAAAATCAAGTGTACACAACTATAATCTAAACAAGTGAAAAAAAAGAAAAACCAAAGAAATAAACCACAATATTACTCCCCCATTAATATAAATAAATACAAAATAAAATAAAAAACAAAAATAAAATTGCCTACGTCACCCCTCCCAAAAATCACTCCAAATGTCTAGCAGGTGGAATCCCCTGGGTAGACTGTTCAGATAGTTGACCCCTTCCTCAGCTTGCACCCCACTTCCAGTCCCTCCACTCCCCCATGGACCTCGGCAACAGCTCCTTGCTCCCCATCTCTTCTGGTTTGAGCACTCAAAAGTTCATGGGATTTCTTGCTAACCTCACCTACTTCCTCCCTATCAATCCCCTACTCTGGCAAGTCTTCTCTAGCAAATGGACAAGCCCTCAGCAAATTCTGATGCAGTGTTCTTTCGCTGCTTGCCAAGTCTCTGGCTCAACTGTGTTTCAAGTTGTCCCACCACTAGGTAGGGAACCTCCTCCCACCTATTTGCTAACTTGACCCCTTTAGCTCTCCCTACCCTTTTAAATAGGACTCATTCCCCCAAGCATAAGTTGTGCAGCACTGGTCCACTTATCAAATTGTTGTTTCTGGGTCCTAACTATCTCTGCACTGCACACTTTAGCCTTTTGAGGAGCATACTGCAACCTCTGATGATGGAGCTAGACCCACTTATCTTGGGATGTACTCCCCTCCTCCACTTGTCTTCCCAACATCACATCTATGGGAAGTCTCCCGTAATGACCAAACATGAGGTAGAAAGGTGTACATTTCATTGAAACATGTACAGTACTGTTGTATATACATACACCAACATCTCCAGATACTTCGGCCAGTGATGGGTTTTTTTCAGCCTCCAGGGTGCCCAATATACCCAACAAGGTGCGGTTTAATCTTTCTCAGAGGCCATTTCCAGCAGGATGATAGGGAGTAGTGCAGCTTTTAATGGTGCTTTGTAGCAGACAACTCACAAATTATCGAAGACTCAAAGTTTGCAACCTGGTCGAACAGGAACCCAGTTGTTCAACCAAAAGGGTTAATAACAGTTTTCCAGAGAGCCCTGGCAGTAGTTACAGCAGTCTGGTCTTTAGTTGGAACTGCCCAGGCCATCTTGGTAAAGTGATCGGCAATCACCAATACATAATGATATCCACCATCAGAAAGTTCCAAGGAAAGAAATCCATGGACACTAACTCCATTGGGACAGTGTTCTGTCTAAAGGGCTTGTTGGAAATTCTTCTTACGCAATGCACACCTTTTACAAGTTGTGCACCATTGTTGTACATCGAGCCCCATCCCTACCCAATAAAAATGATGACAAAACATTTCCAAGGTCTTTTGAAAACCAAAGTGTCCAGCTTGATCATGACAGGATTGCAGCACAACTGTTTTCTTTGCACTGGGCAGCACCAGTTGTAGCATTAACTTCAAAGTCTGCTTCTGCTGAATCTGATGATGCTGTCTCCACCCCCCCCCCCCCCCCCCCCCCCAATAGAAGAACAAGATTGTCCCACTGTTGTCACACCTTCTTCACCCCCACAGCCATTTCCTGGGCAGTAGGGCATTGTCCAGTCTGAAAAAAATGTAACAATCTGTTAAATTAAGGTCATCTGCTTATTGCAACTCACCTCACTCCTTCTCTGTGTCAAACACCAAATTTTATTAAAATGGTGCCTAGAGAAGGAAACTACCATGTCAAAGAAAAAGATTGTTTAGCCATTAAATGTGCTACACATACTATTCGCTATTATCCCACAATATTTGCTTAAATGAAAATATACATATTGAATCTTTATTTCTAAAGACAACTCTGCTAAGCAATCTGGATAAACTAATCTGGACAAAGAATGTAATTTGGTAAGCTAAATCCTCTGCTGTGTTGTCAGCTATACTTAAGTGGATTATAAATTGAGAGAACTGCTTTAGAAAAATATCTCCTGCTGTGAAAATCGGCTAGGCTTGACTGTTAAGAACATTTAAATTGTTATCAGAAATAAGTATTGAACTTCAAACTAAACGTTTCACACTTGTGACAATAAAATATTAGTGATGAGACATTGTAACTCCAAATGGATATTCAAGAGATCTGGTCAAAAATAAAGTAATATTGCCATCTATTGGACAATGGTGATAGTTTATTTAGGAATTAAAATAACATTATTTAAAATGGTGATTTATGTTAACTGTTATAAAAACAGCATTCTTGTGCACTCCCATTTACAACCATTTAAAATACAGGGTATTAAAAACCTTACTTATCACTAAAAAAAGAAATAATTTATCGTTCTGGAAATGAATTAAAATCGAATAGAATAATTTTAACAATGTATTTTCTGTGATTTATGATCTTTTGTTTAAATCAAAATGGGGAGGTATTTGTTTGATAAAATTATGATGTCATCTGCTTACATTCACAACAGCCAATAAAATTGCCTGTTTGAGGATTTACCAATGGAATGACTAATTGAATGACAATAATCTGAGCGACACACCTATTCCCAAATGTTATTAAAATGGTTGCAGCATGAAAAATATTGCTGTCCCTCACTCAAACAAATCAAAGACAATATTACTCTTGAAAATGCTACACAGAAACATGTAAGTGTGTACAATTGGACTGAACTGCTGAAGACTCAACAACAACTCTCATTCTAACTTAAAGGAACTTGAACTGAAGCATAGCTGCTGTACAAGAAAATTACTTCAAGAAAATATCTTAATTCAAATGATGAATAAAAAAGACTTTGCTGCTACAAATCTAAAAGTATGCTAAAATGGTTGCGAGGGTGAACTGGCTGGTTTTTTTTTCCCCCAAAGCAACATAAATCTTATTCTAGGATATGCTTTCTGGGTAACACAAGACATATCAAATGTAACAGATGCAAAAATTCATAATATGATTATACTCTGATTATTTTCCTATTAGCCTATCATTCTCCCCCATTAATATACCACATTCACTCAGGTTGAATAATTCTGTGCTCCTGTATTCTTATCTGATTGACTATATTCGTACTGAAACTGAACATTATTTCTAAACTAATACCGATTCACTAGGTTCTTTTTTCAACAGTTTGGGATGCTTACAAAGCCACTTGTACGAGCTGGCTTATCAGCTATACTACCATCAAAAAAAAGAAGGCCACAAAGGTTAAAACAACTGACAAAAAATGTATCACATACAAAAGGCTCACAAAGGTAATCCCAGAAATGATCAAATTACACTCAATTACTAAAACACAATCAGAACTTAAAGAAATACTAAATACAAAAAACAGAATTTGATTCATGTCGCTTGAAATTAAAATATATTGAAACCGATGATAAGGCTGGGAAACTATTGTCTCACAGATTGCAAAGGGCAAAAACATAATGTCTCATACCAGCAGTAATATGAAAGGATAAACAGATTTTAAATACCCCTCAAAATATTAATGTCAGATTTAAAGAATTCTATGAATCACTCTACTCATCTGAAATTAGTCCATCAACAAGTTATTAAAAAAAATCTAATTAACGTCTCAGAAGAGGATAGGGAGGGGCTTGATCACAATATCTCTTACTTGGAAGCCATTGAGGCGGTTCGCTCTCTAGCAAGTGGCAAGTCCCCTGCAGATGACAGATTAACCAGATCATCTGGCTAATAAACTAGTGAGAGTATTTAGGGAAGCTCATGAAGGGAGGAAGTTTACCTAAAACAATGCATTCTGCTCTCATCTCTCTTTTAATAAAACCTAATAAAGACCCCCTGGAATGTAGGAGTTATAGGCCAATATCTTTGATAAACTCAGATGCAAAAATATCTATCTTACTGACTAGACTCACTGCTACCAAAACTGATATGCCAAGACCATGTTGGATTTGTTAAGCACAGGCAGCTAACAAATAACATGAGGAAACTGACACATATTTTACATTATGCAATGAAGTCTCCCCTCCTGGCTGCTGCGGTCTCACTGCATGCAGAGAAGGTGTTTGACCTGCTGGAATGGTCATACTTATTTCGAGTGTTATATGAATTTGTGATCGGTCCCTGTTTTGTGCAGCTTATTACATTACTGTATCAGTCACCTACAGCTAGAACATTCACAAATGGGATTATATCGGATGCATTCTCTCTCCAGCAGGGGGCGCAACAGGGCTGTCCCCTTGCCCCATTGCTGTTTGTGCTGTCCGTGGAACCACTAGCATGCTTAAGAAGGGACCGTCCAGATATCATAGGAATAGCAGCCTCCCAAAAAGTTTTTAAAATAAGTTTATATGCAGATGATATATTGTTAACTGTATTAGAGCCTTGGGTTTCCCTTAAATGCGTACTGGATATAGTAGAGTATTGCGATAGTCTCTCTGGTTATAAAATTAACTGGGGAAAATCTGGAGGTCCCACCTCTAAATTTTAATTGTCATCGAGGGAACATTGCATCTCTTCCATTTAAATGGACACCAGAGGGAATAAAACATCTAGGTGTAACACTTAAAACTGAAATTGACAAAATAGCCTCCTTCAATGACAAGCCTTTGCAAAGAGATAAACAATGATTTAGACAGATGGAGGTTTTTGTGAAACAAAAAGAAACCTAGAATAAGCCACCTTAAAATTTCCATTGACAGAGATAAGGAGGTCTTGGACTTTTAGACTTATATAAATATTACATCTCATTTAATTCTAGATACCCTTTGAAATGTGGCTATGGAGTGGGAGGTTATTGAACAGGAAGGCCATGAAATTCGTGGGGGCCTCTCCTTGGAGGGTTTGTGGTTTCACTCCAAAATATAGGAACTACATAGATTATCCCGATAACATTTTCGGGTGAATTTGCAAGTGAACTTCATAAAATACTTAAATGTGAAAATCAGTGGTCCCGTAAATAATGTACCTTTGTGGCACAACCATAGATTTACAACTAATGGTAGCTCTTTAAAAAATAATAGCTGAGAATTTAATGGTATTTGCCAACTAAAATATATATCTGATAAAGGCAAAATGTTATCATTTGAACATTTAAAGCTTAAATATGGTTTAGTAAATAAGGAGTGTTTCACCAGATCAGATCACAATTATCAAAAAAAAAATTCAGGACAGTTTAAAAAGTCACAGCTTCACATGACACAGATTACTGACTGTAGCATTTGATGTGAATTTATAAGAAAAAAAAAGCCAGTTATAAGGAAAAACAAATAAAAAATGCAGTTTAGAGAAAAATAATTTCACAATGTTTTGCATGAATTGGAATAATGAGTTTTGAATCTGATTGTCTCTTGATTCGCGTGCCTTAATTGTAACTACATTATCAATACCATATTTATAAAGATTGCAAATTGCTATAGTGAAGCATTCATTTCATTTATAAAGCTTTAGAACATAACATGGAGAGACAAGCATGTTTGGAAGCATAATGATTTGTTTTATGTGAACCCATCTGATCAGAACTACGTACAGATTGTATCATTTTGCAGGAGCCTACAGTTCATCAACAATCTAAACAACCCTCATTTTGTATCCATTTCACTAATGACTTTTCTTTCACTGCCAGAATGGCCATGTGGAAGTATTGTTTCCGTTACCTTCATGCTTATTTTAATTGTTTCCCTGTAGCTTGTGCAAGGGAATTTTGCTTCAGACTGATCTATAATCTTTGCACACAAAGTATTCCACAACTGTTGTGAAAATGTGTTTTGTGAGAAGCAGTTATTTTGAAGAAGTGATTGCTTCATCCTATGTTGGACCACTTTACACTGAAAAGCACAATTCCTCTAAAGATTATTTAGTTTTCATGCAAAATGACAACTCAAGGGCACCTTATATGTTCCATAATATCCTTTTGTCGCCTTTTTTTTATAAAAAGAGAACATAGAATGCCAAATCAGTTATGTGATCTGTTATTCACTGTGGGTCTAAACTTAATGCATTCATCATGCACACAACTGAAGATCTAGTGCAATCTGGCTTGTAAATTGAATCTCACTTTGACAGCTGGGATAAAAATGTTAATATGAGCTAATTGTAATCTATCAATAAAATATTGATGGCGATCAATAGAGAAACTAGTGTGGTTTCTATGAAGCTGTTTATTGCATATTGAGCAGTGACTGATAAAGTTCACAAACCCGTAATAATAAATGACTTGCCAGTAACAATGTAGCATCTGCCTGCCGAGACAGAGCGGGGCAAGCGCCACAGAACTGGCAACAGTGCAGCCTGTCTACGCCAGAGAGAATTTTGCCCTCAGAATTAGAACAACAGATGGTTGTTTAAAACGCATCTCTCAAGTAGGTTCTTTTACAGGGCGTGGAGCTGGGATACAAATCAGAAGGAGCACACAAACTACAATGATTAAAAATAATTCCAGGTTTTATTTGTAGGGGACAGCGACTCAGATCAAATAAATATACACAATAAACAAACAATTACTACTACAATCGACAAGATATAGCCGTGCAGACGTGACGGAACAGTTAAAAACAATTATATAGCAGCAAATCAACTGCAAAAACACCAATAAAAACTAATCATAATAATAAAATAAACACATCTTTAAATCACACATATTCAAACCAATAAAAAACAAACGTGAAAAGTGCAAAACATTGCTATTATAGTCAACTATTCCATTTTTTTATACACACAAAGCAAGCAGATTATCAAAGACAGTGCGGATCATTTATCAAGTAATCATATGCCTAGTTGGAGTCTAGTCTTATTACAGGAGATTAAAGAAAACACTCATAATAAACAAACAATACAGTACATAAAAACAGAATAAAACAACCAGGGGGGATATCTGAAAGAACGGAAGTTTAAAAGACAAACTAATCGGAGAAACGGCAGGCTGTCAGGACATTATCAAGCGTGTGGTGGTCCACCAGTAGTCGGCCACGTAACGTAAACAAACTTGCTGCTTTGAAACAATAATTCTAAACTAGTCAATCCATTCAAGGATTTCACAACAACCAACGAAGGCTGTAGAGGACTAGAAGACCATAATCAAATTGGCTTACTCACATCTCATACTTCAGTGCGACTGCCGCTACTCGCAGACCACACACAAAATCCTTTTTAAACACACCGCCATACCGCCGCCGTCACACCAGCCTCACGTTCCCTTAAATTCTGCTTCCTATTCCTTTCCTCTCCTTGTCTGTAAAACCAGCCTTTTAAATTATCCAGATTTGGGGAGTCATCGTTTGACTGGTGTGGGGAAAGGGACGAAATATAAGGGGGCATTCTAAAAATTAAAGTAATGAAAACGGTAAACAAACACAAAGCAGCGACCCCCTTTAAAAACTCCTGAGTTGTGGGCACCTCTTCCCAATAACTGTGTTTAGATGCATTAGTCCAAAAAGAAAGACATTGAACCAGCAAGAATACAACTAAAGATCAAAACCTGCAAGGGTATCGCCATTTTATTAAATGTTATTGAAATGAATCCTATTCAGATAGAAACATTAACTACTTGTGCCTTAATCACAACAAAGAAAATTGTGTTTGTATTTAGTTCCCTATTTTTAAATGAAGGCACATGTTGTGAATAGCTTTGAGTCTTAGTGTCAATAAAGTACGGTTATTCTGGGGATATTTTTTTTATTTAGGTGAACGTGAAAATAAGTCACTAAAGATATTGAAAACAAAGAAGTTTACTCTTGAGGAAATCATTTATTATTTGACTAAAATAATGTTCATTGATACAGAAAGTGAGGAAAGCAATGTTGTCAATAAGGAGACTATTTGTGTCCAGCCTCTGCCCTATTACATTGGTGCCATGACTTGGATCTCATAGGCTGTAGCCGATTTCAGAGGTTAAAGAGCTGAGCAGTGTTGTTGGCTGCAGTACTGTGATGGATTAATGTTTAAGATGTTCAAGGTGTCACAGGTTGCCTTGACGTGTCCCTTTTGTGCTATAAATCATTAGAACCCTTTACATGGCAGGTCTCAGTTTCTAGGGTGAGCAGTTCTTAAATGGATCCAGATTCACTTACAATGAGTCTGCCCACTCATGATGTGCAAGACAAAAAAGGCTGGAAACCAAGTGATGTGAAAAATAATGAATTTTCATCCACTCCTGTATTCTGAATAGAGGGTGTGCCTCCAAAAATTACCCTCTGTGAACAACATGAAATGTGTCAAGGAAACAGTTACAGATCCAGATCCATGGTTCATGGTACAGAGCTGACTGATCAGAGAAGTTGAAAGCAATCCTTTTTTTAATGTGTGAATGCGAGGTGAATCATCACTGACCAGGTCCAAACTCTGCCTAGCTTCTAGTCACTTAGTCAGGCACGGTTGAATTTTGTTTAAATACAATAGCCATGAAGGGATGTCATTTTCACACTTGAATGTGGACCCACGAGATGTAAAGAGAATTGAATGTGTGAGTTGTGACAGTGGTCATCCAGTGACATGGGCTCATTTGGGTAAGTTAGAATGCGAGGAGGGTGTTCCTGCCAAATGTGTACAAGTGTCTTGCAGGTGTCAAGTGAAGACCCTGGTTGCCCACACCTGTGATGTAAAGTGTTGGATGAAAGGGTGTGTCATAGTGTTTGCAGAATCAGTCCGAGCTGAGCCTGGCTAAGAGTTCAAATCTTGCTGGGAACACACTGATTTGTTAGATATGAATTGGATGATTTAAACTAAAATGTATTGATTGAAATAACATGATATACTCTTCATCAATAATAATGTCAATACTGTATATACCCTTTAAATAGCTCTGTATATCCAGAAGAAAATATTGTAGGTAGCTTTTGTGTGCAGCTTGTATCAAGGAAGCTGCTCGAAGAGGTCGAGATGACCTGCTCCTGGAAGGCTCTTATCAGATGAAAGCAACTTTTTGAATTGTGCCAAACCTTGTTCGCACATTCCAGTTTGAGAAATGGTAGCCAACTTTCTGGAGAGAGTTGCTGAACTAAGAGAAAAAGGAGTAACAATTAAAAAAAAAAAATGCATGTTTCACTAGAGTAGGTTTTCAAATTAATAAAAGAAGTCTTATAAAAAGAAACTTAGAAAACCAGTATACAGTTTAAACTAGTTCAAGAATAGTCAAATCTCTTATTTAAAAAGTACATATTCTAAAATAATGGAAACAGAATATTTAAGGCTACATCCTAGGTCTTAAAACTACCGCTATATTTCTTAAAGTTAAGCAAATATATAGTTTAAATGGATTAGCAGTTATGTACCTTATTTGGAATGAGCATTTGAAATTTGACCTAAAAGGACCCCCCCCCCCCCCCCCCCCCCAATTGTTTCAGTCTTTCTAGTAAATATTCTAGAAAGTCTGAAATACAGTTATTAGAATGTTATATTTGAAAAAGCAAGACAATAAGACAAAATATAAACTGTAACTTTAAATATACAGTGAACCAATTGAAGAAAAATAACAAATTTTGTAACCTTGTCCTTACCTGCTGGTAGTAAAAGCAGGTGTTGGAGATGACTCATTGGTTTTGGTAAATGTAGCAGGGTTTTTGTGATGGTCAGCAATTTAAAAGCCAAGATCCTCTCTATAATGAGCAACTTCATTAATACAGTCCTGTGACTGGATAGCTGGGAGGACAGAGACTCAGAGACAGTAAAACTGCAGTTAAAGTGCTGCTGTGCTGTTTTAATCAACAAAATAAATCAGAAAGTCAAACAAAACTCTACTCACAGAGTCAAAAATAAAAGGTCAAACAAAAACTGTTCAGGCTGGGCAGAGCCTTCACTGAACTTTATACCGCAAAGCAAATTTAGCAACACAGAACCACTCACCACTCACCCCCCCTTAACATGTTCATTATAGTATAAATTTAACTGAAAATAACTGAACTGACCACTCTATGCTTAGCAGTTTTATACAAAGGCTTATGATAAACCCCTATAGTCTTTGTTCAATATTTTGTTAATACACACCTGTACATGAAAGTAAACTAATCTGAAAAGTTGACAAGGTATGCTGCTCAGAGGAAATATATTGTAGACCCAAGTTAATATAATCACACAAAAAGTTGATGTTATATATAAAACAGTATCTCTTTTAATACACATATAAACTTGTATTGTATTGTGTTGTAGCAAGGATCCTGTAAACTTTGGTTCACCTGACTTTTTAGAGAAGATGTTGAAAATGAGAACCATGAGATCATGTTCCAATATTTTGGAATGTTTTTATATAACTCAGATTAGTTTTTAAAAGAGTTGACCGGTTCTTTCTGGAATATATCATTGAATGAAAGATAGGGACGATCTAGGCAGATTTATTATCAGATTTTATTGGGGCTCATGATATATTCCTCTGCACACCTAGGACTGCCAAGCTTGTAGTTTGTGCAGACATGATTCCAATAAACAGCATGTTTTCCATTACGTGAGAGTAGATGTTGAACTTCATGCTGATTTGAACTCGGCTCTCGCCAAGATAAGCACCAAATAAGACGTAGCTTTGCAGTAAACTAACATGATCCATCTGCATCTCCATCCATTTGCATTGTTTTCCATTTGATGATGTAGATATCCTTCTGTCTGGTGTTGATTGCTGAAGTGTAATGCTGGCTCCAGGGATCCGCTCATTTTGCCTCCCCAGCGCATCAGTACACACAACGGCTGCGATGCTGGCTCCGGGGATCAACCCAGTGTGGTCTCTCCAGCGCATCAGCATGACAACCATCTGGATTGAGCTAAGTAGGGTACATCTTTGGGGTCTTCAAGTGGGCACCTTCCATCCTCTGTGTTTCTTTGATTAACCCATGACACTTCAAGAGGGCTCAACAGTGATTCTGGCGTTCCAGCATCATCCTTTAGGGAATGAAATGAACAGTTTGCATGACCACATTGCAAATTTGAGAGGGCATTTATAATTACCCATCTGTCACCTGTTGACCTGACCATCAATATCTTGTATTAAATGTACATTCCTTGGAATATGTCAGATTAAAAACAACAAATAACCCACGAAGAATCCCTTTTCTTTAAAATTATCCCAGCCTCGATTAAAAAAAATAAATAAAAAAAACCCCAATAATTTTGAAAAACAGTCTACTGTAGAAAATGCAAATGCATTATGCAAGGCAGCAAGAGTCATATCACAATAAGGCAAGATCCATCATGAATGACTGCAGTTGATGGGCAACCCAGTAGCATTAAAGCATTAAAGGCAGTTAAACGAGGCAGTCTTCCCAGCGACAGCGAGTGGAAGCGACAGCGAGTGGGAGAAGTACAGGCGTGGAAAAGTACAGAGCAGTTTCGAAGCAGAAAGGAGAAATTGCATCTTGAATTGCTTTAATCAGAAAACAGAGGACATTGGGGAAACACAGCAGCAGATGTGTGTGTTTTTCTGATAACAAACAAGCTGAAACTCGGAGCAGCTGATTCAAATTCAGCGTCGTTTTAAGACACGGGCGAGGGGAGGAGCCGACAGCACAGCAGAACAACGCAGTTAAACGAGGCAGTCTTCCCAGCGACAGCGAGTGGAAGCGACAGCGAGTGGGAGAAGTACAGGCGTGGAAAAGTACAGAGCAGTTTCGAAGCAGTTGGAAAGCAGGTTGACAGTTGCAGAAGAAACTAAACTTAAAAAAAAAAAAAAAAAACCTCAACATGGTCTTCAAGCCTGTAATCTGTGACACCTGCTTGATGTGGGAAATCCGAGAAAACCCAGCGGAGCTAAACCAAGTGTGCGTAAAGTGCCGCGCGATCCAGGATTTGCATAAACTAGTAAGTATGCTAGAAATGGAGCTGGAGGAAGTGAGACAGCAACAGGATCTTGAGGAACTGGCACACCCACAATTCATGGAAGTCTGCATCACCCCTAACAGACTGAAAGCCACCAGGGAGATAGAAGGTCAGAACAGCTGGGTTCAGGTAGGCAGAAGCAGGGAAAAAAAGAAACTTCGTCAAACACAACCACCAGAAATCAAAACAACCAACAGATTTGAGTCACTTCAGAATTTTGATGAGCAGAACCAACAACAAGAGAATGAAAGGAACAACATCCAGGACCCCATTGACAGTGGTGACCAGACAGCAAAAAGAAGGGAGGTCATGATTGTTGGGGACTCCATATTGAGAAACACAGCAAGTTCAATTCGCAGTTTGGACCCCCTTACTACAACAGTGTGCTGCCTTCCGGGAGCCTCGGTCAAGCACATCACTGAAAACGTGGACAGGCTCCTAGAACGAACAGGAGACGACCCGGTAGTAGTCGTCCACATCGGTACAAACAACATTGGAAGAGACAGACCAAAATCCCTGCAAAACAAATTCAGAGAGCTAGGAAGGAAATTAAAAGAGAAAACCAAAACTGTGGTATTTTCTGGTATACTACCAGCACCTTGCAAAGGACCATATGGACAGCTGGAAATAATTAATCAAAACGCATGGCTGAAGACGTGGTGCACACGGGAAGGCTTCACCTATCTTGATCATTGGACCACATTCTACAACGAGGACTATCTGTATAGACGGGATGGACTGCATTTAAATAACAAGGGAACTAGTCTACTCGGAGAAAAGATCCTCGAGCAGGTTCGGAAGCATTTAAACTAGAAAGGAAGGGGGGAGAAATCAACAAAAAAACAGAAGGGAGACCGCATCAAAACAAGAACAACAACTCAGGTAAGACAACCATTAAATGTATTTATCTAAATGCTAGAAGTATCAGAAACAAAATTCTAGAACTTGAAGCTACTGCACTAACAGGTAACTATGATGTGATAGGTGTTACAGAAACGTGGTTATCTGAGAGTGATGGGGACGAATATAATATTTGTGGGTATACACTGTATAGGAAAGACAGGCAGGACAGAAGAGGAGGAGGGGTAGCGCTATACATAAGAAACAGTCTTGAAGCCCAGGTGTTAAACCTGGACAAAGAAAATAAAAACGAATCAATATGGGTCAGAATAACAGACAAAAATTCAAAAGGCATAATAATAGGAGCATGCTATAGACCGCCAGATTCAGACGGTGAGCACAATAATCTGTTATACAATGACATTAGAAATGTGTGTAGCAAAGGAGAAGCCATACTAATGGGGGATTTCAACTTCCCCCAAATAAAATGGGAAAACCCGGTGGGTAGCGCGAAGGATGAAATAGAAATGGTGGAAATGACAAATGACTGCTTCCTAACACAATTTGTGAAGGCACCCACTAGAGGGGAGGCATGCCTTGATTTAGTCTTTTCAAATAACGAAGATAGAATAACTAAAACAGAGGTCAGAGAACCACTGGCAAACTCAGACCATAACATGGTCTCATTTGAAGTGTTTTTTAAATCCCCAAAAGTAAAGACTAAAGTTAAGGTTTACAATTTTAGAAAAGCAAACTATGAAGGTATGAAACAGAGACTAACAGAAGTAGATTGGAGTAAAATAGAGAAAACACCCACAGAAGAAGGATGGTTGTTCTTCAAAAATGTAGTACTAGAGGCGCAAAACAATTACATCCCTAAAGTAGACAAATCTAAATGTAAAACTAAATTGCCAAAATGGTTTAATAGATCAATTAAAAAAAATATTCAGCGAAAAAAGGCACTTTACAGAGCATTAAAAAAGGACCAAAAAGAAAGTACGCAGAAAGAGTACACGGAACTGCAAACGCAAGTCAAAAAGGAAGTTAGAAAGGCCAAGAGAGAAATAGAAATGAACATTGCTAAGGGAGCTAAAACCAATTCCAAAATGTTTTTCCAATATTACAACAGCAAGAGAACATTCAAAGAGGAGATTAAATGTTTAAGAGATACAAATGGCAAAATCGTAGAGGAAGAAAAAAAAATAGCAAATATGTTAAATGATTACTTTTCACAAGTTTTTACAAAGGAAGATACTGACAACATGCCCCACATGTCATCCAGTTCCTATCCAGTTTTAAATAACTTTAGCATAACTGAGGCAGAAGTGTTAAAGGGACTAGGAGCTCTTAAAATAAACAAATCCCCTGGGCCGGACGAGATCCTCCCAGTAGTACTCAAAGAAATGAAAGAAGTAATTTACAAACCGCTAACCAAGATCATGCAGCAGTCTCTTGACACAGGGGTGGTACCGACAGACTGGAAAATTGCAAACGTAATACCGATCCACAAAAAGGGAAACAAAACTGAACCAGGTAACTACAGACCAGTAAGCCTGACTTCTATTATATGCAAACTTATGGAAACTATAATAAGATCCAAAATGGAAAATTACCTATATGGTAACAGGGTACTGGGAGACAGTCAACATGGTTTTAGGAAAGGGAGATCGTGCCTAACTAACTTGCTTGATTTTTTTGAGGATGCAACATCGATAATGGATAATTGCAAAGCATATGACATGGTTTATTTAGATTTCCAGAAAGCTTTTGACAAAGTCCCGCACAAAAGATTAATTCTCAAACTGAACGCAGTTGGGATTCAAGGAAACACATGTACATGGATTAGGGAGTGGTTAACATGTAGAAAACAGAAAGTACTGATTAGAGGAAAAACCTCAGAATGGAGTGTGGTAACCAGCGGTGTACCACAGGGATCAGTATTAGGTCCTCTGCTATTCCTAATCTACATTAATGATTTAGATTCTGGTATAGTAAGCAAACTTGTTAAATTTGCAGACGACACAAAAGTAGGAGGAGTGGCAAACACTGTTGCAGCAGCAAAGGTCATTCAAAATGATCTAGACAAGATTCAGAACTGGGCAGACACATGGCAAATGACATTTAATAGAGAAAAGTGTAAGGTACTGCACGCAGGAAATAAAAATGTACATTATAAATATCATATGGGAGATATTGAAATTGGAGAAGGAATATATGAAAAAGACCTAGGAGTTTTTGTTGACTCAGAAATGTCTTCATCTAGGCAATGTAGGGAAGCTATAAAAAAGGCTAACAAGATGCTCGGATACATTGTGAAAAGTGTTGAATTTAAATCAAGGGAAGTAATGTTAAAACTGTACAATGCACTTGTAAGACCTCATCTTGAATATTGTGTGCAGTTCTGGTCACCTCGCTATAAAAAAGATATTGCTGCTCTAGAAAGAGTGCAAAGAAGAGCGACCAGAATTATTCCGGGCTTAAAAGGCATGTCATATGCAGACAGGCTAAAAGAATTGAATCTGTTCAGTCTTGAACAAAGAAGACTACGTGGCGACCTAATTCAAGCATTCAAAATTCTAAAAGGTATTGACAGTGTCGACCCAAGGGACTTTTTCAGCCTGAAAAAAGAAACAAGGACCAGGGGTCACAAATGGAGTTTAGAAAAAGGGGCATTCAGAACAGAAAATAGGAGACACTTTTTTACACAGAGAATTGTGAGGGTCTGGAATCAACTCCCCAGTAATGTTGTTGAAGCTGACACCCTGGGATCCTTCAAGAAGCTGCTTGATGAGATTTTGGGATCAATAAGCTACTAACAACCAAACGAGCAAGATGGGCCGAATGGCCTCCTCTCGTTTGTAAACTTTCTTATGTTCTTATGTTCTAATCATTGGTGAACTACCATTGAATCCCACTAAATTCTTGCATGAAACTTAATTTATATTCTTTTTTTATATCATTGTTTGACCACAAAAAGGCTAAGACATTTTAATTGAATACCCTAATATATGCAGTATTATCTTGGTGATTTAAAAAAGCACAATCTTTACTGCCAACCCAATGAGGAAATCCATGATATTATGTTCAGTTATCAATTCTCAGTCCCTTCCATGACCAGTTTATTCAGGTTTTATTTAATATAATCATATTAGCTACACTGTTTCCCCAGAAAAAAATGTAAAACCTGGTTCATGGTGCCAGGGTATAGCACAAGTTGTCTGTTTTACCCACATAACTTGTATAGTAAGACAGCTTGGGGTCCCTGAATAGATAACCATCCCCACCGTTCCAAAATAGGCAAAAAAAATTTAATAAGCAAGATACCCAATATATACAGTACTTTATTACCAAAGCAGAGTGAATGTGTGGTATACATGTTAATTTAACCTCATTATATCAGTTTCTGTGATCATGATTGCCTGGATTGGCATTACATTTAGTCACCACTGCAGAAAAAACATGTTTTGGGCACACGTTTTTTTTTTATTTCTTGTTGAATGTGCTCTAATATTTAGGTTATACTCATTCCCTTGTATACAGCTTTCCTCTAGACAGATAACATTGACCACACTGTGATTTCAAAGGCAGTAAACTATGTGGTCACGGTTGTGCTAGCAGCACTAGATAGTTATGCTCCCCCAATCTGGCTGCTCTCAAACTTGAACATATCAGACAAGTCAGTATGGTTCTAAGAAATGCCTGTTGTTGTGCTTTGTTTCTTATGCACTATCTTGTATTTTGTATGTGTTTTTTTTAAGAAGTAGTTTTGTAAAATGCCAATTGTTTTTACAAAGTGTATTAAAGGTTGCATTCACATTCACGAGACAGTCCACAGGGATACTGTGTTACTCACAAAATATCAGCAATGGCTGGTAATGTTAATGCCTTGTGTCAACACAGATACAATATAAAAAATACATAAATGATTTATGTGAATTTAAATAAATAAAATAATTGCTGCCAGTAACACAGTGATTTCAGAAACTACTTTATGATTACATAGACCTGTTCAATACATCTTATAGAAAATAAATTATTTTCACAGCATTAGTCTAACTCCAGAGAGCTATGGGGGAAAGGGAAGCACTACTGCTATTATGTTTAATGGAAGATTGAATGTAGATATATGAATAAAATGCAAAATACAAGTGAACATACAATTTGTTCAAACTATCACTGTGGCTACAAAAACATTTTTTTTTAGGATATTTTAAACACACACACACACACACACACACACACACACACACACACACATAAGAAAACATGTAGAAGGGTTGTTTGTGTCCGTTTTGACTGTTTGTAAAAACTCCAGAAGGTGGCAGCAATAAGCTATGAAACGGTATGGTTTTTGTTTTGTTATTTTACATAAAACAAACCTGGTATGAGGTAGTTGTTTGGACACATTTTGTAGCATGTATAGAGGTAATTACCACAAAACCTGTTTGGCTCACTAGGTACATAGTATAGGCCACACACAGGGAATAATTGTGGTTAAGATGTGGAAGCACAGCTTAGTGTTATATAGAATCTCTATGACTGCATCGCTGCCTTCTTACTGTGAGCTGATAAAACACCACAGAAATTGGATTGGAAACAATAAAATGTCATACATTCCAAAGCAAATTCCCATGTAAGAACTAATTAAAAGGAACAAATATAAAATCTGCCGTTAACATTCAGATATTTAATACTGCGGTCTTATGGCTTTCTTCAGTACTCTAAATACAGAACACAATATAAGGCCAGTCAGTAAAACTAAAAGTAATATAATTTCAATATTGTATTAAAGTCTATGGGGATGAAGTGAATTTTTCTTTTAAAGATTACTTGTGGAATGTGCATCAGAGAATTGCTATTGAATTATTGCAAATAACTACAAATATTTTAATGTAATAAATATGTCATATTTTAAATATATAGTCAATTCTCGTTAATATGAATTTCAAGGGACCAGGAAAATATTTGTATTAGTACTTCTTTATCAGGAGTCTACACCAAATGTATACTGTCAGTTTTTAAGGTACAGTAACACAAAATCAAATTTCAATTACAGAACAGTGAAAAATAGTATAATTGTAAAAGTAATATGCATTTTATTGAAAATGCAGTTTTGATTGAACTTTTAAAAAGTATACATTGCAACTTGAACTCTGCATGTCCGTTTCTGAACACAGGCATTTTAAACCATGAAAGCAAGACTCTCTCAACGACAGGTATTGATCAAATGTTGAAACGCTGACAACTTACATCCACAGTTTTTCTGTAAAGACCTGTATTATTGTATCCCATTTTTTCAGAACGGTTGACAGTGTGAGAATGTTGAAATCTGCAGCAACATCTTTCTTTCTCTTGTGCGGTGGTGCATTATCCAACACTTTCAACATCTCCACTTTTGTCTGAAAGGATAGTGCATGTTTTTGCATGAGCACTATGGCAACTCGAAATGCATCATAGGATCTGTAGTCCCCAAACATCACTAAAATACAGTACAGAGGTGCTAATGTGGATGCAAGCTACAGTAATACATTTCCCAATATGGGATGCACCTATACTGTATAGCCCATACTTTACTTGACAGCGTTCATTTGTTTTGCAGATCATGACATATAAAGCTGCACATCCAGGAAAGACAGCAATTCTGAAAGACGTTTATAAAGAACTGATATTATTGTGTGTATCACTGTGTTGGTTACAGAGTTTTTCCCTAAGTTTCACTGACTAAGTAACAGACAACAAAGCTACGTTGAATACAACATTGTAAACAGAGCTGTAACAAAGCCTCCTTTCAGAAACAAATACAATGGAATGTAATTAGTTTTTTTTATTTCAGTAGGAGTATATATTTCCAATGATGTAATGCGCTGAAAAAGAAAACAGGATTTTTAAGTTCATTTTATTGATTTTGTCCTCTCTGTAGGCATGGTGTTTGCTAAAGTCTATCTTTATTTAATAATAGCATAGATGATACCCAATCGTAGTTGTTGCGGGAAACCCCGTAACAATAATACACATCTTTAGGGTTTCAAGTAGCACATTAAACAATGGGGCCATACTTTCTAACATTTAGCAGCATCTTTAGTTATCTCAGCATTGTTTCATTAGCTCAACATTGTTTCATTATCTCAACAACTGGAAAAAAAAGTTGAATATTATATTTGTACATGCCAGAACACCAGTGCAACTTGCATGCCAGAATACCAGTCATTCTTGTCTAATGCCTTGAAACTTAAATGATCCATTGCTCGGTACAGTATAATTCACTATAAGCAATCAATAGTTACTGTAAACTGATTGACAGAGATCAGTCTGCACATGTGTAGTTTTGCTGTAACTACTAGAGTAATAGTGTACTTGCGCGCTCTTCCAGTTTGGCTCTTCTTACTGTAAACAGGATGGTTCAGCTGAGTTAAGCTTTTAACCTTACTGCAGCTCTCAGGTCCTTAACACTGGTCCAAACTGCATACCAAATCCAGGCAATATGGTAGAAACCCCTTTTCTACAGTTAAAGTGTTACTAAACAGGTTGTAGGGTTGAAAATGCAACACATTACTTTCCCTAGCTTCTTTATATGTATTCCTGGAATATCTTTTTCAACATAATCACGATAGTTTTTATATTTTTATTAACATATCCCTGGTCATGAATCAGTTATGACCAATTATTTTCGGTTCACATCTGTTATGCAACAGTGTGTCAAAATATTTTCTGAATGCACAAGATTGGCGCCTTCAATCCAACCTGTTCAATCAGAAACATTTCATTTATACCTGTGGCAGGGCGGAAGCCCAGCTGGTATAGATATGTGTGTGTGTGAGGTGGAGTGGGGTGGGGTGGTATAAAAAGGGAAACCATGGGTGTTAATATTAGAGTTAATGTCTGTTAATGTTGGTGTTAGAGTAGTTGAAGCTATTGTTGATGTGTGCTGTGCTGTGCTGTGCTTTGTTTGGATTGAAGGCTGTATGTACAGTCATTTTTGTCATTTATTTTGACCCTTGAGCCTGTTTACTTGTTTGTTTAGTGTGTCTGTTAGTTATTGTATAAACGTGCACAATAGCGTTTAAACCTGCAGCTTCTTGTATCTGAGTCTTTCTCCCTGACGGACACAGGGTTATATTATGTTTGCTCTGCTAGACAGTTGATATTAAGGAAAATAGATTGAAAGCAACAACAGCCAAATAAAATTACAACTGAAATTAAAAACACTTCAATTGGTACAGCGTTCAGATTGAAAATTGCAGCTCAGCAACAGGAGATTATAAAATGTATCAGAGCAATGGGGCCAGTGGAGCAACTGATTGCTCTAAGTTAAAAGGCTTTTGAAAAAAGTATTTTTCTGAATGACATATGCACCATAATGGAAGTTCCCAATAGTCATAGCAATTCTTAGAACCACCTGCCAGTGGATGCAATTAATTTATCCAAGATTTCCTATCGTGGATGTTAGTCCTTAATCACTGTATAAGTCCTTGTTTGTTTTTTGCATTGCTCTAGTTTTACCTTACAGACAACGTTGCATAAAGTTTAAAGAGGCATATGTTCAGTATTCAGTAACACTTGCTCTCAATGCTGAATGTTTTTAAACACTAAATGACTCATCCCTAAAAGGCTGAGATCACTAGATCACTCCTAGGCTCATTACACTAATGACTAGCCTCTGCTCCTTTATTGAAATAAATAACGCTTTCAGTTTGATTATGCTGAAAAAAGTTTCAGTGCTCAAGGTTAGAATGCTATCTGTAGAGTGGAGCATAACAGATTTCTGTTCTATGTCCTTTTGCCAAGGTTTGTTTTAGATGACGTGATCGCTCTGTTTCAGCCAATAAAGAAAGTGGCTGCTGAAGCCTGGATATGTGCATGCTGTCAAATTCAATAAGTTATGCTGTAATGTTTTCTTTTAATCAACCAAATTGTATTGTATGTTACAACAAGGTTTTGACTTGAAAGCAAATCAAGGGCACAACCGGGAAAGAGTTTTTTGAGTTCTTTTTTTTTTTTTTTATTTTTTTTTTTTTATTATATTACACAGCATGGAAAATCACTACACTGGTTCTAGTTTTTCTCTACCTGGTTCCCCTAAGTGTGTTACATGACTTTTATATAATTCACTTTTTATAAATTCCCCCCTACTAGTATTTTATCAAGTGACTGACAAATACATTTTTATGACTGGCTTAGCTTTCATAATGCCCATTCACACTACAGCATATAATAACAAGCATCGTTTTCCACAAGAACAGAATCTTTAACAGCATATTATCTAGGTGCTGTTGTCTAATTTCTGTGACTACCATCACTAGCATTCTAGCATTCATCTACTTGAACAGACTGTGATAAAAACATGGCCCAATGTGAAGTTCAGCACCATAAAACAAACTACTGAGTGTAGAAGAAAATAAAAACAAAAGCATTTACTTCAACTACAAAGTCACTTTGACACAGTAAATCTGGCATCAGGTAACGGGATCAGACTTCATTAGGTGATTTCAGGCATCCCTTAGCAATCATCAATCTGGCAGACAGCCACATATGCAGGCCGCACAAATGGACATTGATTTTTCAATAAGGCAAGAACTCTAAGCCAGCATCACTTTGGCGATATCTTCCCTCTTGAGAACTGATTTCTCGCTCATGCTTGGCACTTGATCACAGCTCTTATATTACAAGCTTCACAGGAGTGTAGTAAAGTCTGGAAAAATCACATCATCAGGTAATGTGAAGGTTATTATATGCTGATACTGATGCGATACATAAATCTGAAATGTCTTTGTGTCAGATTGTTTGTATCAGATGGAAATTACATAAAATTAAGATTACATATACTCATTTGTATAAATACAGTATAACAAATAATATAGTGAGATGTAAGACAGCAGTATTGAGAATGGGGGTAACTATAATATAATATATAGAGATTCTCGTATAGTATGCAGTACAATTTAAGCTGATGTCCACACCATGACACATCAGAACAGCCCAATTGGAGTGGAAATCAGCTTGTTTCGCTATATATTATATAGAAAAGATTCTCTATATATTATATTATATTATCTCTATAAGAGATACTTTTTTCTGGAACTTACTTCCTTCAGAAACTAAGGTTTTAAGGGATTTTAAAATATTTTGTAATAAACGTAAGGCTTGGTTGAAACATAATCAATTATGCAATCTTTAATTTATTCAGAATGTATTTGAATTTTAATAGTGTATTTTGGATATTTATATTATATAAATTGTACTGGAACTTGATTATGTAAGTTGCTGATTGTTATACGCTTTTAATAGGTAATCTCTGACTCTAATGGGGTATGTATTGTTAATGAAATATTCAATAAGAGGTTCTTGTTATACTTTAGAGTAGAAGTAATATGGAGATTTATTACAGTTGTCATCAATGTCTGCCCAGGGACTGTCAATGGAAATTAGCCTACTGGCGACATTGAAAATGCAATGCATCTTGTGCCATGTAAGTAACACTTCTGTTCTAATTGTATGTGTCCCTGATAAATAAATACAATAAAAATAAAATTAATATTATACTGAATCCCATTCCCAATACAGCACATATAAACATGGCAGTCTGCCTGTGGGATGCAATAATAACCCAAAAGAAAACATAGAACTTTCAGGTACCATAATATTAAAAAGATGTTCAGAATTAAATTAAAGGTTCAAGTCTTGCCTGTAGCATTATCCAGTATATTGGTGTTGAGAGACCTTTCATAAAACCAGTTAATTAAATGTCCTCCACAAGCTTGTTTCTCACATAAAAATATCAAGTTACCATAAGATAAATTTTTACATCTAGGAGGCAAGATACTGTATATTGTGCTTTGCCGTTTAAGACGTGCAATTCATATTCAACATGCATTTCAGTTTTTACAGTAATCAATTATGCTAAAAGCTTATGAAAATAGACTCCTTTATGTTTACTATGAGGGAATAGTGCAATAAAACTAAGCTAATGTTGTCTGGGAAGTCATTAGAAATGAAGGGGCAGTAGTCAACAACTATGAGATCATTTTAAATAAAATTTAAATTATCATAAACTAATCTGTTTAAAGGCTCTGGTGTCTGTTTCTCAAATGGCAGTGCTGCAAAATACCGAAGAGACTAAAACGCATTGATATCAATTCCCTTACAAGCCTCTCAAGTGAAATGCTTTCCATGTTACAAATTTACATTAGTAGAAACATTGCATGGTACATGCATGATGTCACTTTAGTTTTGTCAAGACAAACATACTAAATTGAGCCATGTCAAGGTTGTGGAATGGTAATTACTTTTAAAGATGAAATTACATCCATGCTGTTTAGTGGTTTTTGAGCATGTGCTCTAGACCAGTGGCACTCAACTCTGGCCCTTGAGATCTATTCCAGTCCTGCTCTTTATTCCAGCCAGGTCCTAAATTAGTTAATGGCCTCTTAGTAGGTTCAATTAATTACATTAGAACCTGCTTGGGGTAAAAACCTGGACTGGATACAATCTTGAGGGCCAGAGTTGAGTACCACTGCTCTAGACATTTGTATCTCATTAAAGCTATTCATATTCTTCTTAACTTTTTTAGTTTGTATTGGCATTTATGATATGCATTAATTTCATTAAATGCATTTCTCAATTGTCAAAACAGCCTAACTAAAGAAGGACCCTGAATTTCAGTTTAGATTTGCCACTGTTCAGTTATGGCTTTAAAACTCCAATCATTACCTGTTTTGAATAGTAATACCCTTGATGACAGATACATAGTGGAGGTATATCTGCATACTGTTGTAGTCAAAAGTTTACATACCCCAATGGAAATTTACAATTTCTAGAATTTTTTTGAAAACAAAATCTTTTGTAGCAAAACTTTTGCTTTTGTGGATGAGGGAAAAAAGTTACAAGAAATAGATGTCTACAATTATTTATTTCAGCAATTTTTTTTTGCAAAACTCAAAAAAGGTAATTAAAAAGTATTCCTAATCTGACAAGGAAAAATAAATTAATAGCTAGTTGCAATACATTGTTTGCAATAATAACCTCTCTTAAATTATTAGGATATTTGTCTATCAGCTTTGGCATGATTCTTTAGTGATTTTTGACCATTCTTCATGCAAAATTGTTCAAGTTCATTCAAATTCCAATGACTTCCTTGTGCACAGCCTTCTTCAACTCATAACAAAGATTCTCAACAGGACTTAGATCGTGACTTTGACTAGGCCATTCCAGAACCTTGATTTTATTCTTCTTTAACCATTCTGAAGTATATTTTGATGTGTGCTTTGGATTGTTGTCATGTTGGAACGTTCAGTTGTGCTTTTACAAAAAACAAGTTTTGTAAATATGTAAGGATCACTCTGCACAACTGAAAAGCAGTTGTACTGTCCTCCCTAAGGAGATACTACCGGCCCAATATCTATAACTAATTAAGTCAGCAAGAGTGACAGACAGCAAAAGCAGGGACGTCAGAGGTGTCAATTTCACAAACAAACAGTTTATTGTTGTAAATTATAATGTAATAAATGAAATATAATGGCAACAACTTATTGCAGATAAGTTAGTTAAGTCGAAGGTACAGATGAGTAAGAAAGTAAAGTGAATTAAACAAACATCCAAACAAACTAACATGAAAGCGAAATGAACGTGGTGTCCAGTGGGCCTCCAATAAACCCATACTCACAAACACCACACCAATACAAAACCAACACATGACAGGCAATAGAGACAAAGGTGAATGAATAAGTCTATGGGGAACACAATTACAAAGACCGTCTTGATGCAATGGATGATAAATTAAATTTAGGCCTAACAAGTCCAGTGAAGTAATGCAGATGAAATCCAAAGTAACAAAAGAACAAAACCAAAATTCCAGTAACCAAAGTATCAAAGTAGAAAAAAACAGCAAACAGAAAAGGAATAATCTCACCAACAAATAATGAAGTCCTGAATAGAGTCCTGTACTGAGGATGGTGGATGAAGGTTTATGAAAAAATAGCAATCGTTGAAAATGGTGAGTCTGTTGAGTAGTACCGGGTTGAGGGGTGAACAGCCATTTGGAAAATATCTGGAAGATCAGGAACAAAATGGAGACTGAACACACTACCAAAAAACAAACCCTAAACAGACCTTGAACAGCAACTAAACTTAAACAAGTAACAGTGTAAACAAAAAAGAAAGATTTAGACAAAGTACCAGATTATGAAAAGAGAAAATGGATGCACCAGTGTTTATCTAAAATAGTTAAAGTTACACTGTTAATTAAGTAATATGCTATTTATTTGTAAATGGATTCCTCAAGAGAAAAATTGAGTCCTCCCTGCCCTAGCCAGCCAGCTTTAATACCGGTACTGGCTTCCAAGGAGCTCTGAGTTTGGAGGAGTGGATACCTGAATGAGCCAATGGGGGGAGAGGATGAACAGAGAGTGATAGCAAGGAACTATGGGAAAATGAGTTCTAACCTGGCCAGGCTACTGACCCTAATTAAAGGGACAGGTGGGTGAAACTTACACCCACTTCATGGAGCAAGTGAATTGTTACATATTCCACCCCCCCACACACACACAGTGGAGGTGCAAGGGACAAACTCCATAATAGCATTTTAGATTAACAATATTGACTGTATCCTCTTTACTAGAATTGGGCTTCCCCCACTTGACTTTGTAGTTGTTGGGTCCAAGTCTCTTGGTTACAAGAGCTGGCCCAAACCATTTAGGGGCAAGTTTAGCAGAAAACTTTCTAGAGGCATCAGATAAGGGGTGAGATCTTATCCAGACTAACTCACTTTCTTCATACTGACAGTGTGCTCTCCGGGTGTTATAATTCCAAGCTTGCCGTTTCTGAGCTTTGGAAACATGATCCCTTACCTCTTCGGCAATCTGCTGCTGGCAATCTAGCAGTTGGTAGGGATCAGTGGATGGAGCAGGAGCAATAGCGATTAATCGATCCAATGGACCTCTGATGGTCCTTCCAAGTGCTAATACTGCAGGAGAGAAGCCAGTGGTTTCATGTTTGGTGGTGTTGAGGACAAAACGGAACTCAGGTAGCCACTGATCCCACAGCTGATGGTTTTTTCCTACAAAGGATGCCACCATGGTTTTTAAGGTGTGGTTCACCTGTTCTGTCATGTTGGTTTGTGGTTGGTAGCTGGTTGTGAGTACGACTCCTCAGGTTTTGTACACCTCTGCAAGTAGCTGGATCGTGAACTGAGGTCCATGGTCTGACAGAATATGTTGCGGGGTTCCCCATCGGGTGAAGATTCCCTGCGTCAAAATGTTCACAATCTTGGTGGTCTTACTGTCCTGCAATGGAAACAGATCAACCCACTTTGTGAAGTAATCAACTATTACCAGGATATAAGTTTTACCTTTTTTACTTTTCGGCAAAGGTCCCATTAGGTCCAGACCCAACATCTCTCTGGGCTCCTTCACGGTAGTGGACTGGAGTTGACCTGCAGCTTTGGTGTTGGAAGGTTGTACCTCTGACAGGTTTGACACTCCTTTATGTGGCGTCACGTATCTTTACGAATGGATGGTCACCATGCCACCTCCAACATGCGCAACAAGGTCTTTATCCTGCCCAGGTGACCTCCCAAAGGGTTGTCATGGTAATGTAGGAGGAAGGAATCCGTCAGCTGTTCTGGAATAACCAGCTGGTATCGGAATCCTTGTTTAGGGATGGGCACCCGGCGATACACCAGTCCTTGCTGTTGGATGAAGGTGATGCGATTATTACCGTCAGTCTTTGAACCAATGTTATGGATGATATCAGAGATAGTTGGGTCTTTGGACTGAGCGGCCGCAATCTGGTCCATGGTTGTAGGAAGATCCATGCTACTTGCAGAGGCATTGCTGACACGTACTGCTGCAGAGGGAGTTGAAGGAGGTACAAGAGGAGCTCGGGAGAGTGCATCCCCTCCAGATAATGCTGCCATTTCTCTACTGCCCACACAACAGCGAGACACTCCTTTTCAGATGTGGAGTAGTTCTTTTCAGCAGAATTCAATAATTTTGAGGCATAGGCTATTACTTTTTCATCCTCTCCTTCTAGCTGGGTCAGAACTGCTCCTAGTCCTACATCGCTGGTATCAGTGAAGAGTCGGAACGTCTTGTTGATGTTTGGGTGAGCAAGGACTGGAGGACTGATCAAAGCTTCTTGGAGGAGTTTGAAACTTTTCTGGCACTCTCCTGTCCATTTCCAGGGGATATCCTTCTTTTTCAAGTTGTTTAGGGGTACAGTGATATCCGCAAACCTGGGGATGTCACCCGGCCAAACCTAGGAACCGTTGAACCTCCTTCAAGTTGGTAGGTATGGGGTATTCCTGGATGGCTTGAAGCTTGTGGGGATCAGCACATGACCGAGGAAATGGAGAGTGTGTTTGAAGAAGTGGCATTTTTTCAGATTGAGTCAGATGGGCCAGATGAAGTTTGTGGAAGACAGCTTCAAGGTCTTGAAGATGCTGTGCTGGGTTTGATGAATAGACAATTATGTCATCAATGTAGATGAAACAGATCTTCCCTCGAAGGTCTCCTAACATCCTCTCCATCAGCCTTTGAAAAGTGGCTGCAGCATTTTTTAACCCAAAATGGCATTACTTTAAACTGATAGAAACCAAAGGGTGTGGTAAATGCCATCTTCGCTCTACTTCCTGCGTCCATCGCCACCTGCCAGTAACCTGATCATAGATTAAGGGAGCTGAATACTGCGGCACCGCTCAGGGACTCCAGGATGTCATGAATGAGGGGCATGGGGTATGCGTCAAAGATGGTCTTGGTATTCAGTTTCCTGTAGTCCACACAGAACCTGTATCCTCCATCTTTCTTCTTTGTGAGCACCACCGGAGAGGACCATGGGGAGGTAGATGGTTCGATAATTCTGTCCAGAAGCATGTCTTGGACATGTTCCTTGATCAAAGCCTTTTTCAGTGGCGACACTCGATATGGTCAACCTCGGACAGGGACTTCATCCTCCGTGGGGATGGAGTGACAGGTGACTGTGGTCATTCCTAGATGATCACTGCAGACTGATGACCACTTCTGCTGGAGCTTCTGGAGTTGTAGCTTGACAAGAGATGGTTCAGATGAAGTGATGGTCATGGTCACCTTCGGCGGTTGGGTTGGCTTAGGATGAGAGGTGGTAGGTGGGTGGCTAGCCGTATGGAAGTAGAGACATGCCCTCGGTGAAGACCTGTGCCAAGAGGATTCCCACTCTTACTGTGGCAAAAAAGGATGGTAGGAGAAATCCTTCTGGTGTTTAACACCATAATGCCTATTGACAATGTCAATCTGGGTATGAGTTTTCTTCAGGAAATCCAGACCTAGGACAAGAGGGAATGTAAGATGACGATCCTCCAGAACATAGGTTCCTATAAACCATACCTCTCCGTGTAGAAAGTAAGTGAGACGTACTTTACCTTTGGCCTGGTGGGACTGTCCATCCTCCAGCATGAAATACTGGTCCTGGGCATACTCCAGCTCTTCCCCTGGTTGAGCTTTCTTCCTCCAGAGACTTTCTCTCATCAGAGTGAAAGTGTTCCCCGTGTCCAGGACTGCAGGCCCTTGGAGCTCTCGAACACCCACCTCCACGATCAGCAGAGTCAGGCTTCCAGCAGGAGCTATATGCTTCTTCTCCCGGCTTCTCACCATGCTGACCTCTGCCGGCTTCTTGGTAGATCCTTTATTGCTCTTCTTGTCCTGGATAGCTTTAATTACGTTTGCCTTGACCCAGTACTCCCGCTGGGCAGTGTTGTCTCTCTCCACCTGGGTCCCGATATGCACTTCTTTTACTGTCTTCACAGTTCCCCTCAGACAGCTTGCCAGCTTGGGATTACAGCTGTTGAGAATCCGTCGAACCACTTCAGCCTCCTCCAAGTCTGGCTTCCAGCGCAGACATAGGGCACGATAGTCATAGGCAAAGTCAAGGATTCGCTCGTCAGGCAGCTGGACTCTGGAGCGGAGTTGGTCTTCCACTTCGGTCTGGAAGTCGGTCGGCAAAAAGGCTTGACGGAAGACAGTCTTGAACTGCTCCCAGGACTGGATTCCCTTGCGTTCTGCTACCCACCAGCTCTTTTCTGAGCCTTTCAGCACACTGGACATGGTTGCCATGATCTCATATGGTGTCATGGGCTGTAGCGTAAAGAATTAATCACATTTGTTCAGGTAGTCAAGAACATCGTTGCTGGCCTCTCCACCAAACTCCAGGAAGTTGATCTTAATTGGCAGCTTTGCTTGGTGAAGACTTCCTTCTTTTCGGGAGTCACAGTAATCAGTCAACCCACCCTTAAAGGAGAATTGTGGGGCAGACTGCCTTCCAGAGGAGAGGTATGGTTTAACAAGTGGCAGATGAGTGGTGCTGGTCTTCTTGAAGAGTTTCTTCAGCTCTTCTCCCCATAGCACATCACGGCATTTAAGGCACTTCACCACTTCCAGATCAATTTCATCTATGGCCTCTTGCCTTCGCCTCTCCATATCTGCAAAGCGTCCTTCGATGTAATCTCGCAGGACCTGCTCATGGTTAATGCTGCTCTCCTGGAACTCAGACAGCTCTGTTTCCAGTTGCTCAACCCGCTTGGTGAAATGGGAACAGTGCTCAGACAATTGCCCTATTGCCTCACTGTCAGTAAGGTTGCCTTCATCATCATCGCCTCCAAAAAGCTCTGCTCCTTCTTGGGTAATGTACAGATCACTAAGACGGGTAGTTATCTCTGACAGGCTCTGTGATAGTCACATGGGGTCTATCTCCAATCTCAGAGAAGTTTAGTGAAGACAAGGTTTGATTTTCCATTTCTGACATCAGGTTTCCAACAATTTAAACCAATGAATTTGAATATGAATTTAATGAGACACAAAGGGTCCCCGTACTGGCCACCAATTCTGTAACAATCACTCTGCACAACTGAGAAGCAGTTGTACTGTCCTCCCTAAGGAGATACTACCGGCCCAATATCTATAACTAATTAAGTCAGCAAGAGTGACAGACAACAAAAGCAGGGACGTCAGAGGTGTCAATTTCACAAACAAACGGTTTAATGTTGTAAACTATAATGTAATAAATGAAATATAATGGCAACAACTTATTGCAGATAATTTAGTTAAGTCGAAGGTACAGATGAGTAAGAAAGTAAAGTGAATTAAACAAACATCCAAACATACTAACATGAAAGCAAAATGGATGTGGTGTCCGGTGGGCCTCCAATAAACCCACACACACAAAAAACCAAATTAAATTAAATTTAGGCCTAACAAGTCCAGTGAAGTAATGCAGATGAAATCCACAGTAACAAAAGAACAAAACCAAAATTCCAGTAACCAAAGTATCAAAGTAAAGTAGAAAAAAACAGCAAACAGAGGAATAATCTCACCAACAAATAATGAAGTCCCGAATAGAGTCCTGTACTGAGGATGGTGGATGAAGGTTGATGAAAAAATAACGATCGTTGAAATAGTACCGGGTTGAGTGGTGAACAGCCATTTGGAAAATATCTGGTGGATCAGGAACAAAATGAAGACTGAACACACTACCAAAAAACAAATAGACCTTGAACAGCAACTAAACTTAGACAAGTAACAATGTAGACAAAAAAGAAAGGTTTAGACAAAGTACCAGATTATGAAAAGAGAAAATGGATGCACCAGTGTTTATCTAAATTATTTAAAGTTACACTGTTAATTAAGTAATATGCTATTTATTTGTAAATGGATTCCTCAAGAGAAAAATTGAGTCCTCCCTGCCCTAGCCAGCCAGCTTTAATACCGGTACTGGCTTCCAAGGAGCTCTGAGTTTGGAGGAGTGGATACCTGAATGAGCCAATGGGGGGAGAGGATGAACAGAGGGTGATAGCAAGGAACTATGGGAAAATGAGTTTTAACCTGGCCAGGCTACTGACCCTAATTAAAGGGACAGGTGGGTGAAACTTACACCCACTTCATGGAGCAAGTGAATTGCTACAAATAAATTAACTAAAAACTAAATTTCACATAGAAGGATATTACAGCCACATAGAAGGATATTACCACCTCCATGTTTGATAGTAGATATGGTGTTCTTTTCTTTGTACGCCTCATCAGACTTTCTCCAAACTTAACGACTATTAGTATGACCAAATAGCTCGATTTTTGTTTCACGACGTCACAAAACCTTTGACCAGAACTCATAGCCATCATTCAAATGCCGTTTTGCAAACTTTAAGGGAATGTTCTTGTGACATTTTCCTAAGAGAGGCTTTTTCCTTGGCCTACGACCATTGAGACCTTCACCATGCAATACTCGACCTGTGGTTGATCGAAACCCTAGTTTGTAGCCAATTCAATTGACTACAACTGTATGTCGAGAGAAACAGTTGCCCAATTATGAAACTTTAAGGCCATTCCTTCACGCTGTTTATAGTAGTATAAGAGGATTGGGGTGTATAGTAACTGTCTGGTGACATTCTCTAGCACACGTTATTAAGAGCTGAACATGGGAGTCCATCGAGAAATCTGGCTTTTTGTATCTGCATACATCGGATGTAGGTCATTGCAAACCAGTTTTATGTTAGCTCTAATTTTGTATTTACAATTAGGGTATTGTATATTTATTTACTAATTTGGTACCATGTTGATTAGTCCATATTTTTCTCAGTATCTTGTTCTTCACCTATCCACACTTCATTTTTTTCCACTTTTTACCTTCTTGCGGGCATAGTTCCCAGCTCCATGTCCTCTGTCAAAGATACCAAATTAGACTGCTACAAATGAATCAATGAAGCGTCTACCATGTCAGCCTAATATATCTTTTTGTTTTATTTAATGAAAGACAATAAGCTTTGCAGCTGCCAGTTGTAAATTGTTTTTCCCTCAGCACCAATCTTGACTTTAGGTTATGTTAGGCCCATTCCATTAACCACGTAAGTCAGTTAAGGTTACTGTTTCAGACCACATTAAAAAGAACAAGCTCACCTTTTTAGTTTACTGTTGCTAGATGTGTTGCTGTTTTCAACAATCCCAATAACACTCTGTTCAAAGTAAAGGCTGTATAGCTCCACCCACCAGGCTTTTTTTCTTCACTATATTTTTATATATTGTGCTGGCCAGAGAATGTTCTCAGAAGAGCTTATTGCTAAACGTGAATAGATGACATTTTGTTTAATATATATATATACTATATATAATATATATATATATATATATATATATATATAATATTTATATATATATATATATATATATATATATATATATATATACACACACACACACACATATATATATATATATATATATATATATATATATATATATATATATATATATAATATATGTATTTCGTATATAACACCAAAGCAGAAGGAGCAACCTCACAACCTCATTCTGAGTGATACCATTTTTGTAAACTCAGTGGTGGTGCCTGGTATTGCACCTGCACGGTTTTACGTAGCGTAAAAACCTGGTTGCCTTTCCGGAAGTCAACCACAATCTCTCTCTCTCTCTCTCTCTCTCTCTCTCTCTCTCTCTCTGTCTTTCTTTTAATTTAAATTTTGCATGCCATGCTAAAAGAAAATACATCTAGTATTGTCCAGATAGACTTCAGTTGTAAGGCCATCAGTGAAGACGTACATGTAAGCCCAGACTCTTCTGCTATCACAGGTCTGCCACAACAGGTCTGGCTGCGAGGCTGCAGCTATACCCCTCTCAACTGACCAATGATTGTTTAATTGTTGGCAATTTATTATACAATTATATAAATTAGCCATTTCTAGCAAGCAGAAATGAACACTGCATGAGACTAGGATGTTGTTATGGTTTGCTTCAGTAAAAAAAGGAAAGGAATCAATTCTCCCGTTCTGTTAAGATTGGCAAGCCTGTTTCAATTGCCTACTCCCAGTGTGAATTTTATCTGTGTTATTTTGTGTGGATTTGTTGTTTATTTTGTATTGGTAATTTGTAGGGAAAGGCTGTGCGGAAAGTGCCGTCTAGGTCTATACAACCATGTTTTGCCTGAGGTAAACTTTGTTTTCTTACTTTTTATTATATATTTTTAAAGAGGCAATGTGGTCCAATGGTTAAAGTGCAGAGCTTGTGACCAGAAGGTCTTGGGTTCAAATCAAGTCACTTAACCTCCTTGTGCTCCGTCCTTCGGATGAAATGTTAAATCAATGTCCTATTGTAAGTGTCTCTGCATATAATGCACAGTTCACAGTCTACCTCTCTAAATTGCTTTGTGATGGTGGTCCACTATGAAAGGCGAAGACCTGAGACTCTAAGTTTCACCCCTGGTCACTGTGCAGCTCTAAAGCCTGAACATACCCTCCAGCAGTTTTTGCACATTTGTTTACACAAATCTAGTTGGTCTTTTAAAAGATTAATCATTGGATACTATTTGCAGTACTGTGATATTTTGCCATACTATTACACCACCCTAGTTGGTGTTTTATTTGCTATTGAATGCTATTGGTTTTGTATGATTATTTGATATTGAATATTATCACTTGTGTAAAGGTTGTCTAAGTAATATATCGATCTAGTCAATGATCTGGATGGTTACTGTTTGCTTACTTTGTTTGAATTGCATAATATACATTTTGAACTTTTCTATTCACAGTGTTATTGTATTCTAATAAATAGCTCCATCAGTGCAATTTGAACTCTGGGATTAATATTTAACAGAGTAAAAATCTAATGTCCCTGTAGCAGGGGGAGATCTGTGTTGACTCTGCTGGCGTGTTCACGGTGCTGCAGGAAGAGGGCGGCAGTCGTCCAACAACCGCCTGTGAGTCATGGCAGTGACACGGGGAGGAGGGAAAGTGGGTGTGTGGACTTTCCCCCTCTCTGAATGGCTGAGAGGCGGGTTTTGGGGAGATTCTTAGCCCTATAAGTTAACGCTCTGTTGTTTCCTCAGGTCTGCCCTTTTAAACGCGCCGAGAGTGCGGAAGCGCTGGTCCACGACCAAGAACCAGTCGGAGAGAAAGAAACGGAGTTTCAGAGTGAGACAGTGAGAGCGGGGAGCCCTTGGGCAGACCTCTGAATAGTATAGCTGAGCAGGCTAGTTAGCCGGCAGCGTAGGACGGTGATCCGGGTCACATGGGCAGCGGTCGGCGACCGGGATATCACTGCAAAGTGCAGCACCTTTTCTTTGTAGTTTTGTTACTGTTTTATTTTCCTTTTTTCTTTTTGCCTTCTATTCTTGAATTATTGTTTGAAGCACCTGCGAGTGCGCTTGCACCCTGAACTGTTTTACCATTATTTGGTATTCCCGTGGTTCTGTTTGCCATAGTTGGTAAAGCAGACCACGGACCAACAGCGCCCTCTGCAGGCCAAAAGAAATCTTTGCGTCAAAATAAAACTGGGCACCTGTGCGGTGTTTTCAAGTTCACCTGTCTGTCTCCTGAGTCAGTGAATTACCCACCACCCTTCCACAGTCCCTTATATAATTACCAAAGAAAAAAGGAAGCCGCACTCTCAAACATACTCCTAAATGTTGTGGCAGAGTGGTTGCAGTGCGCAGCTGCGGTGACGTCACGGATCAGGAAACACAAACCAAAAACAAGGAATGGTGGTGAAACTGAGGCGCTACAGCACTCAGTATTTTATTAAACAAAACAAAAAAGGTTTACACAAACGAAAAAAATAAACACTTAAACAAAAGGGCACATTGGCCAAACAAATAGATAGAAACAAACAAACAAACCACAGATATGAGTACCTTCAGGATGGTTCACATAAGTGGCAATCATTTCTTTTTATTTTCCAGAGACTTAAGTCTCTCCTCTGACACTCTCCGTCCACACTCCAAGAGGGAGATCTTATATAGCAGGCAGTCAGGTACTAATAAAACAATTGGCGATCGTTTATCTCCTGACTACCTGCATTCCACACGTGAAGGCAGGGAGAGGGAGTTAACCCACTCCCTGCTGAATCAACACAATATAAAATAGCAGATGCTTTCATCTGCCTGCATACATATAAACAATATAACAATATAATAATAACAATAATAATAATAATGAAAAACATACAAAAATACCCAGAGGTGGGCACTTTGCCACAATGTTTACATATATAATTATAACATTTTGTAAGGGTGGCGTAGCAAACTATCTTACATCCGACTTGTGGTTAGACCAGGTCAGGGGCGCTACAATGTGAATAAAACTGCAGACTTTTTATTGTTGATTTTGTCCCATTTTCAACCATTACCACACAAAAAGTCCTAAATGCCCGGCAATGCCTGTTTGCCAAGAGTTATAGCTTAAGTTACCTATATCTTGAAATACAATGTATGTATGAAGGGGGTTTGGGCATAGGTGGTTATTTAAGGTCTAGATATATTGTTAAAGTCCTGGACACTTGGAAATCATTCCCATTACCACTGTATTATTTATAACACTTATTTCACATTATGGTTGAACATATGGACTTTGATCTCTAGAGTAAATCTGACCATATTGTCTCTGTCTATGTTATAATGTTTAATTTGGACTGCTAACACTGTATACAAAGAACTAGTAAGCTGTATGCTGATGAGTGCCAAAATTGCTCATTCAGAACAGGCACAGTGTAATGAAAATAATCTGCAGAATGAAAATGAGTGTCCAAGGATGGTAATGGCTTTTTAAATTCCTTGGAAGTTCTTCTCAAGTTAATAGAGCAAACTGATGAAGTGAAGGTAGAATTAAGTGGGTGGTTAAGGAGCACTTGTTTATTATCTTTCCAGTAAAGCACATTTAAGTGTGATCTGTAACTCCTGTGTTTTAAGAAAACATATTGAACTATAATATCAGTAGAACAAAACCCATAATTAGCTTCTGATTTTACTGCAGTACATGCTTTGAGTAGTAAGTACAAACATGTTTCCATAATGAGTAGGCACATTTTTTCCTAGTACAAGTAATATACAAAGCTTATTGAAAACCTGATTCTGCCTCCTGTGAGCTTGCTATATTGACAAACAAGAAATGTAGATAGCAAGATATTTACCACATTTTAAATGACTTAATTTGTAATTCATTATTTTGTCATGTTCACTATTTATTTATTTTAAAATAATATCTCTATATTATATATATATATATATATATATATATATATATATATATATATATATATATATATATATATATACAGTGCCTTGCAAAAGTATTCAGACCCCTGACCAATTCTCTCATATTATCGAATTACAAATGGTACATTGAAATTTCGTTCTGTTTGATATTTTATTTTTAAACACTGAAACTCAGAATCAATTATTGTAAGGTGACATTGGTTTTATGTTGGGAAATATTTTTAAGAAAAATAAAAAACTGAAATATCTTGCTTGCATAAGTATTCAACCCCTGTGCTGTGGAAGCTCCCAGTTTGCACCGATGAAAGAAATTGCCCTAACGAGGACACAGTTACCTTACCATTGGCCTCCACCTGTGAACCATTAAAGTTGCTGTCACATTTTCTGGATAAAAACCCCACTGTTGAAGGATCATTGGTAAGGCTGTGAATCTGAAGGAAAATGAAGACCAAAGAGCATTCTACAGAAGTTAGAGATAAATTAATACAAATGCATAGATTAGGGAAAGGGTACAAAAAAATATACAAGTGTTTGAATATTCCAGAGAGCACAGTTAGATCAATAATCAGGAAGTGGAAGCTGCATCACACCACCCAGGCACTGCCAAGAAAAGGCAGTCCCTCAAAACTCAGCTCTCAAACAAGAAGGAGACTTGTGAGAGAAGCCACAGAGAGGCCAACAATCACTTTGAAGGAGCTACAGAGTTCAATGGCTGGGAGTGGAGTAATGGTGCACCAGTCAACCATATCAAGAGCTCTGCATAACACTGGCCTGTATGGGAGGGTGACAAGAAAGAAGCCGTTACTCAAAAAGTACCATCTGAAAGCATGTCTGGAGTTTGCCAGAAAGCACGAGAGTGACCCAGCTGCAATGTGGGAAAAGGTTTTGTGGTCAGATGAGACCAAGATAGAGCTTTTTGGCCAAAACTCAAAGCGCTATGTGTGGCGCAAACCTAACACTGCCCATGCCTCAAGACACACCATCCCTACAGTTAAGTATGGTGGTGGCAGCATCATGCTGTGGGGATGCCTCTCATCAGCAGGGACTGGGCATCTTGTTACAATTGAAGGAAGAATGGATGGAGCAAAATACAGGAAAATACTGCAAGAGAATCTGCTTCAGTCCACTAAAAAACTGAAGCTTGGGAGGAAATTCACCTTTCAGCAGAACAATGAGCCTAAGCACAAGGCCAAAGCAACATTGGAGTGGCTCAATTGAGGTCCACAAGCGTCGTCCAACCAACCTGAACAACCTGGAGCAAATATGCTGAGAAGAATGAGCCAAAATCACTCTGACACTGTGTTCAAAGCTGGTACATATTTACCCCAAAAGACTTAAAACTGTTATTGCAGCAAAAGGTGGCTCTACCAAATATTAATGTGTGGGGGTTGAATACTTATGCAAGCATAATATTTTGGTTTTTTATTTTTCTTAAAAATATTTCCCAATATAAAACCAATGTCACCTTACAATAATTGATTTTGAGTTTAAATGTTTTAAAATAAAATATTGAACAGAATAAAATTTCAATGTACCATTTGTAATTCAGTAATATGAGAGAATTGGTCAGGGGTCTGAATACTTTTGCAAGGCAATATATATATATATATATATATATATATATATATATATATATATATATATATATATATATATATTATAAATGTATTGATCTCTTAAAGAGAGTAGGAGGATAGAATATTAAACAGGAACTGGCAGCCAAAATAGCACTCGACAACGTCAACAGCAACAATAGCACAAGCTGCTCACTGCACTAATTATATACCACATGAATGGATGTAACCCCCGCGAGTCCCAGACGGCAGGCTGGCAGCATGCTAGCTGAGAGTCCTAAGCTGGGCTAGGCTAAAGACCACAGCAGTCCCACAGCACTGCCTGGACCGTTAGAGTGCCCCTACTTAAGGGCCAAACGTCCTGTTGCCTCAGTCTCTAGTCCACAACAAAGTCCTTAAGCCGGTCAGATCTCCTTGCCATCCTGCTGCTTTGATGTGGCAGTTCTGTGGAGTTTGCATAAGGGATGCTGGGGAGGCCCCAGGCCAGGTGCTGCTCTTGTTCCTATGAGTCCTGACTGTGGTAAGGGGCCAGGTGGTCTTTGTGTAGCATGACAATCCGACCCCTAATCTGGAGCCACACCGGGTAAACCACTTTCGAGATCCTCTCCAGTACAATGCACTGACTCTCCACTGACTAGAGAGTTTGGGGCAGTGGCCTTTATGGCTCCCACGAGGGGTGCTGGTGGACTGCATCAAGGTGGTCTTACAGCTGCTGGAGGTGCATCCAAATGGCCAGCTGAGTGGCGAGGGTTCAATTGAACCCAGTCCGTCATTCTACTTGTGGAATATTGTGGTATGGGTCTTCCAGATTCCCAGCTGACGAGAGACCTCTCTGAAGACCTGGGACTCTAGTCACTGTGCAGCTCTTTGGGCTGAACATTCCCTCCAGCAGTGCATCTGTACAAAGTTGTGGGCTATGATCAGGAATACTGTGCCCGCAGCCTGGCCGGTCTTAGCCACACTGAAATGTGCGTTGCCAGGCCCTCCATGCACTATAAATTATGAAGTAGGATATATATTCATTTGTATTATTTTTTTCAGAGCAGCCTTAAAATTAGCGTAGACATGTTCAACGTCACAATTCACACAGCTATATTGTTTGTGATGAATTAAAAAGAGATGTAACATTGAAATTGTGTGGAAAAAGTGTATTCTCTCTCACTCGCTCTTTCTCCTTCACCACTTGCTGTTGCCTTTTTGTAATGGGACCAGCTCCGCCTGTGTTTCAAATAAACCTTCCTTTGCCTGGTTAGCTTGAGATGCAGTCGCCCCCATCTGCACCATCATCAAAAGCGTTCAAAGCTGACATGAAACTGAGGCCACACCCTGATCATATTGGTAATACAACATAAGACAAACATTAATATGATTATTTTTGGGTTGACAAGAGTTCTTTCAACACCAAAAATAAATTAAAGGTTCAGGTGTTTTAGTTTCAATCAGAATAGTATCTTAAAATTTGAATCCATTGCTTATGACAATTGGTTCACCAGAACCAATTTTAATTCATTGCTTATGGGTGCTGCTGGTCCCAAAGGGAGGAGTATGGCGGTCCAGTTTTGTCCTGGAACACACCTGTCCTACAGTAGTAGCCTTAATTTTTTTGGCATTGATTTAACCTTTTATATTTGAGGCTGTTACTTATGGATGCTACAAGTGGCTGTAACTGTGATTACAATACAGGTGATTGTGGCTTTGACTGGTGTTGGCAGCTGCAGTATAGATTTAAAGCTGAAGTAAAAAAAAAACAAAGATAAAGAAAGCAAAATAACTTATTAACCCCACCTCTTCAGTTGATGGTGTTTGAGTATGTAGTAAACCGAAGATATATGCCACAAACCATCCCAATTCTGTCATCTTGGTTCAATATCCTTATCAAGATTTATACATTTTTGTTTTCCACATCTGAATACATTTTTGTATAACTATGCTCGTATGAGTTATTTTTCTCAGTTAGCCTATTATCATCAAAAAAAGAGAAAATGGATGGATTTCAATACCCAGGTGTTTTCACACACTTTCAATCCATTGTTTCGTGCAGAAGGCAATATGGCCTCCTCTTCACACTACCTGTCTCCTGCTGTTTTGTTTCTGCTTAAGCAATCATTTCATAGTAATGACATTGTTTAGCACCTTTCACAGGGTGCCAAACTTCTTTGGGCTATAAATTTTGAATGAAGAGGTCTCCAAGATTTGCCACAGATGTTTCAGTATTCAGTAAATAAAGAAGATTGTTTTGTCCAATCAAAAGATAATCCTTGCCTGAGAATTGTTGTTTTTGTAAAACATAATCTTTTAAGCAATTATTCACACATGTGGGTGTGATTAACTGATGATTTCAGCTAACCCTTGGGGACACACTCGTAAACACAGAGAAGAAGTCTGCAAGCTGCAAATACTCGTTTAGATTTCACAGTTACAGCTTCTGAAATATATGTGTCTAAATTTAGGGAAAACATTATAGAGGCTGTATAGGTTCATTGTCTCCATTTGTATTATTTCATTCCATAAGCAAAATGGCTCATAGACGCCAGGCACAGACTATAAATCCTAGAAAAAAATGTTTTTGTGAGCAATAAATAATGTGTAGTCTTTGATATCTGTAATAATAGTAGTGAGAAGACTCCACAATCATTTGACCCATCCAAGGCCTATCTAGTCAGACATAAGCTACTAACAACCAAACGAGCAAGATGGGCCGAATGGCCTCCTCTCGTTTGTAAACTTTCTTATGTTTTTATGTTTTATTTTATTTGATCAAATCAATCACTGTTAACAATATCTATGAAAGTCTGAGCTGAATATATAAGACTTAATTCTCATTGATTAAGCAAATTCAGCAATGTTCAACAATTGTGTTCGATGCATTGCTAAAATATGATTAAATTGTCACTGTTTCTGCCCTTCTTTCTGTTTTACCCTTTTGTGCATTCTGAACTTCATTGGTTTTCCAGTTTGTTTCCAACAGTTTCCAATTTTCCAATTATAAGCACTTCAGCAAATGTCATTTGGCAATGTAGGTAGTTAAGGATTCATAATAAACCACTTTTTGTGAAATGTGTAAATGGGGCACTTTTTTTAACATGGTCCTTTTGAAGCTACTGAGAGCATAGCAGAGAAAGAGTACTATATTCTACACTTGACTACAATAGAAAAGTCACATTTGACTTGAGGGAAACAGATAACACTGACTTAGCAGGACAAATGTCTCTCTGTAGACCAATTTGAATGGAAGAAATGGCTACATGGAGAATTGAAATCAAGAAAGGGAACCGGAACATTGGATTGATTTATGATTGTGGTGTGTGGGTTTGTTAATTGGTTTTAGTGTTTTTTTAGGTACAGCTGCCCTGGAAGTTGATGAGGCGATAATTCTTTATCCCTCCCTCGATTTGAGGGCAGGCAGGAGTAAATCCTATAGGAGCAATGGGCTAGGATTGAGTATAGGACTGGTCCCTAAGGTAAAAGAGAGGGGTGGTGGAGACCAGAAGAGCATTTGGCCAAGAGACCACTTCCTCTGTTGCCCGTGCCGGTCTGAAGAGCATAGTCTATGGGTCAGCTCTGGAGTCGGGTGGTGAGTATGGCTGGGGTGCTGCTGTCTCGAGGACTGGGGTGGTCGAATTTTCTTACAGAACACACACCCCTGCAGCTCGGAGGTAGCCTAAAGCATATACCCAATAGAGCAGTGACCAAAGCGAAATCCGCAAGGTGAGGTTGTGGTGGTGTGGAGATATTATCATAGGGTGTGCTGTACTTTGATGTGATTGGCTGACTGGCGGTTTGCGGAAGAAAAAAAAAATGAAGTGCGTTCCACTCCCTGAATGGTAGATAATGGGGAAGGATGTAACAGGGTTAAGCTTTCTTTACACTTTATTTTGTATTTATAATGATTTAAGATGTGTCGTTTTTCTATTGCACTTTGATTATTTTATATTGATATGTTTTAAAGTATGTGTGGATATGTGCAAGGTAATCACAGTGTAATTAATCAATTAGTCCAGTTGTTTGTAGCTGAATATTTTATAAAGCTTCATTAAGAAGAATGAGAGAGAGAGCTGGGAGGATGTTCAGGATAACGAGCAGCTTGTGAAAAATTTTAGCTGGAAAGTAGGAGCGGTGGTAGGGTTTTTTTTAGAAACTGCTACTTTGTGTGTGAAGTTTATAACTGTAGCGTATACTGGCAGTGGTGTGTATCCGTATATAGCAATTGCAGCTCATGTGTTGCCACTGCTGCTACATTCTTAGCCTGGCTCCGACTCTGACTCTAGTGAGAGGGGTAGGGGGAGATCTAGAATGCCTCTTATGGGATTATTTAGCCTGTAAAATGAAAAATCGGTTCCTTTCTTTGACAGCTGTGAGAATGATATTATTAAGCCAATGTAATATGTGCCAGGTGCTCAGTATCTGAACTCCACAACTCCTCAACCACATCTCCAGTTCACAAATGCAATCAACTCTGGATTGTTTTATTCTGCTTAGGGGGCCTTCAGTGCTTTATAACCTGTGATGCTAACTTGTGAACGACAGCATCTAATTTGTGAACCTGATAACTAATATGTCTCTGTTTTTATGAAGCCCTAGAAAAAATAATCTATTTAATATATTTTATTTTTGTAAATGCAAAAGGCATATTTTATCTTATCAATAAAAACATTGAACTCCATTGTGTTTGTCCTCTATTTTTCTTGTGGTTCATGCATTGCTGTTTCTCAATAAAAAATAACCTGTGCTATTAAGCGAGGGCAAAGGGAAACCTTACATTTTAGTTTAACTTTCTTTATAGAGCTAGCATAGTCAGATTACTGCACTGCATGTTACACAGTACAACAATGGTAGATCTTTATTCTCTATCAGTACAATATAGTAGTGAGGTTTAAATATAATGTTTATGGTAGATTTGAAAAGTTACAGTTATTTTTCTTTGCTGTGGGGCTTATGTGCATTTACCACTTTTTGCACACCTGCTTTACCATACCACCATACCAGTCTATGTTGTTCTCCATACTTTTTCCAAAGTCTTGCAGATGTTTTGTTGGAGTCCTAGTAGTAGCCTTAATTTTTTTCTAACTATTAACTATTATTATTATTAATATTATTATTATTATTATTATTATTATTATTATTATTATTACAATTACCCGTTCTCCACTCCCGAACACGCAATCCCGAGTGTGTGAAAACATGTTGCTTTTATGCAGCTGTACCGAGACTCCATTGCTAATGAATCATTCAGTTGGAGTCGCGGTACAACTGCACGTGAATTAATAAAAAGCAATTCCCCGTGCTCACATAGTATTACTTTTTACTTGCACGAGAAGTACTGTGCAATCCTCGTGCCTAAATACAAATACACATTTTAAACACTTGTGTTACACAGACCTGTTTATATCCTGTGTACCAATGACTATACACCAACATTAACACACAACATACAACACAAAATACACACAGGGGTGGGCACTTTCCCACATATCCTTATCAAGATTTATACATTTTTATTTTCCACATCTGGATACATTTTTGTATAACTGCTTGTATGAGTTATTTTTCCAGTTCGCCAATTACCATCAGTTATAGTAAAAGAGAAAATGGATGGCTCTCAATACCCAGGTGTTTTCACACACTTTCAATAAATTTTTTCATGCAGAAGGCAGTATGGCCTCCTCTTCACACTACCTGTCTCCCGCTGTTTTGTTTCTGCTTAAGCAATCATTTCATAGTAATGACATTGTTTAGCGGTTTAGCACCTTTCAGAGGGTGCCAAACTTCTTTGGACTATACATTTTGAAGACTTCTCCAAGATTTGCCACAGATGTTTCAGTATTCGGTAAAAAAAGAAGATTGTTTTGTCCAATCAAAAGATTATCCTTGCCTGAGATTTGTTGTTTTTGTAAAACACGATTGATGAAAAGTGAGCTTGTTTTTTTTTTTTTTTTTTTAAACCTATATTAAACCATTTTTACCAGGTATATTTACAACAGGAATCTTAAAGCTAATTTTTTACAATGTTTTGTGATTAAATGATTCACTGAAAGCTTTTTAAGCAATTATTCACACATGTGGGTGTGATTAATTGATTCACTGATGATTTCAGCTAACCCTTGGGGACACACTCGTAAACACAGAGAAGAAGTCTGCACGCTGCAAATACTCGTTTAGATTTCACAGTTACAGCTTCTGAAATATATGTGTCTTAATTTAGTAAAAACATTATAGTGGCTGTTTTTGTGGGCAATAAATAAATGTGCAGTCTTTGATATCTGTAATAATAGTAATGAGAAGACTCCGCAATTATTTGACTCATCCAAGGCCTATCTAGTCACACATGATTTATTTTTTATTTGATCAAATCAGTCAATGTTAACAATATCCATGAAAATCTGAGTTGATAAGACTTAATGCCCATTGATTAAGCAAATTCAGCAATGTTCAAGAAATTACTAAAATATAATTGCATTGTCACTGTTTCCTTCCTTCTTTCTGTTTTACCATTTTGTGCATTCTGAACCTCATTGGCTTTCCAGTTTGTTTCCAATCCCTAAAGGTATTTTCCAAATATAAGCACTTCAACACATGTCATTTGGCAATGTAGCTAAGGATTCATAATAAACCATTGTTTTGTGAAATGTGTTAAAATAAATGGGGCACTTTTTTTTAATAAATGGGCTTTTTGAAGCTACTGAGAGCATAGTAGAAAAACAGTACTGTTTTTTGAACTTGACTACATTAAGTAAATCACATTTGACTTGAGGGAAACAGATAACATTCTTAGCAGGAGACATGGCTCTCTGTATCACTTGTTTTACTTCTAGAGCTGGTTGGTGGCTAGTCATGTGACTGATGATGTACAATGGTGTAAGATTACTTCCAGATAACTTCAACTTTCACTTCGAAGAAATCCCAGCAGATGTTGGCCATTAATATAGTTTGTTATGCATTATAAAGAAGAGCGATGTGAGATTTCGATTTGCGTGGATATAGGAAATGTAACCGTGTCAAATTAAAAATAAATAAATAAATAAATAAAACAAAATGTGAGCTTTCTCACTTTGAACAATATATATTTGGCAAAATTGTAGCAATTCTCAAATAAAATCGTTAATCTTTGTGATTTATTGAGCTAGAGATCATTTATCTGTAATATATAAAACATGTAAAAAATAGCATACTTCTTTATAATGAATTGAAAAGCTCACTTTGTACAGGTGCTTTG